>NC_090652.1:173036852-173409353 GCF_040937935.1 Hyperolius riggenbachi | reverse complement strand
CCTCTGTTTCATGTTTGTCTGTTAATGGTTAGTTAGGCGTGCTTGTCTCTATTGTGCTTATCACGTGGAGACCGCGCATAACCACGTGCACTGTTGCGAATGAGTGCGGTGTTCGCGGTTAGCTAGCGTTTGTTATTTTCCGTATCTCCTCATTGTATTATTTGCTGTGCCTTTGCTAACCTTGTATTCTGTCCTGATCTGCCTTGTGTCTCGTCTGGCGATCGCACCTCTCGCGATCGCGTTCCTATTTCATATCTGCTGTTGTGTGTGTGCGGTCGCGGGGTGGCGACTGGATTGGCGCACACACATACAACCTGTCCCTTTGCTCATTCGCAATCGCCTCTCTTGCGATTGCGTTCTGCGTTTCGTACAATTCCTGTCTGGCATTTGTGAAGGTACAGAGGATTGGTTCCTCTGCACTCCCCAGCGCCATCTGCCGACAGGAATTTTCCCTCTACGGGTGCGTAGCACCTTTTGCTGGGTTCCTGCAAATTATACGCTTGTGGAGGATTTCCGCCGTGTCAGCGCACGCGTTGTGCGCTGATCACGGGGAAAGTTCCACAATCGTTACAGTATGAACAGCCCAACCCAAAACCCCAGTGTAGACGGAAATTCCGATTTGTACGATTTTGTCGAGTTTGGGTCCAGTGTCTTTAAGAGCTTTAAAAGGCTTAATTCAGAGACCAAGGCGGAATTTCTTTCTGAATGTGGGAGGTTTTGTCTGAATCCCACCTTTCAGATTTCTGATCCGTCCACGTCGGCTCTTCTGTTTGCCTATGTGCTCTTAAAAGACGATTTGTTCACCTGGGCATATAATCGGTTAAAAATCAATTCTTGGAATGGTAATCTGTATCAGTTGCTTGCAGAGATATTCTCTCACTGGTTTAAACTGCCTGGCTTACCACCTGCTCTGATTGAGTGTGTAGCTGCTGATAAGTCAGCTGATCTTTCCCTTCCATGCAAAACCTTTCAGTATGACAATCAGTTCAATGTGTCTGTTGCCACTTCAGGTTTTAAACAGCAGACATGCAAAGTGGCGAAAAAGAGAAAAACTAAAAAACGCAAGCATCGGAATAAAACACTCCCTATTGATGTTTGTAATGATGTTGTTCCGTCTCCGGCTTTTTTGCCCCAATCCAAAGCTTATGTGGATCCTGCTATAGGTAGGATCGCACACTACATTAAAGCAGTTAGAAAATCTGTTCTTGTTCCTGAACTCCAACCCTATGGAGATTATGTGGATACTGGCCTGTTTGAACCCCCATTTGCTTCCTGGGATGTTGGGGCCTTGCTGGAGGAATTCGATTTGGATTGGAAAGCCTTTTGCGATTTTTACATCGCAAAAAGCGAAGATGTCTTGAATGCTTGTCTTGACTCTATGTACCTTCTGATTGATTCCGATGAATGTGACAAGGATGATGTGGATCTGGTGATCTATGTATGGCAAACGATTTTGGATGAGTTGCACACACACCAACCAATTGATTCCAATAAAGAGACATCGTTGTCGGATGATTGTTCCTGCCTTTCTGGGGTAAAGCATGTGAGTCTTGACTTTGTGCAATCTGAAATGAATGAGTGTGCCGCTGTGGTTGATTCCTGTGCGAATCCTGAAGGATTCGCTCCTGACAGTGTGCAGTTTGAATCTGTGCGATCTGATGCCTGTTTCTCGGATGTTCCTGCAGATTGTGATCGGCATGAGTCTGCCGGTTTCCTCAAGGATGTGTGGGATCCTTTGTCAGTTAGAAACAGATCTTTGAGATCTTCCGTTTATGACCCTGCTATGGGGAAAATTTCTCGACTATGCAGCGTCAAAAGTAAAATTTTTATGCTTAATAAAGTTTATCCTGTTGATGTCGCCATTTCTTCTGCAAATGAATCTCTGTCTCACCCTGTTCACACCTGTAAGGGCCCGTTGCCTGGGGACAGTTGCTCCAGCGTTTCGGTCCTAGATGCCTTGCTGTCTGCTCCGCAGATCGCGGAGGTTTGCGCTATAGAAGCGTCAGTTTCACAACCTAAAGTGAATTTTGATTTGCAGGTTTTGCGTTCTGATTCCTCGGATTCGACATGGTTAGCCGAATCTAAGAGTGAGACAGCGCTTCGGTTTTGCGAATCTGATGCTGAACCTTCTTTGCCTTGTTCAGAGATGCTTTCTCTGAATCTGCCCTGTACCATGAATAAAAACATGATCTCCACTTGCACTGACATTTGTGAGTCTCTTTCTTGTTTTGCGGAAAATACTGATTCTGCACCCTGTACTCTGGATGAGTTAATATTGCCTTGTACAATGTCTCCTGCAGTGCCCCTAGAGGCTCGTCTAGGTATTGCTGCTATACTCACCTGTTTTTCTGCAGTTTTGGAGTTGCAAGCTAGTTTGACTGCTACGCAGAATTCGGGGTGCAGTGAGATTAAAGTTGGGGAGTCAGTGTGTGTTCTAGTAGATATTCCTGTACATTCCGCTCATGATGATGAGATCCAGTCTCAGTTAATAGTGGAACCTTCCCTGGGACATTTGCCCTGTCCACAAAATAAAGTTCCAGTTTTGCCCTGTAACATGGATAGTTCAGAATCCTTCTCAGAAAACTTGAAAAATTATGTTCCTGAAGTTTTGTCTGATGTTCTGGAGGTCTCCGAGTTCCTCCCAAAGGGAGCAGAACTTGTAGGAGAGGTCTCCTGCCCCCCAAGTCCTTCTGAGGTGTTGCCCACTTCAGTAGGCATTGCTGTTGTGCTGACTACCTTTGCAGCTCTGGTGGAGCTTCACTCATATGTAGTCAATGATGATATTGCAGTCACAGAAATTTCTGAATTTGAGTCCGAGTCTTCTTTTGAAAGTCCAGTGCTTGAGACCATTGCTCGTGATGATTCTCTGCCCGGTCCTGGTTTTGGTTTCCTCGTGTCGGACTCTGAGGTTGGCAGTTCCCCGACATGTCCTGAGGTTTCTCCTGTGCTGGTGTACCCCAGTGTGCTCTGTGACCCAGAAAGCCCAAGTGTGCCTCGGTTACCAGCGTACTCAGATGCTTACTCGGTGGAGACATGCTCTGATATGGCCTGCCTGCTTGCATGCCCAGAAGTGGTCCCTGAAAGTCTTGATCTTGATGGGGGTCCTCGTAATTCTGAATCCGGAATTGTCATTGGTTCCATGGGGGTTCTTGGTAATTCTCCATGTGAGCCTGGTGATTGTTCTGCCCTCTTGGGATCTCTGTGGAGCTTCAAAAGGTTCTGGGAGATTCCGGGAGAAATTTTGCTTGGTACCCTGGATAAGATCAACGGTGGCTTTTGTGTTGTAAGGGACACTTCGAACAGGTATTGTGGCAGGTTTGGTATTTTCGGACGCTCCTTGGAAGGTGGTGGGTATTGTCTGGAGGGTGTCGATGGCATCTTCTCTGGCGTTCACAGTCCTGATGGGTGTTATACTGAGACTGGTAGTACTGATGGGCATGTTTCGGTGGCTTCTGTTTCCGATGAGGTCGGTTTCGGGTGGACTGACTCTGGAATTGGACCTTGTCGGGCTGTCCTGACCTTCATGAGTCTTCAGTTTGAGTCTGTTGCTAATAGCAGTTTTGAGGGTCGTCTGGAATTCGACCCTGGAGGGGGGGGGTACTGTGATGATTTGCTCAGCTGCCTGTGCAGGCAGGCAGCTTTTTGACCATTGTTTTGATTTGCATGCTGCGGGACTCTGGACAGAAAAGCTTCTGTCAGTTTTGCAGCTTGTGCTTGCAGAGGAATTTGCATACGTTGTCATGCAAATTGCCTGGCCACATTCATTGGAGGTGTGTACTATAAGTACTATGTCTTTCCCACAATGCTTTGCTGTTCATAAGGATTTCGTCCTATGTAACACTCCTGGTGGGGTGTCAGCCTTGCTCTCTGTTTGAACATCAGCTTAGAGTAATTCCTGAATCTGCGCTAGGCAGATTTCCCTAGTGCAGTTAGGATTGTATTATCTGTATTGCCTGTTCTGTCTTGTCTTGCTTGTTGCCATTGTCCAGTCCCAACGGTGGTCGACAGGAAATGGTTCTGATCTCTGTTCTTGGAGTATAGCTGGTGCAGCGGTTGCTACCAGCTATCTCTTCTGTTCTGTCTCCTAGGATCGCGCTAGCTACTTTTCGCTAGCGCTGGGGATCCTTCTGTTCTGTCTCCTGGGATCGCGCTAGCTACTTTTCGCTAGCGCTGGGGATCCTTCTGTTCTGTCTTCTGGGATCGCGCTAGCCACTTTTCGCTAGCGCTGGGGATCCTTCTGTTCTGCTACTCTGTACTTGGATCGCGCTAGCCACTTTTCGCTAGTGCTGTGGATCCTATCTCTCGCTTGTCCCTGTTTTCGTGTGTCTGTCTGCTACGCTTGCTGGAGGCTCGGTGAGGTAACCGTTAAGCAAGCGCTCACGTCCTCTGTTTCATGTTTGTCTGTTAATGGTTAGTTAGGCGTGCTTGTCTCTATTGTGCTTATCACGTGGAGACCGCGCATAACCACGTGCACTGTTGCAAATGAGTGCGGTGTTCGCGGTTAGCTAGCGTTTGTTATTTTCCGTATCTCCTCATTGTATTATTTGCTGTGCCTTTGCTAACCTTGTATTCTGTCCTGATCTGCCTTGTGTCTCGTCTGGCGATCGCACCTCTCGCAATCGCGTTCCTATTTCATATCTGCTGTTGTGTGTGTGCGGTCGCGGGGTGGCGACTGGATTGGCGCACACACATACAACCTGTCCCTTTGCTCATTCTCATTCGCAATCGCCTCTCTTGCGATTGCGTTCTGCGTTTCGTACAATTCCTGTCTGACATTTGTGATGGTACAGAGGATTGGTTCCTCTGCACTCCCCAGCGCCATCTGCCGACAGGAATTTTCCCTCTACGGGTGCGTAGCACCTTTTGCTGGGTTCCTGCAAATTATACGCTTGTGGAGGATTTCCGCGTGTCAGCGCACGCGTTGTGCGCTGATCACGGGGAAAGTTCCACAATCGTTACAAATAGTTTGGCAGAACCTCACCAGAGGAGCTGGTGGGTACTATCAGTAAGGAACCTCACCAGTGACAAGGGCTCACTGGTGAGTAGAGTGGTCAGACAGATAGGTTCGGCAACAGACAGGAGGATACAGTACAAAATCGGCAGGCAGAAGGATAGAGGTATTTCAGGCAGAGTCAGCAACAGGATCAGATGGGCAAAAGTACAGAATCTTATAGCGTATGAGAAGTCAGAAGAGAGCCAAAGTCATTCGAGATAATCAAGTAATAATAACAGTAGTAATAACAATTCCTAGTCTTGTGTGAAATCCCTGGTGTCCTCCCAGATCAAAGTAAACCGGAACTATCTAAGGTCTGAGTGCTCACACGAAGCATTCGCAACAGCAGACAGTTTGCGAGTGATTCCCGGAGGCTTAAGAAGCGGAGGAGACCCCTCGGCCACGCCCACGCCCATCAGCCAATCTGAGCTGCCGAAAGTCTCCCCTGACGTCAGCCGACCGGCAGGTCAGCTGACGCGCCTCCTCCCCGCATAAAGGTCCTGTCTGTACGCGCGCGCACGTGCGACAAAGCCACTCTGTGAGCCACTGACAATCCCCTCGGCGTGCTAGACGCCGGGGAGACAGGCGAAATGCCCGACAGGGAACCCGAAGCAGCTATGGGGGCATCCTGACTGCCCGCAGCGGCATCTCCACAAAATGTTACAGTACCCCCCCCCCTTGAGGCGTGGACTCTGGACATGGTCTACCTGGCTTCTCAGGATGCAATTCATGAAACTTTTCCTTAAGTTTCTCCGCATGCATACGATGCCCTGGTACCCAAGATCTCTCCTCAGGCCCATACCCCTTCCAGTGAACAAGGTACTGTATGGAGTTCTGCACCCGTTGAGAGTCCAAAATTTGCTCTATCTCAAACTCAGGTTCCCCATCAATCACCACAGGGGGGGGGGGGGGTGGAGAGGAATCCACATGCACAGCAGGTTTCAAGAGAGACACATGGAATGACTTCACACCTCTCATACAGGAAGGTAGAGCAATGACATATGTGACACTATTGATCTTTTTGGACATGGGGGTATGGACCTATAAATCTGGGACCCAACTTTGCAGAAGGTTGTTTCAAAGCCAAATGCCTGGTAGATAGCCACACCATATCACCTGGTGCAAAATCCCACTCCACAGAGAGTCTCTTATCTGCCTGTTTTTTCTGGGTCTGAAAGGCCTTTCCTAGGTTTCTTTTGACCAAACTCCAAATCTCCTTCAAAGTTTACTGCCACTTCTCCAGGGCAGGAAAAGGAGATGACACTACTGGCAGTGGAAAGAACTTGGGCGATCTCCCCATTACAACCTGGAACGGGGAGAAACCTGAAGAGGTGCTCCTTAAATTATTATGGGCAAACTCTGCGAATGGCAAAAACTTCACCCAGTCCAACTGAGCATCTGCCACATAGCACCTGAGGAACTGCTCAAGGGACTGATTAACCCTTTCTGTTTGCCCATAAGTCTGTGGGTGGTAGCAGGAGGAAAATGATAGATTCATACCTAAGTGATGACAGAACGCCCTCCAGAACTTGGAGACGAACTGGACTCCCCTGTCTGACACCACATTCTCCGGGATACCATGCAGCCGGAAAATGTGGTGAATGAAGAGTTCTGCCAGTTTCTGAGCAAAGTCTGAGGGAAGTCCGTCCAGTGGGATAAAATGGGCCATCTTACTGAACCTATCGACTACCACCCAGATGACTGTTTTCCCCTCAGATCTGGGCAGCTCACCCACAAAATCCATAGACAGATGGGTCCATGGTTGTTCAGGCACTGGTAGCGACTGCAGAGTACCCACAGGAGCACGCCTGGACGGCTTACTCCTGGCACACACAGAGCAATCTCCGACAAACTCTTTACAATCAGACAATGGATGGCCACCAAACACATCTGTCTAGCAGCTCCTGCGTTCTGGCAACCCCTGGATGCCCTGCATTCTTATGAGAATGAAAAACATGAAGAATTTTTAATCGGAATTGTAGTGGTACAAAGAGAACTCCATCTGGTTTCCCTTCTGGAACCTCCTGCTGATAAGGTTTCAGAGTAGATGCCCAATACTCCCAAGTCTCAGTAGCAGCCAGAACCACTTTCTCGGGGAGGATGCTTTCAGGAGTTGAGGGCTGTACCGTCTCGGGCTCGAAACATCTGGATAATGCATCAGCCTTGACGTACTTACTACCAGGTTTGTATGTAATAATGAATCTGAATCTCGTGAAAAACAGGGACCAACGGCTTGTCTGGGACTGAGGCGTTTAGCCCTTTCAATATACTCTAAGTTCTTGTGATCGGTATAGACTGTGATCGTATGTTCAGCCCCCTCGAGCCAATGTCGCCATTCCTCAAACGCAAGTTTGATGGCCAATAGTTCTCGATTCCCAATATCATAATTTCTCTCAGCGGGGGAAAACTTCCTAGAGAAAAAAGCACAAGGGTGCAACCTGCCCTGCAGGCCGGAGTGCTGAGACAATACAGCCCCAACCCCGATCTCTGAAGCATCCACCTCAACAATGAATGGGAGAGTAATGTCCACATGTCTCAAAATGGGGGCGGAGCAGAAATTTTTTTTAAGTGATGAAAATGCAGACTGAGCTTCTTCTGACCAATTGTATGTATCTGCCCCCTTTTTGGTAAGCTCAGTGAGAGGTGAGACCACAGAAGAAAATCCTTTGATAAACTTCCTGTAATAGTTAGCGAATCCAAGAAATCGCTGGAGTGCCTTCAACCCTTAAGGTTGGGGCCACTCCAGGACAGCAGAAACCTTCCTGGGGTCCATAGAGAGTCCTGTGGTGGAGATTATGTACCCCAGGAAAGGAACTTCAGAAACTTTGAATAGACTCTTCTCGAGTTTAGCATACAAGGAATTTTGTCGTAGTTTCCTTAAAACATACTTCACATGTTCCCTGTGTTCAGCAATATTAGATGAGAAAATGATCATCTAAGTAGACTAGGACGAACCGCCCCAGAACCTCCCTAAAGACTTTGTTAATCAACTCCTGGAAGACGGCGGGTGCGTTGCACAACCTGAAGGGCATCACAAGGTAGTCGTAGTGCCCATCGGGTGTGTTGAACGCAGTCTTCCACTCGTCACCCTCTCTTATGCGAATCAGGTTGTATGCCCCTCTGAGATCGAGTTTAGTGAATATACCTGCATCAATAATCTGAGCGAATAAGTCATCAATCAGGGGAAGAGGGTAACGATTTTTCACAGTAATTTTATTCAATTCTCTGTAATCGATGCATGGCCGCATGCCACCGTCTTTCTTTTGTACAAAAAAGAAACCTGCCCCGGCCGGGGACCTAGATGGACGGATGAAACCTTTGGCTAAATTTTCTTTAATATACTCCTGCATGGCAAGTTTTTCAGGCTCTGAAAGGTTATATAAATGGCCTCTAGGGGGCATACAACCTGGTCTCAAGTCAATGGGGCAGTCAAAACTTCAATGAGGAGGAAGTTTGCCTGCCGCCTTGGGACAAAAAACGTCAGCAAAATCAGAATACTGAATAGACAACCCTTCCACTTGAACCTTGGTAGCACACACCGTGACTTTTTCCATACAATGATGATGGCAGTAGGAGGACCAGCTCAACAATTGCCTGGAACTCCAGTTGATCTGAGGGGAATGTTTTTGAAGCCAAAGCATACCAAGGATCACAGTGGAGGTAACCATCTTGAGTACAAAGAACTGTATCTGTTCTTTATGCAAAGCCCCTATTTGACACAACAGTACAGGAGTATGAGAAAGAGGTTGTTTGCCCTGCAGTGGTAAATCATCCACTGCAGTAACAACAACCTGACGTCCCAAAGAGAGAAGAGGAAAACCAAACTTAACAGCAAAATCATAATCCATAAAATTTGCTGTGGAACCCGAGTCTATAAAAGCCTGGGTAGACTGGACTTGATCTTCCCAGGTGATAGAACATGGGAGAAGTAAGCAACTATTCCTTAGAGGTAACACAGAATCGCCTAGGGTAGTACCTCCAGCTACACCTAGGCGATAGAGTTTTCCTCCTTCCTGGGACAGGTTTGTACCACATGACCCTTCTCTGCACAGTACAGGCAGAGTCTTTCAGTACGTCTCCTATTTTTCTCAACCTCAGAGAGTTTGGATTGTCCGATTTGCATCGGTTCATCCTGAGGAGGAGAAGAAAAGGTAGGAGCAGAGAAAGGGACAGAGGAAGTCCTTCCTGATGCTCTACCTCGAGTTTGCCTTTGGTAACAAACTCGACGGTCAATCTTGACAGCTAAAGAGATTGCTACTGTTGTAGGTTCTGGGTGGCTTAAAGGGAACCTTAACTGTGGGCCCCCCCCAAAAAATTCACTTACCTGGGGCTTTCCCAAGCCTCCAGCAGCCGTCCTGTGCCTGCGCCGGTCCTTCAGTGCCCTCCGGTCTCCTTCCGCGGCTAAGTTTTGTTTTCGGCCGACTGCCAGTGGTCCTCCGGCAAAGCGTCCTTTTCTTCCGCATTCCCCGTCGTAAAGAGTCGTAAAGCGCGTCCGCATGACGCGTCTTGCGTCATGCGGACGCGCTTTACGGCTCTTTACGACGGGGAATGCGGAAGAAGAGGACGCTTTGCCGGAGGACGACTAGCAGTCGGCCGAAAACGAAACTTAGCCTCGGAGGGAGACCGGAGGGCACCGAAGGACCGGCGTGGGCACAGGACAGCTGCAGGAGGCTTGGGAAAGCCCCAGGTGAGTGAATTTTTTTGGGGGGCTCACAGTTAAGGTTCCCTTTAAGCCACCCAGAACCTACAACAGTAGCAATCTCTTTAGCTGTCAAGATTGACCGTCGAGTTTGTTCCCTTTAACATCAGATCAGCAACAGCATCAGATAACCCTGATAAAAAACAGTCTAGTAAAGCATACTGCCCCCATCTGGCTGACACCGCCCACTTTCTAAACTCGGCAGCGTAAATTTCAACAGTGTTCTGACCTTGTCGGAGAGTTTTGAGTCTCCTCTCTGACGTCATAGCTAAATCTGGATCATCATATATAATAGCCATTGCTTTAAAAAACTCTTGAACAGATGTTAATGCCTCATGACCAGTAGGGAGACTGTAAGCCCAAGTCTGCGAGTCACCAGATAATAAAGTCTTAATGAAGGTAACTCCGCTGACTCTCAGAACCCGAAGATACCGGGCGTAACTCAAAATATGATAGGCAGCAATGCTTAAAATTCCGAAAATCAGACCGGTGCCCTGAAAATCTTTCAGGATGAGGCATCCTGGGTTCACTAACAATAGGGGATGACACTGATGCATTGGTCTTTTGAAGTCGGGTCACTACCTCAGACAGTAAATTAATTTGTGTCTGTTGTGTGTTGACCGTATTGGTAAGGTCGTTAACGGCCGTAGTCAACAGTTTGACCTGAGTGCATAGTGTCTCCATAGACATTTTTGGTCTGCTGTTCTGTAATGATTGGTGTAGCAAACAGAAGTCTGGTTATTGTGTAATCTGCAGTATCACCAATAAATCAGACACTATATCTGATTATATGGTGATCTGCAGAATCACCAATAATGCAAGTATAGCTAACAAGGTAATAGCAAGTGTACAGTGCTTGGTGCAACAGTAATACTGAATAGTTTGGCAGAACCTCACCAGAGGAGCTGGTGGGTACTATCAGTAAGGAACCTCACCAGTGACAAGGGGTCACTGGTGAGTAGAGTGGTCAGGCAGATAGGTTCGGCAACAGACAGGAGGATTGTAACGATCGGTGTCAGCACACAGAGAGAATTTGATTATTGGTGATCTGCAGTATCACCAAGAATACAGATATATACCTGATTATTAATGATCTGCAGAATCACCAATAATACAGATATAGCTAACCTCTGGACACCTATGTAATGTGAGTGTTTGGTGCAACTGTAATGACTTTGAGTGGGACCACCCGAGGAGCAGGTGGTCTTTGGCCGTATGGGAGTTACCTCCCTCAGATAAGTGCAAAGACCTTCAGCAGCCTGAGACGTCCAAAGGGGTGGAGCCCCAGGCTGAATGGCAGAAAGGCCCTGAGGCTAAGTGACACCTAGAAGGTGGGCGTCACAAGCAGGTCTGGAGACTAATCTCTCAATGGAGAGGGATAGCTCTCAAGGTCGGGCAGGCCAGGTCGGCAACACATGGGCAGATAAGGTACAGAGACAGAAGGCTGATTCGGAAACCAGGGGCAGGCAAGATTGGCAACAGGATATCAGATTTGCGTAGGTACCGAATCAGAATGCAGAGGGATAGTCAGGAATGCAGTAGGTCATAACAGATATCAAACAATGCCTAGTCTTGGGTGTGAGGTCCGTGGTCTCTACACCCTGGAACTAGTCTGAAGCATAATATGATGGTAACACAGTATCCCTAGTCTTGGGTGTGGGGTCCGTGGTCTCAACACCCTGGAAGTAGTCTGAAGTATAACACAATGATAACACAGAATCCCTCGTTTTGGGTGTGAGGTCCGTTGTCTCAACACCCTGGAACTAGTCTGAAGTATAACACAATGATAACACAGAATCCCTAGTCTTGGGTGTGAGGTCTGTGGTCTCAACACCCTGGAACTAGTCTGAAGTATAACACAATGATGACACAGATTCCCTAGTCTTGGGTGTGAGTCCGTGGTCTCGACACCCTGGAACTAGTCTGAAGTATAACACAATGATAATACAGAAGTAATCTGGCTCAGTGTGAATTCCCAGGTCCTCCTGGTTCAAACACACTGTGGGATCTGACTACGGTCTGAGTGCTTTCACTTAAGTGTTCACAACGGCAGACAACTTGAGACTGACCAGCAATAGGTATATATAGAGCGGCGCTCTCCGGCGCCACCCACCGCTGATCAACCAATGGCCACTAGTTCTGAGATCAGCTGACCAACCTGGTCAGCTGATCCCTCCTCGTTTGGCGTAAAGGTTCTGTCTCTCAGCGCGCGCGCACATATTCCTCAGTCTGTGTGCACTAACAGGCCCAGCCACCTCAGACGCACGCTGCTGCGTGCAAACCGCCGCGCTGGACGCGGAATCAGCCGCCTCGCCGCCAGTCTGCGCGGCGGCTTCTCCGCAATCTCTTACAGTACTCCCCCCCCCCCCCCGAGGAGTGGACTCCGGACACTTCCCACCAGGCTTTCCATGATGCAAGTCATGGAATTCCTTTTTCAATTCATCTGCGTGCATGCGACAATCTGGCACCCAAGTTCTCTCCTCTATACCATATCCCTTCCAGTGAACCAGGTACTGCATGGAGTTCTGCACAAGCCGGGAGTCCAGAATCTTTTCTATCTCATACTCAGGTTGGTCATCAATCAACACAGGGGGGGGGGGGAGGGGGGGGAGTGGAATCCACGTGCACAGCCGGCTTGAGCAAGGACACATGGAATGATCTCACACCTCGCATGCTGGTAGGGAGATCAATAGCATAAGTGACATTATTAATCTTTCTGGTCACTGGAAAAGGACCTATGAATCTACTGCCTAGTTTGGGTGGTAACTGTTTCAGAGCCATATGTCGCCAAGTCCCCTGGAGAGAATTCCCATTCCATGGAACGTCTCTTGTCCGCCTGTTTCTTTTGGTTCTGAAAAGCCTTCCCCAAATTTCTTTTAACCATTCCCCAAATTTGCTTCAAGGCCCTCTGCCAATCCTCCAGGACTGGAAATGGAGTGGAAGCCACTGGCAATGGGGCAAACTTGGGTGACCTTCCCGACACCACCTGAAATGGGGAAAATCCTGAAGAGGAACTTTTCAGATTGTTGTGTGCAAATTCTGCAAACGGCAAAAGTTTTACCCAGTCGGTTTGTGCATCTGCAACATAACATCTAAGAAACTGTTCCAGGGACTGGTTGACTCTTTCGGTCTGGCCATTGGTCTGTGGGTGGTAGCCTGATGAAAAGGAAAGATCCATGTCTAACTGATGGCAGAATGCCCTCCAAAACTTAGATACGAATTGGACTCCCCGATCTGACACTACATTTTCCGGAATGCCATGCAGCCGGAAAATGTGCTGGATGAAGAGGTCAGCCAATTCCTGGGCCGAGGGGAGTCCTTTCAAGGGGACAAAATGAGCCATCTTACTGAATCGATCAACTACCACCCAAATGACCGACATGCCCTCAGATCTGGGGAGCTCTCTCACAAAATCCATGGACAAATGGGTCCAAGGTTCACTCGGAATTGGTAGTGGTTGTAACGTTCCAACAGGTGCCTGACGAGAGGGTTTGCTCCTGGCACACACTGCACACTCTCTTACAAACTCCTTACAGTCTGTTGCCAATGACGGCCACCAAGCACATCTAGCAAGCAGATCCTGAGTTCTGGTGGCCCCAGGATGCCCAGCATTCTTGTGGGAATGAAACAGCTGTAACAGTTGTAGACGAAAAGGCAATGGTACAAACAGGACCCCCTCAGGCTTCCCCTCTGGAACGTCCTGTTGGAATGGACTCAGAGTGACCGTCCAGTCTTTCCAGGTCTCAGTGGCCGCCAGGACCACCTTCTGAGGTAGAATGGTCTCAGGGGCTGAGGGCTGTGTTGTCTCGGGCTCAAAACACCGGGATAAGGCATCGGCCTTGATGTTCTTACTCCCAGGGGTATACGTAATTACAAATCTGAATCTCGAAAAGAACAACCACCACCGAGCCTGTCGGGGGCTAAGTCTCTTAGCGCCCTTGATGTACTCTAAGTTTTGTGGTCCGTGTAAACGGTAATGGTGTGTTCGGCCCCTTCTAGCCAATGTCGCCATTCCTCAAAGGCCAACTTGATGGCTAGAAGTTCTCGGTTGCAGATATCGTAGTTTTTCTCTGCGGGTGAAAACCTATGGGAAAAGTAAGCACATGGATAGAGTTTTCCCTGCAACCCAGAACGCTGAGACAACACAGCCCCCACCCCTACTTCTGAGGCATCAACCTCCATGATAAAGGGAAAGGTGATATCTACATGTCTCAATATGGGTGCAGAACAGAACAGTTTCTTCAGAGTGGAAAAAGCAGCATGGGCCTCTGTAGACCAGTGGTGAGTATCTGCCCCTTTCTTGGTGAGGCTGGTGAGGGGCGCGATCACCATAGAGTACCCCTATATGAACCTCCTGTAGTAGTTGGCGAACCCCAGAAACCTCTGGAGTGCCTTCAAACCCACAGGTTGAGGCCACTCCAAGGCAGCAGAAACTTTTCCAGGGTCCATAGAGAGGCCAGAGGTCGAGATAATGTACCCCAAAAAGGTGACAGAGGTCACTTCGAAAATGCATTTTGCCAATTAAGCATACAGCAAATTCTGTCTCAACTTCTGTAGCACAAACCTAACATGTTTCCTATGCTCTGAGAGGTTGGATGAAAAAAATCAGAATATCGTCTAGATACACTAAGACGAACCTGCCCAGCACCTCCCTGAACACCTCGTTAATCAGCTCCTGGAAGACGGCCGGGGCATTGCACAACCCGAAGGGCATCACTAGGTACTCGTAATGCCCGTCAGGTGTGTTAAAGGCCGTCTTCCATTCATCACCATCCCTGATACGTACAAGATTGTATGCACCCCTCAAATCCAGCTTCGAGAAAATTCTTGCGTTAGAGACCTGAGTAAACAAATCGTCAATCAAAGGCAAAGGATAGCGATTTTTTACTGTAATCTTATTTAAGCCCCGATTATCAATGCAGGGACGGAGGCCTCCGTCCTTCTTTTTCACGAAAAAGAATCCTGCACCTGCTGGTGACCGAGAGGGACGAATAAAACCTTTAGCCAAATTTTCTCGGATGTATTCCTGCATAGCCAATTTCTCTGGCCCAGACAAATTTTAGAGATGACCTCTAGGGGGCATACAACCAGACCCGAGATCGATGGGACAGTCAAAGGGACGGTGGGGAGGAAGTTTATCCGCTGATTTGGGACAAAACACGTCAGCAAATTCTGAATACTGGCTTGGTAAACCTTCCACCTGAATTGTGGTGTTACCCAAGGTTATCTTCGCTAAATAATGATGATGGCAATGGGTAGACCAGCTCGTTAGCTGACCTGAAGCCCAATTGATCTGAGGGGAGTGAAGTTGTAACCATGGCATGCCAAGAATGATCGTGGAAGTTGTCATCCGCAAAACCAGAAATTGCAGACTTTCACTATGTAACACCCCCACTGTGAGTCTTAACTCGGGGGTCTGAGACAGAGGGTGTCTACTCTGCAGAGGAGAGTCGTCCACTGCAGTGACCAGAATCGGTTGCTTCAAAGGGACAATAGGAATCCCCAATTTCTTCGCAAATTCGTAATCCATAAAGTTAGCTGCTGAGCCACAGTCCAGAAAGGCCTCAGTAGTAACTGTTTGATCCTCCCATGAAATAGGACAAGGAAGGAGCAAACATTTATCGTTTTGAGGTAAAGACTGCGTGCCAAGGGTATTACCTCCGACTACACCTAGGCAGAAGCGTTTCCCGACTTCTTGGGACAATTCTGCACTCTGTGACCCTCCCCTGCACATAAACAGAGCTGTTCTGTCTTTCTGCGATTCTGCTCCACCCGAGACAATTTTGACCGACCAATCTGCATTGGTTCCAGCGGAGGTGAAGCGGGTGGAGGAGAGGCGTAGGAAACATATCTCACATTGTTCCTACTCCGAGTCTGTCTCTGGTAGCGTAGACGACGATCGACCCTGACTGCTAATGAAATGGCCTCATCAATAGATTGTGCATATTGGGGTCATATCTGCTAACGATTGTGCA
The DNA here is from genome assembly GCF_040937935.1 of Hyperolius riggenbachi. NCBI lineage: Eukaryota > Metazoa > Chordata > Amphibia > Anura > Hyperoliidae > Hyperolius > Hyperolius riggenbachi. Next base: position 173,393,686 of record NC_090652.1, on the reverse strand, counting down.
TATTGGGGCAGATCTGCTGAGGATTGTGCATATTGGGGCAGATCTGCTGAGGATTGTGCATATTGTGGTCAGATCTGCTGAGGATTGTGCATATTGTGGTCAGATCTGCTGAGGATTGTGCATATTGTGGTCAGAACTGCTGAGGATTGTGCATATCGTGGTCAGATCTGCTAACGATTGTGCATATTGGGGTCATATCTGCTAACGATTGTGCATATTGGGGCAGATCTGCTAACGATTGTGCATATTGGGGCAGATCTGCTAACGATTGTGCATATTGGGGCAGATCTGCTAACGATTGTGCATATTGGGGCAGATCTGCTAACGATTATGCATATTGGGGTCATATCTGCTAACGATTGTGCATATTGGGGTCAGATCTGGTAACAATTGTGCATATTGGGGTCAGATCTGCTAACGATTGTGCATATTTGGGTCAGATCTGCTACCGATTGTGCATATTGGGGTCAGATCTGCCAACAATTGTCCATCTGCTGAGGATTGGGCATATTGTGGTCAGATCTGCTGAGGATTGTGCATATTATGGTCAGAACTGCTGAGGATTGTGCATATTGGGGTCATATCTGCTGAGGATTGTGCATATCGTGGTCAGATCTGCTAACGATTAAGCATATTGGGGTCATATCTGCTAACGATTGTGCATATTGGGGCAGATCTGCTAACGATTGTGCATATTTGGGCAGATCTGCTAACGATTGTGCATATTGGGGCAGATGTGCTAACGATTGTGCATATTGGGGTCATATCTGCTAACGATTGTGCATATTGGGGTCAGATCTGCTAACAATTGTGCATATTGGGGTCAGATCTGCTAACGATTGTGCATATTGGGGTCAGATCTGCTACCGATTGTGCATATTGGGCTCAGATCTGTTACCGATTGTGCATATTGGGGTCAGATCTGCCAAATTATTGAACGTGTTTTTTGTTTATATCTGCTCACATTACGTGTATTTTCTTGAGAAAACCTGCACAATTATGTGAATTCTCGGGAAAGGGTCACCAAAACTTGGGCCCTCTGTCTTTGTATTGCACTTTTAAAGGGAACCCGAGGTGAGAATAATATTGAGGCTGCCATATTTATCTCCTTTTAAGCAATACCAGCTGCCTGGCTGCCGTGCTGGTCCTCTGCCTCTAATTCTTTCAACCATAGACCCTGAACAAGCATGCAGCAGGTCAGGGGTTTCTGACAATATTGTCAGAACTGACAAGATTATCTGCATGCTTGTTTCTGGTGTAATTCAGTTCACTACTGCAGCCAAATAGATCAGCAGGGCTGCCAAGCAATTAGAATTGTTTAAAAGGAAATAAATATGGCAGCCTCCATATCACTCTCACCCCGGGTTCACTTTAAATTACAGTTAGCTCCACCCTCATCTGGTCATGGCCACGCCCATTTTCTTCGCACACCGCATGTTGTAGCCACACCCATTTTTGCCACGCCCATCAGCTACCCCGGAAATTGGCCCAGCACCTGCATAGCACCCCCCAAAAAAAATCCTGGAGCCGCCACTGAGTGGCGATAGTGCTTGCAAATAACATAAGGCAGGAGGAGATAGAGGTAATTAAAGACACACAAGGAAGATATCTACTAATAAAGGGTCTTTTTAATGCTAGAAAAATGACATTGGGTGTAGTATATGCCCCTAACTCTGGACAAGTGGGGTTCATGGATCAGTTTTTGGGTAAATTAGATGAGTTTGCAGAAGGATCAATAGTAGTAGCGGGCGACCTAAATTTCGTAATGGATCCCCAGATGGATTCATCCACAGTAAGAACCTCCCTCACTAGGAGAGCTCTTCAAAGGGTCAAAAGAGAAATTGGCAAATGTCAGTTGGTGGACATATGGCGTATTCAACACTGAACCTTAAAAGACTATGCATATTACTAGCACCCACATAGGTCTTTCTCTAGATTAGATTATTTCTATGTCTCACATAACCTTTTATCAGAGGAGATTGAGACAAAGATAGAATCCTCAGTGATCTCGGATCACTCCCCTGTTACCCTTAACCTCCCTGGCGGTTAATTTTTTTTGCCAAATAGGCAAAAATCCTTGTTTTTTTTTGTTTTTTTAAATTTTGTGTTTCATGTAAAGCTACCAGAGTGGTAGCTACATGAAACATCACTAGAGGGCGCATGTGTCCCTCTAGTGCGATCGTCGCCGGCATCAATAGCAAACAGAGGAACGTGTATATAACGCGCTCCCCTGTTTGGCTTCTCCTGTCGCCATGGTGACGATCGAAATGACGTCATGGACGTCAGCCGACGTCCTGACATCAGACGCCTCCGATCCAGCCCATAGCGCTGCCCGGAACTCATTGGTCCGGGCAGCGGAGGGCTCTGGCGGGGGGGCCCTCTTCTGCCGCTGCGTGCGGGCGATCGCCGCACAGCGGCGGCGATCAAGCTGTGCGTGCGGCTAGCAAAGTGCTAGCTACGCGCACAGCACTTTAAATGGCACAAATCGCCCCACCAGGGGCTGAGATATCTTCCTGCGCGGCATAGCCCGAGTTTAGCTCGGGCTTACCGCCAGGAAGGTTAATGTGGGATTTATGCAAAAGGAGAGGGGCCCTTGGAATTGAAAGTTGAATGAATCATTGTTGGGAAGAGGAGATAGTTACTATCAATTCATCATTTAACAACAACAACAACAACATTATTTATAAATGCTTTTCTACAATAGGACTTTAGTACATAGATATATCTCAGAAATGTGTTATGGAGGGAAAAGCTATGTGTTCAACCACAAAAAGACATTCATGTTGGATATACGTCAAATAAAATCAATGTACAATGCAGTACCATGCAAAACAATACCTTTAATTGAGTGTCTCAATAAAAAATCAATTAACCTCCTGAGCGGTATGGACGAGCTGAGCTCGTCCATTACCACCGGAGGGTGCCGCTCAGGCCCTGCTGGGCCGATTTTCGCAAAATAAAAAGCAGCACACGCAGCCGGCACTTTGCCAGCCGCGTGTGCTACCTGATCGCCGCCGCGAGCAGAGGCGAAAGAGGGTCCCCCCAGCTGCCCGAGCCCTGCGCAGCCGGACCAATCAGTTCCGGCCAGCGCTAAGGGCTGGATCGGAGGCGGCTGACATCAGGACGTCGGCTGACGTTCATGACGTCACTCCGCTCGCCACCATGGCGACGAGAAAAGCAAAACAAGGAGGGCCGCTCATCGCGGCCCTTCTTGTTACTTCTGATCGCCGGAGGCGATCAGAAATATGCGGCAGGAGCGCCCTCTAGTGGGCTTTCATGCAGCCAACTTTCAGTTGGGTGCATGAAATAGATTTTTTTTTTATAAAAAAAAAAACCTCCCGCAGCCGCCCTGGCGATCTTAATGGAACGCCGGGGAGGTTAAGAGATAGCTAAAAATAAATAAATGGTAGAATGAAGTTAATAAACAGGACAATACGCATAATTAATGCAAATAAGTAACAGGCAGTGGCGTACCTACCATAAGGCTACAGGTGCTCACAGCACCGGGTGTACCCATGGTTAGAGATGCCACTGTGGTGCTCAGCCACTGTTTTCTTTCACTTGGGACCTTTTTTCATAGTTTGGGTGACTTTTGGGAAAATAGCAGCAGGAAGTGGGGCAGTGCATGGAACTGCACTAGATTGAGCACCCCTCCCCCTTCCTGTCCCGTGAACATTGTGTTTTCTTGCTCTCTACACACAGCCTGCAGTGGGTGAATGTGCAGAGCAGCAGGGGAAGAAGAGATAATGATTGCTGAGCTGGGACATTAGCAGGGAGAAGTGGCAGGATATGTTTAGTGCTTCAGAATTTGCTTTTCCTTAGTAGCCATGTGCACTGGCTGCTATAATACCAGAATGCCCTGGACTGTTGATTATTTATCCTGATGAGAGTAATTAATCAATAATGCAGGGCAGTCCTCTGTTGCAGAAGCCAGTGATACAGGTGCTGACAGTCAATTTCTATAGTGAGCAGAGAAGCAAGCTGTAGGCAATTTAGATTAGCTTCATTGCAGGTACTCTTATCTCTTTTCCCAGCTCCCCCTCTCACCCTGTTTTCTTTCCCATGACCCTTTCCTCTTTTCAAATTTCAGTGGCTTCTTTTAACAGCATGCCAAACAGCACTGGTGATGTCCTTACTCCTGATGAGAGTCCTTCCTGCCTTTTCTCCTCTCCCACCAGGCTCTCTGTCTTGTGCCTCAACCTTCTACCTCTTTATCCCCCCCTCCTATGCATCCCCCTCTTTCGTATGTACCCCTTTTCTGACTGTCCTCAGAGGAGCTCACAATCTAATTCTACCATAGTCATAGTCTAATGTCCTACCATATTATTATTTGTATTTATATAGCACTGACATCTTATACAGCACTGTATAGAGTACAGAGTTTCATAAATGTTAGCTCCATCCCCATCCTGACGACTCCTTTCCCCCCAAAATTTGCAGCAACATGGCGTGTGGCCCAACCCGTCAACCCTCCCATCAAAAAAACATTTTTGTTTTTTTTGGGCGAGGGTTGTCTGTAAAAAATCAGCACCGGGTGTCTAATTTCCTAGGTATGCCACTGGTAACAGGGAATCCTCTGTACAAAATATAATAAACAATGGTGCCATATCTGTATATTTCCACAATTGCACATGGCTGGTCCAATGGGCAAATACCCAAACACCTCTGACACTTTTGTATATAATACAAGTAATCACCTCCAAGAACAACCTATAGTAAATGCACCGCTTACAGCAATAAACATCAAAAAATGTAGCTGGTTCACACCAGAAACCAGTGTCAGAGATGCGGTGCATCACGCCCGATGCACCACATCACACTGTCAAAAGCAGGCCTTCAGGGAACACCATGCTATTGCGCGGAGTTCCCTGTCTGGCTACTAGCCAAGCAGGAAGTGACACGCACGTGACGTGTGCTTGCAGTCACGTCATGCTTTGGGTATTGTTTAAATACACTTCCTTAAATACACTTCCCCACAAGCAGGCCACGTCGGTGTTTTTTTAAGAATCCACATGTCGCTATAGACTAACATGACTTCCGGGCCGACGCAGATCGCTGCAACTCAACACAGCGACGCAGGGTTAACGTAGTTCTTGACGGCATCTGGGATGTGGCAAAAATGTCACTTTCGTTGTGTCGCGCAGTAGCATCGCAGTATGACAGTCTCCATAGACTATATATATTGTTTATTTATCAAAAAGAGTATTTCCAATGTCTTACAAAAAATATATCCATTGAGTATTAATACACCTCTTTAGACATCTTTAGAAACATTGCCCCAGAAGGCACCCCCCTCCCCCCTCCCCATGCCCTCCCTCTCCTAGTCTGACCCATATCCACTGTTCCCGGGGAAATTCTCCTCCATTTCTTGTTTCCTCCCCTACCATACTTATCTGTATGTTTTTGGAATGTGGGAGGAATCCAGAGTGCCTGGAGGAAACCAACATGGGGAGAACATACAAATTCCTTGCAGATGTTGACCTGGCTGGGAATTGAACCTGGTACCCAACGCTGCACGGCGAGAGCGTTAACCACTATGCTACCATGCTGTTAGTCTCTGTTTATGCCACCCATTAATACAGTGACGAGAAAATCGCCTAAACTTTGACCACGTAAACAAATGTGTGTGGGTAATGGGAGATCAGTATTTTTTTCATAATTCCTATTCATTTTATGTGCTAGGATGATGGATTAAATGCCACAATTCTCTGAATTGCAGGAAAAGGTGCCTTGTACTTTGTATTCCTAAATTATTATAGTGTTGCGCCTGGTTAGACAGCAGCGATGACTGTAAAGGGATCCCACTTCCTTAAAAATATAATAATGCATAAACAAACAGACTGCGCTTGTCAAATGGAAATACAAATCTTTAATAAGGTTGTGGATTATACAACCTGAATAACTGTACAAGGGGCAATTTCCCATAAAATGTCTATAAAATTGTATAAAACACTAAAATAATATTCTAGTATTGCTATGGGTCACTCAATAAAACTGCAGCAACACTCTGTCTATGGGTGATTATTGAGGTGATGTTTTAGCAATGTTTTCTTGCGATAGCAGAATATTGCAGCTTACATTCCTGATAATTAGTTGTATTACATGTATTAATTTCCCAAGGGTGGGCGTTCAGTGGCAGATTGATACTGGATAAAACTGCAACAGCAGGTTCTGAAAGGTGACTCGTTTGATCTCTTAATAGTAATATTATAGGTGGTGACATCCCAAACGTAGCATTCAATACATGCGTGTTAGTCAAGCGTATATATGTTTCCAAGCGTAATGCTTTATGGAAATGATGGCAAGCTGAGCAGGAAAACTTCCAGGGGTGTATGACCCAATAGTCAACCTTAAGATGAAATAACGGAGCGATCTCACCCTCCTTAACCACTTGCCGACGCACGCTTATACCGTGCGTCGGCAAAGTGGCAGCTGCAGGACCAGCGACGCAGTATTGCGTCGCCAGCTGCAGGCTGATTAATCAGGAAGCAGCCGCTCGTGCGAGCGGCTGCTTCCTGTCAATTCACGGCGGGGGGCTCCGTGAATAGCCTGCGGGCCGCCGATGGCGGCTCGCAGGCTAAATGTAAACACAAGCGGAAATAATCCGCTTTGTTTACATTGTACGGCGCTGCTACGCAGCAGCGCCGTAAGGCAGATCGGCGATCCCCGGCCAATCAGCGGCCGGGGATCGCCGCCATGTGACAGGAGACAGCCTGTCACTGGCTGCACAGGACGGATAGCGTCCTGTGCAGCCCGGATCTCCAGGGGGGGCCAGGTAGGAGAGGAAGGGGGAGGATTTCGCCGCGGAGGGGGGCTTTGAGGTGCCCCCCCCCCGCAACACCCATCAGGCAGGAGCGATCAGACCCCCCCAGCACATCATCCCCCTAGTGGGGAAAAAAGGGGGGAGATCTGGTCGCTCTGCCTGCACGCTGATCTGTGCTGGGGGCTGCAGAGCCCACCCAGCACAGATCAGCTAAGACAGCGCTGGTCCTTAAGGGGGGGTAAAGGGTGGGTCCTCAAGTGGTTAATTGTCAATCCTTTAGCAGATAGTGTCTTCTAAGAAGCCGCTCAATCTCACCAGCCCCGGCCGGCGGCAAAGTGAGAGAGACTTGACAACTGCTGTGCAGTGTCGGGCAAGCGTGCCCGGCTCCCGAGGGGTCCGGATGGCGTGGATGGATCAAGCCTTCAACTAGTCAGACTTCCGTCTTTCGCTAGCAACTCTCCAGCACGGAACTCCGACACGCCTCCTTCCCCTGTGCGGCGTGACGTCACGACTGTAGCTTCTGCTGACGTTTCGAGAGGAACGCCTCTCTTTCTCAAAGCTTAGCTACTCGGGGAATAGGAGGGTGACTTTTTATGGTGTGTAGTTATGCTAATAGGATTATTCAAATGCATATAGCTCAAGATCCTTGTTAAGTCCATGCGGAATTAGTGTATTCAGATTAAATATCCACATTGTTTCACGTCTTGACATTTCTAATAAGTAATCTCCACCTCTCCATGATCTTGTTACTTGTTCAATTACACAGTATTTGGATCCTTTAAAGGAGCAGCCATGTTCCATTTTATAATGTGCCGACAAAGGATGTTTTTTATTGCCCTTTTTGATATTAGTACAATGTTCGCTCAGTCTTTCTTTCAGGGTGCGTTTTGTTCTACCCACATAATGCTTGGAACAGGGGCATGTCAACACATAAATAACCCCTTTTGAGTCACAATTCGTAGATTTCTCATGCTAAATGTTTCATTCCCAGAAGTTGAGGTAATCTCATAGATCCTTTCTATAGGAGAATCCAATTCTTTGCAGGCTCTGCAGTACCCACATCTTTTAAAATATCCCTTAGCTTTCTTCATTCCGGGTTTTTTGATGGTGGGTGCTAGTATGTTACCTAAATTCCTAGATTTTTTAAAGATTAATCTCGGGTGTTCGGATAATAGAGGGGTAAGCATGGGGTCCTCCCTCAACAAACCCCAATATCTCCTCACTATATTTCTCACTCTGGGGGCTTGAGAGGAATACTGCATAACCACACTCGGCTGCTGAAAAGTGTGGCCAGTATGGGTCTCTTTCTCTTCCAATAAATCCCGTCTTGTGGTACTCTTGGCCTTCTCCTTAGCTCCCAGAATGATGTCCTGCGGATAACCTTTGTATTCAAATCTTTCTTGCATGATTTGAGCCTCTATGTCAAAATCACCAATTTTGGAGCAGTTTCTTCTGAGTCTTAGGAACTGACCCTTGGGAATGTTCATCAGCCACTTATAATGGTGACAGCTATCTATATTAATATAGCTGTTAGTGTCCACTGGTTTTGAATAAGTTTTGGTTAAAATCCTACCTTCTTCCTTGTATACCGTCAGATCTAAAAAGTTAACCTGCTGTCTACTAAATTCACCAGTGAACTTTAAGTTATATTGGTTCTCATTGATCCATCCCATGAAAGTGTCAAGACTTGCTCGGGTTCCTTGCCAAATGAAAAACGCATCATCTATAAATCTCCTCCAGAGCACCAGGGAGGGTCCAGGGCCCTCTGGCCCATTGAGAACAAAACGTTCCCAATGGGCCATGTATAAATTTGCGAAGGAAGGAGCAAATCGGGTCCCCATCGCCGTCCCGGTGCCCTGGAGGAAATACTGTTCTTCAAAAACAAAGTCGTTCTGTTTTAATATAAATCTGATGCTCTCCAGAATAAATTCAATTTGATCCTGAGGCACGGATGGTGCTTCTTGCAGAAAAAACTCAACTGCTTCTAAACCCTTTTCGAGGGGAATCACAGTGTACAAGGAGCTAACATCAACAGTGCAAAGCCAATATCCCTCCGACCAAGTGTAGTTATCAAGAATTCTTAAAAAGTGCCCTGTATCTTTAATGTATGTGGGGGTGGTTTTAACGACCTCTTGTAGATAGAGATCTACATATCCAGAGAGGTTCGATGTCATAGACCCAATCCCCGATATTATGGGTCTCCCTGGAGGATTAGTGAGGCCCTTATGTATTTTGGGGAGATGATAATACACAGGGATTCTAGGATTCTGTTCATATAGTTATGCATATTCATCTTCATCCAGAATACCTTTTAATTTTGCCTCCATTAAAAGAGTTTTCAATCTCTTTAAAAACTTCATAGTGGGGTCCATCCTTAATTTTTCATAGGTGTCCTCTTGATATAATTGACAGACTGCCTCCTGGTGATAGTCCTCTACATCCTGTATGACTATCCCCCCTCCCTTATCCGCTGGTCGAATCATAATGGAGGCATCATTTTGTAGATCCCTCATAGCTTTCCTCTCTATAGCTGTCAGGTTGTCCACAAATTTGGTGTTCAATTTCCTGATGTCTTCTAACACTAAAGTCTCAAAGGCATTCATAGCCTTGCTGGCCTCATGAGCTGGGTTGAATTTGGACTTACATTTCAGCCCAGAGTGTTTGTATGTATCATCCTGGATCTTCTCAATGTTCAAATTTTCCCCAGTCATTTTGGCAAAGTACTTCTTTAACCACTTGAGGACCACAGTCTTTCTACCCCTTAAGGACCAGGCACTTTTTTCCATTCAGACCACTGCAGCTTTCACGGTTTATTGCTCGCTCATACAACCTACCACCTAAATGAATTTTGGCTCCTTTTCTTGTCACTAATAAAGCTTTCTTTTGGTGCTATTTGATTGCTCCTGCGATTTTTACTTTTTATTATATTCATCAAAAAAGACATGAATTTTGGCAAAAAAATGATTTTTTTAACTTTCTGTGCTGACATTTTTCAAATAAAGTAAAATTTCTGTATACATGCAGCGCGAAAAATGTGGACAAACATGTTTTTGATAAAAAAAAACCCATTCAGTGTATATTTATTGGTTTGGGTAAAAGTTATAGCGTTTACAAACTATGTTGCAAAAAGTGAATTTTCCCATTTTCAAGCATCTATGACTTTTCTGACCCCCTGTCATGTTTCATGAGGGGCTAGAATTCCAGGATAGTATAAATACCCCCCAAATGACCCCATTTTGGAAAGAAGACATCCCAAAGTATTCACTGAGAGGCATAGTGAGTTCATAGAAGATATTATTTTTTGTCACAAGTAAGTAAAATGACCCTTTGTGACAAAAAAAAAAAAAAAAAGTTTCCATTTCTGCTAACTTGCGACAAAAAAAATGAAATCTGCCACGGACTCACCATGCCCCTCTCTGAATACCTTGAAGTGTCTACTTTCCAAAATGGGGTCATTTGTGGGGTGTGTTCACTGTCCTGGCATTTTGGGGGGTGCTAAATTGTAAGCACCCCTGTAAAGCCTAAAGGTGCTCATTGGACTTTGGACCCCTTAGCGCAGTTAGGCTGCAAAAAAGTGCCACACATGTGGTATTGCCATACTCAGTAGAAGTACTATAATGTGTTTTGGGGTGTATTTTTACACATACCCATGCTGGGTGGGAGAAATATCTCTGTGAATGACAATGTTTTCATTTTTTTTACACACAATTGTCCATTTACAGAGTTATTTCTCCCACCCAGCATGGGTATGTGTAAAAATACACCACAAAACACATTATACTACTTCTCCTGAGTACGGCGATACCACATGTGTGGCACTTTTTTGCACCCTAACTGCGCTAAAGGGCCCAAAGTCCAATGAGTACCTTTAGGATTTCACAGGTCATTTTGCGACATTTGGTTTCAAGACTACTCCTCAAAAAAATAAAAACTTCTATGAACTCACCATACTCCTAACGGAATACCTTTGGGTGTATTCTTTCTAAAATGGGGTCATTTGTGGGGTTCCTATACTGCCCTGGCATTTTAGGGGCCCTAAACCGTGAGGAGTAGTCTGGAAATCAAATTCCGCAAAATGACCTGTGAAATCCTAAAGGTACTCATTGGACTTTGGGCCCTTTAGCGCAGTTAGGGTGCAAAAAAGTGCCACACATGTGGTACCGCCGTACTCAGGAGAAGAAGTACAATGTGTTTTGGGGTGTATTTTTACACATACCCATGCTGGGTGGTAGAAATATCTCTGTACATGACAATTGTTTGATTTTTTTTACACACAATTGTCCATTTACAGAGAGATTTCTCCCACCCAGCATGGGTATGTGTAAAAATACACCCCAAAACACATTATACTACTTCTCCTGAGTACGGCGATACCACGTGTGACACTGTTTTTGCAGCCTAGGTGCGCTAAGGGGCCCAACGTCCTATTCACAGGTCATTTTGAGGCATTTGTTTTCTAGACTACTCCTCACGGTTTAGGGCCCCTAAAATGCCAGGGCAGTATAGGAACCCCACAAGTGACCCCATTTTAGAAAGAAGACACCCCAAGGTATTCCATTAGGTGTATGGCGAGGTCATAGAAGATTTTACTTATAGTCACAAGTTAGTGAAAAATGACACTTTGTGAAAAAAACCCAATAAAAATCAATTTCCGCTAACTTTTGACAAAAAATAAAATCTTCTATGAACTCGTCATACACCTAACAGAATACCTTGGGGTGTCTTTTTTCTAAAATGGGGTCACTTGTGGGGTTCCTATACCGCCCTGGCATTTTACGGGCCCAAAACCGTGAGGAGTCTGGAAACCAAATGTCTCAAAATGACTGTTCAGGGGTATAAGCATCTGCAAATTTTGATGACAGGTGGTCTATGAGGGGCCGAATTTTGTGGAACCGGTCATAAGCAGGGTGGCCTTTTAGATGACAGGTTGTATTGGGCCTGATCTGATGGATAGGAGTGCTAGGGGGGTGACAGGAGGTGATTGATGGGTGTCTCAGGGGGTGATTAGAGGGGAAAATAGATGCACTCAATGCACTGGGGAGGTGATCGGAAGGGGGTCTGAGGGGGATCTGAGGGTTTGGCCGAGTGATCAGGAGCCCACACGGGGCAAATTAGGGCCTGATCTGATGGGTAGGTGTGCTAGGGGGTGACAGGTAGTGACAGGAGGTGATTGATGGGTGTCTCAAGGTGTGATTAGTGGGGGGAATAGATGCAAGTAATGCAATGGCGAGGTGATCAGGGCTGGGGTCTGAGGGTGTGGGCGGGTGATTGGGTGCCCTAGGGGCAGATGGGGGTCTAATCTGATGGGTAGCAGTGACAGGGGGTGATTGATGGGTAATTAGTGGGTGTTTAGAGGAGAGAACAGATGCAATGCACTTGGGAGGTGATCTGACTGCGGGTCTGCAGGCGATCGGATGGTGTGGGTGGGTGATCAGATTGCCCGCAAGGGGCAGGTTAGGGACTGATTGATGGGTGGCAGTGACAGGGGGTGATTGATGGGTGGCAATGACAGGGGCTGATTGATGGGTGGCAGTGACAGGGGGTGATTGATGGGTGATAGGTGATTGGCAGGTGATTGACAGGTGATCAGTGGGTTATTACAGGGAAGAACAGATGTAATTAATGCAGTGGTGAATTGATAAGGGGGGTCAGAGGGCAATCTGAGCGTGTGGGCGGGTGATTGGGTGCCCGCAAGGGGCAGATTAGGGTCTGATCTGATAGGTAAAAGTGACAGGTGGAGATAGGGGGTGATTGATGGGTAATTAGTGGGTGTTTAGAGGAGAGAATAGATGTAAACAATGGATTTGGGAGGTGATCTGATGTCGGATCTGCGGGCGATCTGTTGGTGTGGGTGGGTGATCAGATTGCCCGCAAGGGGCAGGTTAGGGGCTGATTGATGGGTGGCAGTGACAGGGGGTGATTGATGGGTGATAGGTGATTGGCAGGTGATTGACAGGTGATCAGTGGGTTATTACAGGGAAGAACAGATGTAATTAATGCACTGGCGAATTGATAAGGGGGGGGGGGGGGGGTCTGACGGCAATCTGAGCGTGTGGGCGGGTGATTGGGTGCCCGCAAGGGGCAGATTAAGGTCTGATCTGATAGGTAACAGTGACAGGTGGTGATAGGGGGTGATTGATGGGTGATTAGTGGGTGTTTAGAGGAGAGAATAGATGTAAACAATGGATTTGGGAGGTGATCTGATGTCGGATCTGCGGACGATCTATTGGTGTGGGTGGGTGATCAGATTGCCCGCAAGGGGCAGGTTAGGGGCTGATTGATGGGTGGCAGTGACAGGGGGTGACAGGGGGTGATTGATGGGTGATAGGTGATTGGCAGGTGATTGACAGGTGATCAGTGGGTTATTACAGGGAAGAACAGATGTAATTAATGCACTGGCGAATTGATAAGGGGGGGTCAGAGGGCAATCTGAGCGTGTTGGCGGGTGATTGGGTGCCCGCAAGGGGCAGATTAGGGTCTGATCTGATAGGTAAAAGTGACAGGTGGTGATAGGGGGTGATTGATGGGTAATTAGTGGGTGTTTAGAGGAGAGAATAGATGTAAACAATGTATTTGGGAGGTGATCTGATGTCGGATCTGCGGGCGATCTATTGGTGTGGGTGGGTGATCAGATTGCCCGCAAGGGGCAGGTTAGGGGCTGATTGTTGGGTGGCAGTGACAGGGGGTGATTGATGTGTGATTGATGGGTTATGGATCTGTGATTGACAGGTGATTGACAGGTTATTAGGGGGGATAGATGCATACAGTACACAGGGGGGGGGGGGGGGGGTCTGGGGGGGTCCTGGGGAGAATCTGAGGGGTGGGGGGGTGATCAGGAGGGGGCAGGGTCAGGGGGGGGATTAAAAAAAAATAGCGTTGACAGATAGTGACAGGGAGTGATTGATGGGTTATTAGGGGGGTGATTGGGTGCAAACAGGGGTCTGGGGGGTGGGCAGGGGGGGTCTGAGGGGTGCTGTGGGCGATCAGTGGGCGGGGGGCAGATCAGTGTGTTTGGGTGCAGACTAGGGTGGCTGCAGCCTGCCCTGGTGGTCCCTCGGACACTGGGACCACCAGGGCAGGAGGCAGCCTGTATAATACACTTTGTATACATTACAAAGTGTATTATACACTTTGTAGCGGCGATCGCGGGGTTAACATCCCGCCGGCGCTTCCGTATGGCCGGCGGGATGTTACGGCAGGTGGGCGGAGCCAGTTGCCGGGGGAAGCGCGCGTCATCAATGACGCGATCGCTCCCCCGGCATAGGAAAAGGACGCAACGCCCTAAGGCGTATTGCGGTTCTTAAGGCATCCACTTTGCCGCCGCCCATGGGCTGTGGGCGGTCGGCAAGTGGTTAAGCATAATTTCCTCATAAATTGTTTAATGCCAATAAAGGCCTGAAATTTATTCAACCTACTGCCTGGGGCAAACTTGATTCCCTTTGCCAAAATACCATGTTCTACTGTGGATAGAGTCCTATGGCTAAGGTTAAAGACTCCTCCTTCTCCTACTACTGCCACTCCTGCTATGGGCTCTTCTATTTTCTCATCTTTCTTGGATAGCCCCCTCCCCCTCCTCCCCCTTGGCCTGCTCTTATTCCCCCTCCTTTGATGTATTGGTCCATCTTTTGCTGTTGATGTACTTTGTCTGGAGGGACCTTCTGTTGTGACTGCTGTTTGGTTATGCTCCTGGTTTCTCTCTGAAAATTTGGTACTCCATATTTTAGGGCTGTGCGATAATCTAAAAAATGTACATTTGGCCTTGGATTGGCTCCTAATGAGGTATACCTATTGTGGGTAGGGACATTTACAAAGGGTACTTCATCTTTGTTTTCTTCTGGATGTTTTAAACTCGCTGTACTGGGTGGTGATTTGCCCCCCCTCCTGATAGATTCTGTTCTTAGTGGATTTTGTGAAGTGGCATTGACCAAACTGGTATTGCTTTCATTCCCCTCTATTTGGTTGAAGACAGCTCCCCCTCTATTATTGGTAGAATCACCCGTGGTGAGGCTTTTGTTATTCCCACTCCCTTCTATTTGAGTGGGGGCCATGTCTCCTCTTTGATCCGTTGAGGCCATATTATCATCTAGCTGCTGACCCGTCATTCCCCCTAATATGGAATCTGTGTGTGGTTGTCCCATCTTTTGTACTGGTGATGCTATAGTTGTTTGTAATGTCTCTGTACTAATTATAGGTGGAGCTAAAATTACTTGTGATGTATTTGATATTGCTACACTTTCTTTGACTTTAATGGTAGATGCTGAATCTTTAAGTGCATGATCATCAGTGTATTCTCCTATTTTATCATCCAACATCCCAGTCATCGTGTGTTCTCTTATTGGGGATAAATTGGTTATCTGATTTTCCATAGATAAGTCTACTACAGATGAAATATCCTCCAATGTCATATCTTTATGATTTTCTGTAGCGATGTGTATGGCTAGTTGTTGCTCCTCCCCATACAGACCATCTCTCTCAAATTTCCTCCTTTTTCGTTTAATAATTTCCTCCTCCATACTTGTAAGTCTCACTTGTATATTATGTTCTAAATTTCTATAGAAGTCATTATCTTTAAATGGTTCTAGTTTCTTATACGTTTGTCTAATTTCCTCTCCATTTTTCATCAGTTGAATTTTACAAAGCTCCATTATGAACTCCATAACCTGTAAGGAGAAACCGTGGAACATACGGTCCCACTCCATTTGGACTGATTCAGATTGCAGGTCAAAGGACAGAATTTTTCGTACTTCTAAGCCTGGTGGGCAGATGCCATGTAAGTGGTATCTCTCTAAGGTGAATACCTCCCATAGATTCTTTGTCTCTTGTGTCAAAATTTTCTCAAGTGTTCGACAGTGTAATTTAATGACATCATTATCAAATGGGTTCACCTGTTTAAGGGTGTCTTGATTGAAAAACTTTTCAAGTCTCTCCAATCTATCCTCCCTATATTGCCAAAGATCAGCACTGATAGAGACAGGTATTTCCATTATAGGCTGCAAACACTAATGGGAGGAACAAAGAGTAAATTCAAAAATTATTATAGTGTTGCGCCTGGTTAGACAGCAGCGATGACTGTAAAGGGATCCCACTTCCTTAAAAATATAATAATGCATAAACAAACAGACTGCACTTGTCAAATGGAAATACAAATCTTTAATAAGGTTGTGGATTATACAACCCGAATAACTGTACAAGGGGCAATTTCCCATAAAATGTCTATAAAATTGTATAAAACACTAAAATAATATTCTAGTATTGCTATGGGTCACTCAATAAAACTGCAGCAACACTCTGTCTATGGGTGATTATTGAGGTGATGTTTTAGCAATGTTTTCTTGCGATAGCAGAATATTGCAGCTTACATTCCTGATAATTAGTTGTATTACATGTATTAATTTCCCAAGGGTGGGCGTTCAGTGGCAGATTGATACTGGATAAAACTGCAACAGCAGGTTCTGAAAGGTGACTCGTTTGATCTCTTAATAGTAATATTATAGGTGGTGACATCCCAAGCGTAGCATTCAATACATGCGTGTTAGTCAAGCGTATATATGTTTCCAAGCGTAATGCTTTATGGAAATGATGGCAAGCTGAGCAGGAAAACTTCCAGGGGTGTATGACCCAATAGTCAATCTTAAGATGAAATAACGGAGCGATCTCACCCTCCTTAAAGAGAATCTGTATTGATAAAATCGCTCTAAAGTAAACATACCAGTGCGTTAGGGGACATCTCCTATTACCCTCCTCGCCGCATTAAAAGTGGTTAAAAACAGTTTTAAAAAGTTTGTTTGTAAACAAACAAAATGGCCACCAAAGCAGGAAGTAGGTTGATGTACAGTATGTCCACACATAGAAAATACATCCATACACAAGCAGGCTGTATACAGCATTCCTTTTGAATCTCAAGAGATCATTTGTGTGTTTCTTTCCCCCATGCACTGAAGTTTCAGGCTGCTCTTTTCTTCCTGCAAACAGCTTTGCCCTTGTTTGTAATTCCTCAGTATGTGAAAGCCCAGCCAGCTCAGATGACGATTTATCCAGCTTGTAAAAGATAAGAGAGAAGAGAGAAGCTGCTCTAATCTAAATAATACACAGGCAGTGTGCATAGAGGGGCCTGGAAGAGGGAGTTCATAGCAGAACCACAACACTGAAGAACTTGGCAGCCTTCCAGACACAGGCTGACAAGTCTGACAAGGGAAAGATACATTGATTTATTACAGAGACTGTGATAGCAGAAAGTGCTGCAGTAAGCCAGAACACATTAGAATAGCTTTTGGAACTTGTAGGATGATAAAAAACAGGGTGCAATTTTTGTTACGGAGTCTCTTTAATTGTCAATCCTTTAGCAGATAGTGTCTTCTAAGAAGCCGCTCAATCTCACCAGCCCCGGCCGGCGGCAAAGTGAGAGAGACTTGACAACTGCTGTGCAGTGTCGGGCAAGCGTGCCCGGCTCCCGAGGGGTCCGGATGGCGTGGATGGCCGACAAAGGATGTTTTTTATTGCCCTTTTTGATATTAGTACAATGTTCACTCAGTCTTTCTTTCAGGGTGCGTTTTGTTCTACCCACATAATGCTTGGAACAGGGGCATGTCAACACATAAATAACCCCTTTTGAGTCACAATTCGTAGATTTCTCATGCTAAATGTTTCATTCCCAGAAGTTGAGGTAATCTCATAGATCCTTTCTATAGGAGAATCCAATTCTTTGCAGGCTCTGCAGTACCCACATCTTTTAAAATATCCCTTAGCTTTCTTCATTCCGGGTTTTTTGATGGTGGGTGCTAGTATGTTACCTAAATTCCTAGATTTTTTAAAGATTAATCTCGGGTGTTCGGATAATAGAGGGGTAAGCATGGGGTCCTCCCTCAACAAACCCCAATATCTCCTCACTATATTTCTCACTCTGGGGGCTTGAGAGGAATACTGCATAACCACACTCGGCTGCTGAAAAGTGTGGCCAGTATGGGTCTCTTTCTCTTCCAATAAATCCCGTCTTGTGGTACTCTTGGCCTTCTCCTTAGCTCCCAGAATGATGTCCTGCGGATAACCTTTGTATTCAAATCTTTCTTGCATGATTTGAGCCTCTGTGTCAAAATCACCAATTTTGGAGCAGTTTCTTCTGAGTCTTAGGAACTGACCCTTGGGAATGTTCATCAGCCACTTATAATGGTGACAGCTATCTATATTAATATAGCTGTTAGTGTCCACTGGTTTTGAATAAGTTTTGGTTAAAATCCTACCTTCTTCCTTGTATACCGTCAGATCTAAAAAGTGAACCTGCTGTCTACTAAATTCACCAGTGAACTTTAAGTTATATTGGTTCTCATTGATCCATCCCATGAAAGTGTCAAGACTTGCTCGGGTTCCTTGCCAAATGAAAAACGCATCATCTATAAATCTCCTCCAGAGCACCAGGGAGGGTCCAGGGCCCTCTGGCCCATTGAGAACAAAACGTTCCCAATGGGCCATGTATAAATTTGCGAAGGAAGGAGCAAATCGGGTCCCCATCGCCGTCCCGGTGCCCTGGAGGAAATACTGTTCTTCAAAAACAAAGTAGTTCTGTTTTAATATAAATCTGATGCTCTCCAGAATAAATTCAATTTGATCCTGAGGCACGGATTGTGCTTCTTGCAGAAAAAACTCAACTGCTTCTGAACCCTTTTCGTGGGGAATCACAGTGTACAAGGAGCTAACATCAACAGTGCAAAGCCAATATCCCTCCGACCAAGTGTAGTTATCAAGAATTCTTAAAAAGTGCCCTGTATCTTTAATGTATGTGGGGGTGGAACATGGCTGCTCCTTTAAAGGATCCAAATACTGTGTAATTGAACAAGTAACAAGATCATGGAGAGGTGGAGATTACTTATTAGAAATGTCAAGATGTGAAACAATGTGGATATTTAATCTGAATACACTAATTCCGCATGGACTTAACAAGGATCTTGAGCTATATGCATTTGAATAATCCTATTAGCATAACTACACACCATAAAAAGTCACCCTCCTATTCCCCGAGTAGCTAAGCTTTGAGAAAGAGAGGCGTTCCTCTCGAAACGCCAGCAGAAGCTACAGTCGTGACGTCACGCTGCACAGGGGAAGGAGGCGTGTCGGAATTCCGTGCTGGAGAGTTGCTAGCGAAAGACGGAAGTCTGACTAGTTGAAGGCTTGATCCATCCACGCCATCCACGCCATCCAGACCCCTCGGGAGCCGGGCACGCTTGCCCGACACTGCACAGCAGTTGTCAAGTCTCTCTCACTTTGCCGCCGGCCGGGGCTGGTGAGATTGAGCGGCTTCTTAGAAGACACTATCTGCTAAAGGATTGACAATTAAGGAGGGTGAGATCGCTCCGTTATTTCATCTTAAGATTGACTATTGGGTCATACACCCCTGGAAGTTTTCCTGCTCAGCTTGCCATCATTTCCATAAAGCATTACGCTTGGAAACATATATACGCTTGACTAACACGCATGTATTGAATGCTACGCTTGGGATGTCACCACCTATAATATTACTATTAAGAGATCAAACGAGTCACCTTTCAGAACCTGCTGTTGCAGTTTTATCCAGTATCAATCTGCCACTGAACGCCCACCCTTGGGAAATTAATACATATAATACAACTAATTATCAGGAATGTAAGCTGCAATATTCTGCTATCGCAAGAAAACATTGCTAAAACATCACCTCAATAATCACCCATAGACAGAGTGTTGCTGCAGTTTTATTGAGTGACCCATAGCAATACTAGAATATTATTTTAGTGTTTTATACAATTTTATAGACATTTTATGGGAAATTGCCCCTTGTACAGTTATTCGGGTTGTATAATCCACAACCTTATTAAAGATTTGTATTTCCATTTGACAAGCGCAGTCTGTTTGTTTATGCACTTTGTATTCCTGTTGTGTACCTGGTATTGGTATCCTTTCAGTGGAATAGATGTGTTTACAGGTCTCACACCTTTAGTGTTGAGCCAAAATTTTCCTCTCCATCTATTCTGACAGGGATGACAGAAATAAACACCTGGGTTACCTGAAGAAGAATTTCATTAAACAGGGATACAATCCTCTAATGGCTGAGACCCAAATCAAGAAAGCTAACAACATCCCTTGGACTCAGCTACTGGAGTGCAAAAAAAACCAGGAAGAGAGCCGTGTCCCACTGGTGGTCACCTACAACCCACACCTGGAAATCTTAAGAAAGATTGCAAAAGAACTTCATCTTGTTTTACATAAGGATCAGAGACTGAGAAAGATATTATCTGAACCTCCCCTCCTGACATACCAACAGCCACCCAATCTTAAAGCGGAATGAAACCTGCTCTAAAAAATTATTTACAGCATATTATTTACAAACTTTTTTTTTCTAGAACAGCATTCAAAGGGTTACACACAGTACTTGAAAGTTCAGTGCAGAGAAATCTGGACACATCCGAAGTTGGAGATAATGTTATCGTGTGTTTACCTAATTGTATCAAGTAAGGAATGTGACACATTCTCTGACTGTGCAAAAGCTCCTGGACACAGACAGAAACTCAAAGCATTTATGCCTTCAATACATAATGAATAAAACCAGTTATGAATAAAATGCAAAGTCAGCTCCCAAAGCAAAAAACTGTACTTTTGGGAACTTGTAATTTGTAAATGAATAATACTACTTATGCACAAATGCAAATATGATAACAGTATGGCATATAAAAAGTAGGAAAACATGTTTTTATTAAATATTATGTCAGAGTTTTATACCGCTTTAAACAGATGATTGTCAGTAGTGCCTTGAATAAGCCAGAACAAAATGGAACATTTCCCTTCTAAGGGAAAAGGTGTGAGACCTGTAAACACATCCATTCCACCAACAGGATACCAGGTACACAACAGGCATACAAAGTACAAGGCAACTTTCCCTGCCATTCATCCAATCTGGTATACCTGATCATGGGTAAAAAATGCCCTAAAGGATTTTATGTGGGAGAAACAGGATAAACTCTATGGGCTTGATTCACAAAGCAGTGCTAACTGTTTAGCACGGGTGTGCTAAACAGTTAGCACGTGAAGTGCCGTTCGCAAACTTTTGCGCGCGCAAAGTGCCGCGATTTGCGCGATCGCGGACTTTTTCGCGCACAAATTGCCTAAACAGTTAGCACCGCTTTGTGAATCAAGCCCTATGTGATCGCATGAACCACCACAGTTTCACTATTAACAGCAGAAAAAAGTGGCATTAAACACCATCAAATAAAAATAATTGTGGCATTTAAAACCCATCGTACCAGCACAAGAAGTTAGAGTCCTTGTTTAAACCTTATTCTACAGTTTTGAACCAATGTATACATTTTGTTTCTTGTGTTAGTATCTCTTTATGCTATTTAAAGCCACCCATTAATACTGTGACGAGAAAATCGCTTAAACCGTGTCTACGTAAAGAAAAGTGTGTGGGTAATGGGAGAGCAGTATATTTTTTACAATTCCTATTCATTTTATGTACTAGGATGATGGGTTTTAAAGGGGCACTACAGCGAAAAACTGTAAAATTTATGTGCAAACATATACAAATAAGAAGTACATTTGTTCAAGAGTAAAATGAGCCATACATTACTTTTCTCCTATGTTGCTGTCACTTACAGTAGGTAGTAGAAATCTGACAGAAGCGACAGGTTTTGGACTAGTGCATCTCTTCATAGGGGATTCTCAGGGATTTATTTATTTTCAAAAGCACTTAAGGGTGGCAGTTGCTATGTCCAACTGCCAAAAAACTGTGTAGTGGGCAGGGAAGCTGGCCAGCGTCATTGTTTAAATCCTTTTTCGGGAATATCTTTATAAAGAATAAAAGCCTTGCTGAGAATCCCCTATGAAGAGATGGACTAGTCCAAAACCTGTCACTTCTGTCAGATTTCTACTGCCTACTGTAAGTGACAGCATTATAGGAGAAAAGTAATTTATGGCTCATTTTACTATGGAAAAATGTACTTCTTATTTGTATATGTTTGCACATATTTTAAAATTTAAATTTTAAAATGTACAGTTTTCCGCTGTAGTGCCCCTTTAAATGCCACAATTCTTTTTAGCTTAGTTGTAATGGTGCATGTAGTCAGTCCAGCCACGCTTGAACACTAGATTGTCTGCCCATTACCCGGAGTCTGTTGTATGTTATGTTTTAGAAAACTGGTGATCTCATCTATTTAGCTAGAATGCCTCCTGTAGTGGCAATTAAGGCATCTAATTACATTTATTTATGTTTGCAAAAGAATGTTTCTCTTCTGTATGTCCAATCTATATAAACAGTGTTTTTTTTTTTATCTTTTCAGTATATTCAGGAACCAAGTCTGATGAAGGTTTATTAGCCGAAAGCTTACTTTTTATTTATCTCTAAGGTAGCCAAAAAATGGTATCATCCTGATTCAAAACTTCTTGCCTTTACTGATGGCTAACACAGTACAACACTCTACTGCTTCTACTATGACAATAAATGGTTTACTCATCTAAAATTATACAGATGATTAATAATACAAATTTAGCAGAATACAAAAGTATATAATAATAAATAAGTTAATGCTACAGTAGCAGCAGTTATAAAGTGCACAGTGCTTGCAAAGACAATTACAAAATCAAAAAGCAGGTGCTGAATGCTAGCAATTAGCAAAACGTTCACAGTGCTTACAGAAAATTCACAATAATTTTGCAATACAAAAACAGCACCACAAGACAACCCCAAAAAATTGTAGAACTGGAGTCTAGTGATAGTCAAACATGTTCACTGCGGACATGTTGTGGTGAACAACCATCAATTACATTAAATGTAAACTTTACGCAAAGTTTGCATTCGTCCTATACTTTAACATGGAGCCATTTTTTTACCCTTCACCCTTAAAAGATACATTTGCCCTTTTAAAAATTTCAAAAACAGGGGGAGCAGGTATGTGTATGTGTCCACTGCTCCCCCCATTCTCTTTTGTCCTCCTCCGTTAATGCCTAAAGTCCCCCCAAAGCTACTTTCGGATCAAGAGGGTCAGTGACTGCGTCACAACTATGTAGTGCACATGCACAGGCACATTAGGCCATAACGGAGGGGGGTGAAAGAGAACTGCTCCCACTGTATTTTCAAAAGGGCTAAGGTATCCTTTGATCAGGAGTTCAGAATATTTATACTTGAGGATGTGGCATGTGCTGAGGGGCGGAGTTTAGGGCACCAGAACGCCTCTGCCTACAGGCTTTTGAGTTGTAAATATGACCCTGCTCTGGAGTGTAAATATGGTTTATTTGAGCCTCCTCTGCCATTGTTGGCTGACAATAAGAAGTATAGAGGATCAGATCCTGCACTCTCTCCCTGCTGGAATATATCATCACTATCATACTGGAACTATCTATGCCCCACGGTAATCTGGCATCACTAGTGTGTTTCGGGCATATGGAACTCTGTTTTATGCTCTGTCCTCAAACTCACCAGAGGTGATTTTCGGCAATATCTCTGCTTGGACACTTGAGTCATTTGATTCCCATGGGGGTTACTCTGCAAATATGCATAATGTACCAATGTTGATTGATAACTGTTTCATATATATGCATGTGGTTTAAGTTTAGTTTACTTACAATCGTTTGTTAACCTGTTTTTCTTTTTTGCTGTGGATGCATATCACTGCATTCGGTGCTTATTTCACTCATTTGGCATGCAAAACAATGCTTTGTGCTACCACTCTAATTTGAGGTACTGGGTCTCTGTGGTATGCAGCCCTAGTCTTATGGGATGTTGTGGTTATTTATTGCTGGCCACACTCTTCTCAGGTGGGTTTGCATCATCCATGGTTTAACGACCATTAGTGCTGTTGCAGCTCCTATATGCGCCACAGTGTTTTATGCATATGATATGTATGTTTTTTTAAGTGATTCATTCTCCACACAGGCATGGATGGCCCCAACAGAGGCGGTATTCACCATCCCCGTTTACACTCTAATGCCATTGTTTAGATTGGGGTTCCCATCTGGGATGATAGCATGGCCGGGCTTGCCTGACCAGAGGTTGTCAGTGAGTCAGGTTGAGATTGTCCAGTAATATGACCCTTTCACACTTAGTGTAATGACAATGTTTGGAGTTCTCACTTATGTTAATTATGGTTAGCTGCTGAACCCCTGAATTACACTTGAGCCGCCTCTGTTGGGTTAACCAGAAATGCATTTCACACACCTGAATTGAAAAGAGAATAAACTGGATAACCTTGCATGCAAGGAATACGATAAAGGCTAAAACATAACTTTTAATATAATAAAAAGTACTCAAGAGGACACTAACAAGTGGTGCTGCCGATATGCAAAAATGTAACTAGTGAAGCAGTATGGAGTAGAAAGCCGTTTGGACTAATCCATTAAATTGTCAGTTGGGGTTAGGTTAACCTCTCACACTGCATAGTAAATACAAAACACCCCCGTACAGACAACCCTAGATGGTTAGTACCCTCAAAAAAATGTGGTTTGTCGTCAGGGGAACAAAGTGATACATGCCAAAGATACCTAGTGCTAAGATGCAAAGCTAACTACAAGACAGCACATTCACATATTATCACATTTCAGTAAGCCTGTCAGCTCATATAGCAGCTGCTAGGCACCTTTGGCACATATCACGTTATTCCCCTGATGAAGAACCCCATTTCTTGAAGGTTCCGAACATGTATGGTTGTTGGTAGGGGGTTGTTTTGTATTTACTATGCAGTGTGAGGGGTTAGCCCCAATCCCGACTGACAATTTAGTGGGTTAGTCCAAACGGCTCGCTCCTCCATGCTGCTTCACTATTTACATTTTTGTATGTCAGCAGCACCTGTCAGGAACCGTGCACAACCTTCTCCTGCCTCTTGGTGGCAGCATTTGCATGGACTGCTCGGACTTTCATTGTGACACCAGCAAAGGGCTTTGTGGACTGTGAGCAGCCCTGATTTTGTGCAAGTCATCACATGAATCCTGTTATCACATGGACTATTTAAGGACTTCCTCTTTCTCCAGATAATTGCCAGAACTATGAGCTTCCAGGCCTGAGCTTCACTAGGGGGGTTTAACACCATGGTCCTCAAGAGGTTAAACTGATTATATGTGTTAAAATGTTTTGCAGATTATTTGAGTGAATTTCATGATTTTATGATTATAAGCAGAGTTCTTCTTTAATCAGTTAGATCGTTGGTTAGAGTAACCCTTAAAGAGAACCTGTACTGAGTAAAATTATTTAAAATAAACACATGAGGTAACTTCAAATGAACATTACATAGTTACCTTGCCATCAGTTCCTCTCAGAAGCTCACCATTTTCTTCTTACAGTGATCCCTTCCAGTTCTGACAACATTTTGTCAGGACTGAAATATATCAGTTGCTGTCAGTTATATATCAGTTGCTGTCAGTTACAGCTGAGAGGAGAACTGATGTGTCCATGTTTCCCTATGGCTCAAGTGGGCGATGTTACAGTTTAACAGTGTGCTGACCAGGAAGCTATTACGGGGTAATAGCCATTTTCAAAATGGAGGACGGAGAATTCCATTGATCACAGTGGACAAACAGGATGCAGGAGAGGAAAAATAGATTGAGGAGTAGACTACACAGGAGGTAAGTATGACTTGTATATGTTTCTTTTGACTTTTAAAGTTCAGTACAGGTTTTCATTAAAGAGACACTGAAGCGAAAAAAAATATATGATATAGTGAATTGGTTGTGTACTATGAATAATTACTAGAAGATTAGCAGCAAAGAAAATATTCTCATACTTTTATTTTCAGGTATATAGCGTTTTTTCTAACATTGCATCATTCTATAATATGTGCAGATTACACAACACTCAGCATTCAAAATGAGTCTTTCAGAGCAGTCTGTGAAGTAATGACCTCTCCTCTAGCGAGAAAAAGTAAACAGTTTACTTACAGTTGAGATAATAAAAGTCAGATAACAGCCCTCTCCACGACTAACTTAGTCGGAGAGCTTAATGGCTTGTTTGCATAGAGATAACAACTGGAGTTTCTCAACTCTTCCTGTACTGGAAACAATTAGACTGATGTATCTGATCTTAATGTTTTATTTTTTAGCTGTACTACACATACAAATCATAATATCATAATTTTTTTTCCGCTTCAGTGTCTCTTTAATGTCATTTTCTTCAGTAAGCTGTTTGTTCCCTGTACAAGGTTATGATTATATTAAGATAGCACTGGATAAATGTTCTGACTATATTCAATTTTTGCTGCAATTAAATGCGCTTATGCAAGGCCAAATACACGCACTGCAGAAGCTAAGCCTGTATATGCTGATATCTTTTTCCTGTATAGAGATCATGTATAGTGATCACAGAGTTATTAATTAATGAGTTGATCAATAATACACCTATATAATAAGGTAAATACGTTTGTTTTCTATATATTTTAGCATGTATTAACCACTTGAGGACTCAGCCTTTACCCCCCTTAAGGACCAGCGCTGTTTTTTCCATTCAGACCACTGCAGCTTTAACGGTTTATTGCTCGGTCATACAACCTACCACCTAAATTAATTTTGGCTCCTTTTCTTCTCACTAATACAGCTTTCTTTTGATGCTATTTGATTGCTGCTGCGAGTTTTAGTTTTTATTATATTCATCAAAAAAGACATGAATTTTGGCAAAAAAATGATTTTTTTAACTTTCTGTGCTGACATTTTTCAAATAAAGTAAAATTTCTGTATACATGCAGCGCGAAAAATGTGGACAAACATGTTTTTGATAAAAAAAAAACCATTCAGTGTATATTTATTGGTTTGGGTAAAAGTTATAGCGTTTACAAACTATGGTGCCAAAAGTGAATTTTCCCATTTTTAAGCATCTCTGACTTTCCTGACTACCTGTCATGTTTCATGAGGTGCTAAAATTCCAGGATAGTATAAATACCCCACAAATAACCCCATTTTGGAAAGAAGACATCCCTAAGTACTCACTAAGAGGCATGGTGAGTTCATAGAAGATTTTATTTTTTGTCACAAGTTAGCGGAAAATGACAGTTTGTCACAAAAAAAAAAAAAAAAAAAAGGTTTCCATTTCTGCTAACTTGTGCGGAATTGTAAGCACCCCTGTAAAGCCTAAAGGTAGGCATTGCACTGTGGGCCCCTTAGCGCAGTTTGGCTGCAAAAAAGTGTCATACATATGGTATCGCCATACTCGGGAGAAGTAGTACAATGTGTTTTGGGGTGTATTTTTACACATACCCATGCTGGGTGGGAGAAATATCTCTGTAAATGACAATTTTTTGATTTTTTTTACACACAATTGTACATTTACAGAGTTATTTCTCCCACTCAGCATGGGTATGTATAAAAATACACCCCAAAACACATTGTACTACTTCTCCTGAGTACGGCGATACCACATGTGTGGCACTTTTTTGCACCCTAACTGCGCTAAGGGGCCCAAAGTCCAATGAGTACCTTTAGGATTTCACAGGTCATTTTGAGAAATTTGGTTTCAAGACTACTCCTCACGGTTTAGGGCCCCTAAAATGCCAGGACAGTATAGGAACCCCACAAATGACCCCATTTTAGAAAGAAGACACCCCAAGGTACTCAATTAGGAGTATGGTGAGTTCATAGAAGATTTTACTTTTTGTCACAAGTTAGCGGAAAATGATTTTTATTGTTTTTTTTTTACCAAGTGTCATTTTCCGCTAACTTGTGATAAAAAATAAAATCTTCTATGAACTCACCATACTCCTAACGGAATACCTTGGGGTGTCTTCTTTCTAAAATGGGGTCATTTGTGGGGTTCCTATACTGTCCTGGCATTTTAGGGGCCCTAAACCGTGAGGAGTAGTCTGGAAACGAAATTTCTCAAAATGACCTGTGAAATCCAAAAGGTACTCATTGGACTTTGGGCCCTTTAGCGCAGTTAGGGTGCAAAAAAGTGCCACACATGTGGTATCGTTGTACTCGGGAGAAGTAGTACAATGTGTTTTGGGGTGTATTTTTACACATACCCATGCTGGGTGGGAGAAATAACTCTGTAAATGGACAATTGTGTGTAAAAAAATCAAAAGATTGTCATTTACAGAGGTATTTCTCCCACCCAGCATGGGTATGTGTAAAAATACACCCCAAAACACATTATACTACTTCTCCCGAGTACGGCAATACCACATGTGTGGCACTTTTTTGTACCCTAACTGCGCTAAGGGGCCCAGAGTCCACTGAGTACCTTTATGATTTCACAGGTCATTTTGAGAAATTTGGTTTCAAGACTACTCCTCACGGTTTAGGGCCCCTAAAATGCCAGAGCAGTATAGGAACCCCACAAATGACCCCATTTTACAAAGAGGACATCCCAAGGTATTCCGTTAGGAGTATGGTGAGTTCATAGAAGATTTTATTTTTTGTCACAAGTTAGTGGAAAATGACACTTAGTAAAAAAAAACAATAAAAATCATTTTCCGCTAACTTGTGACAAAAAGTAAAATCTTCTATGAACTCACCATACTCCTAATTGAGTACCTTGGGGTGTCTTCTTTCTAAAATGGGGTCATTTGTGGGGTTCCTATACTGCTCTGGCATTTTAGGGGCCCTAAACCGTGAGGAGTAGTCTTGAAACCAAATGTTTCAAAATGACCTGTGAAATGCTAAAGGTACTCATTGGACTCTGGGCCCCTTAGCGCAGTTAGACTGCAAAAAAGGGCCACACATGTGTTATCGCCGTACTCGGGAGAAGTAGTACAATGTGTTTTGGGGTGTATTTTTACACATACCCATATTGGATGGGAGAAATATCTCTGTAAATGACAATTTTTTGATTTCTTTACACACAATTGTCAATTTACAGAGATATTTCTCCCACCCAGCATGGGTATGCGTAAAAATACACCCCAAAACACATTGTACTACTTCTCCTGAGTACGGCGATACCACATGTGTGGCACTTTTTTGCACCCTAACTGCGCTAAGGGGCCCAGAGTCCACTGAGTACCTTTTAGCATTTCACAGGTCATTTTGAAACATTTGGTTTCAAGACTACTCCTCACGGTTTAGGGCCCCTAAAATGCCAGAGCAGTATAGGAACCCCACAAATGACCCCATTTTAGAAAGAAGACACCCCAAGGTACTCAATTAGGAGTATGGTGAGTTCATAGAAGATTTACTTTTTGTCACAAGTTAGCGGAAAATGATTTTTATTGGTTTTTTTTACCAAGTATCATTTTCCGCTAACTTGTGACAAAAAATAAAATCTTCTATGAACTCACCATACTCCTAACGGAATACCTTGGGATGTCCTCTTTGTAAAATGGGGTCATTTGTGGGGTTCCTATACTGCTCTGGCATTTTAGGGGCCCTAAACCGTGAGGAGTAGTCTTGAAACCAAATTTCTCAAAATGACCTGTGAAATCATAAAGGTACTCAGTGGACTCTGGGCCCCTTAGCGCAGTTAGGGTGCAAAAAAGTGCCACACGTGGTATCGCCGTACTCGGGAGAAGTAGTACAATGTGTTTTGGGGTGTATTTTTACACATACCCATATTGGGTAGGAGAAATATCTCTGTAAATGGACAATTGTGTGTAAAGAAATCAAAAAATTGTCATTTACAGAGATATTTCTCCCACCCAATATGGGTATGTGTAAAAATACACCCCAAAACACATTGTACTACTTCTCCCGAGTACGGCAATACCACATGTGTGGCACTTTTTTGCACCCTAACTGCGCTAAGGGGCCCAGAGTCCACTGAGTACCTTTATGATTTCACAGGTCATTTTGAGAAATTTGGTTTCAAGACTACTCCTCACGGTTTAGGGCCCCTAAAATGCCAGAGCAGTATAGGAACCCCACAAATGACCAGATTTTACAAAGAAGACATCCCAAGGTATTCCGTTAGGAGTATGGTGAGTTCATAGAAGATTTTATTTTTTGTCACAAGTTAGCGGAAAATGACACTTGGTAAAAAAAACCAATAAAAATCATTTTCCGCTAACTTGTGACAAAAAGTAAAATCTTCTATGAACTCACCATACTCCTAACGGAATACCTTAGCGTGTCTTCTTTCTAAAATGGGGTCATTTGTGGGGTTCCTATACTGCTCTGGCATTTTAGGGGCCCTAAACCGTGAGGAGTAGTCTTGATACCAAATTTCTCAAAATGACCTGTGAAATGCTAACGGTACTCATTGGACTCTGGGCCCCTTAGCGCAGTTAGGGTGCAAAAAAGTGCCACACATGTGGTATTGCCGTACTCGGGAGAAGTAGTACAATGTGTTTTGGGGTGTATTTTTACACATACCCATATTGGGTGGGATAAATATCTCTGTAAATGGACAATTGTGTGTAAAAAAATCAAAAAATTGTCATTTACAGAGTGATTTCTTCTACCCATCATGGGTATGTGTAAAAATACACCCTAAGACACATTGGTCTACTTCTCCCGGGTACGGCGATAGCACGTGTGGCACTTTTTTGTAGCCTAACTGCGCTAAGGGGCCCAACGTGCAATGACTACCTTTGGGCTTTACAGGGGTGCTCACAATTTAGCCCCCCCCCACATGACAGGACAGTTAACAAACCCCACAAATGACCCCATTTTAAAAATAAGACACCACAAAGTATTCCATGAGGGGCATGGTGAGTTTATAAAAAAATATATTTTTTGTCACAAGTTAGCAGAAAAGGATAGTTTGTGAAAAAAAACAAAAAACAACAATTTATGCTAACCTGTGACAAAAAACAAAATCTTCTATGAACTCACCATGCACCTCACGGAATACTTTGGGGTGTCCTCTTTCCAAAATGGGGTCATTCGTGGGGTCTGTCCTGGCATTTTAGGGCCTCTGCAATCATTACATGTATGGCCAGTATTTCTGCTATACTCCTTATATTGGGCATACAGGTAGTGCATTCTGGGCTGAAAGGAAAAATGAACGGCAAACATCCCTTCATTCACATCGGATGAACAAATATCTGCCAAAAAATGTGAAACAAAAAGAAAAGAAAGAGGGACATAGGAGCTGCCACCCCAAAAATCCAAACCCACCAGCTCGTATGCCCAGGCAAACCTGAGTTATTCATCCACATCGATCGATGTGAATGGAGAAATCATTGCTTGAGTTCTTTTTTGATACAAAGTGCTTGCCAAAGCATATGAACCCCAACACCACACCTTGGCCCATATGCCTCGGCAAACGTATCTTTTTTACTGTGGAGGAGAAATCTCGTCCTACAGCGCTGCATGCACCGATTTTGTGTAACCTGACAGACGCACAATGTTCTGTCAGGATGCACCATCAGTGCTGCAGCTGATTGATTGGTCGGTCGGTCGGTCTGGATAGAAAAAAGAGAGAAGAAAAACGAAAAAACAAAACAAAAAGGAGGGGAAGGTGTCCGCCTGGACATAGGAGCTGCCACCCCAAAAATCCAAACCCACCAGCTCGTATGCCCAGGCAATCCTGATTTATTCATCCACATTGATCGATGTGAATGGAGAAATCATTGCTTGAGTTCTTTTTTGATACAAAGTGCTTGCCAAAGCATATGAACCCCAACACCACACCTTGGCCCATATGCCTCGGCAAACAATCTCGTCCTACAGCGCTGCATGCACTGATTTTGTGTAACCTGACAGAAGCGCAATGCTTCTGTCAGGATGCACCATCAGTGCTGCAGCTGATTGGTCGGTCGGTCGGTCTGGATAGAGAAAAGAGAGAAGAAAAACGAAAAAAACAAAACAAAAAGGAGGGGAAGGTGTCCGCCTGGACATAGGAGCTGCCACCCCAAAAATCCAAACCCACCAGCTCGTATGCCCAGGCAAACCTGATTTATTCATCCACATTGATCGATGTGAATGGAGAAATCATTGCTTGAGTTCTTTTTTGATACAAAGTGCTTGCCAAAGCATATGAACCCCAACACCACACCTTGGCCCATATGCCTCGGCAAACGTATCTTTTTTACTGTGGAGGAGAAATCTCGTCCTACAGCGCTGCATGCACCGATTTTGTGTAACCTGACAGAAGCGCAATGCTTCTGTCAGGATGCATCATCAGTGCTGCAGCTGATTGGTCGGTTGGAAAAAAAGAGAGAAGAAGAAAAAAAAAAAAAAAAAAAAGCAAGCAAGCAAGCAGCAAAGCACTTCAATAACATTAACTTTTTAAACTTTATTAAATATGTTCAAACCAAACAATAACATTGGTAACCAAATATTAACTTTTTTGCTTACCTGTTTTTTGTTTTTCTTGTTTTTTTTACCTGCGAGCTGAGGATAAACTTCTCCTCCCCCATGGGTCAATGTGCAAAGTGCAAATCGCACAGATATGTGGCGAAGTACATTATGCATTCTGTCCCAAGTGAAAGGAGAGGTTTCTGGCAGGCCAGTGTATTTGGATCTCTCAAAACCTGATGTTTGGGTTCACACTGCATACTGGCCTATCCGGTCGGTCGAGCCCGCCGCACCGTCTCGCCCAAAATAGATCTTCAGGGAATACCACAAGAGTAGCATTCGGCCTAGTAATTAACTGCGTCACCGTAGACTAACATGACTTCCGGGCCGACCCAAATTGCCGCAGAAGCCACGCAGTAACGTAGGCATGCACTAGCGTTAAGTCAAGCACTTCCGGCGTAGGGGGGGACCGCAAAGTGTGACTTTTGCTAGGCAATTTGCCCTAACGCATCGCGCCAGTGTGAAATAGCACTGAGAGACCCTTGTGTGCCTACTGCTGTGTCTGTAGTTCCCTAGGTTCTAAAAGTGTGCCTTCTCGTGGTACCTCTCATAACACTCCCCTAGGCATAGGCCAGGCTGGTCAGGACAGGAGGGACAGTAAACGGGGGTGTCACGCCTTATTCCAGCCTTGCTGCAGACATGACATCTTTTTCTGGGGTTGCGTTGAGTTGGGGTACTGGGAATCGGGTAGGCGTAATGCCTTCCATGCAGCCGGCTAGTTGCACTTGGGGGTTGGGCTCTGGCACCTTCTGGATAGAGGAGTGCCGAAACGATCTCTTCCTGGAATTGAAGGAAAGATCCAGTTCTCCCAGCCTTACTGTAGAGAACAAAGCTGTTGTACATCGCCAATTGAATTAAATACACAGACACTTTCTTATACCAGCGTCTGGTTTTCCGGGAAATTAAATAGGGCCCTAACATCTGGTCATTGAAGTCCACTCCTCCCATGTTGGCATTATAGCTGTGGACGGTGAGGGGCTTTTCAATGACCTCTGTTGCCCGTGTAATTTGTACTGTCGTGTCTGTGTGAATGGTAGACAGAAGGTAAACGTCCCTCTTGTCCTTCCATTTCACCGAGAGCAAGTCATCGGTACACAAGGCGGCCCTCTCCCCCCGTTGAAGTCTGGTGTTAACAAGCCGTTGGGGGAAGCCCCGGCGACTAGGCCGCACGGTGCCACAGCATCGGATTCCTTCTAACTTTAAGTGCTAAAAGAGGGCCACACTTGTGTAAAAGTTGTCCACATAAAGATGGTACCCCTTCTGGAACAAGGGTGACACCAAGTCCCACACAATCTTTCCACTGCTCCCCAGGTAGTCAGGACATCCGGCCGGCTCCAATTTTGAGTCTTTTCCCTCATAGACCCTAAAACGAGATGTATAGCCTGTGGCTCTATCACAGAGCTTATACAGTTTCACCCCATACCGGGCGCGCTTGCTTGGGATGTACTGTTTGATGCCAAGGCGCCCGGTAAAATGTACGAGGGACTCATCTACACAGATGTTCTGTTCAGGGGTATAAGCATCTGCAAATGTGGATGACAGGTGGTCTATGAGGGGCCGAATTTTGTGGAGCCGGTCATAAGCTGGGTGGTCTCTTGCATGACAGGTGTCGTTGTCATTGAAATGCAGGAAGCGCAGGATGATCTCAAATCGCGTCCTGGACATGGCAGCAGAGAACACGGGCATGTTATGTATTTGGCGTGTAGACCAATAAGAGCGCAATACATTTTTTTTGGTAATACCCATGTTGAGGAGAAGGCCCAAAAAAATTTTAAGTTCGGAAACTTGGAGTGGTTTCCACCGAAAAGGCTGGGCGTGGCAGCTTTTCGGATGGGCGGTTATAAATTGTGTGGCATATAGGTTGGTCTCAGCCACAATTAAGTCAAGGAGATCCTGGGTGAGGAACAGTTCAAAAAAGTCTAGGGCCGATAATAGTTCAACTGTCTCCACCTGGACTCCAGACTGGGCGGTGAAAGGGGGCAGTATGGGTGCGGCGGGATCAGGGGAATGCCAATCAGGGTTTGCCAGCACCTCTGGAAAACCAATGGGAGTACGGGCCCGTCTACCTGGTGGCTGCGGATCGGATCTTAATTCACGTACCACCGAACCAGTTTCTACTTCCAGGATGGTGTTCGCCACTTCATCGGGGTCTTCTACGGAAGTACTGGTGTTGATAGGTCCAGGAGATGCTGCGCTGCTGGTGCATGCCTCACCAAGAAAAATCAGATCAGCGCCACTCTGCTGCCCTTGAGACTGATCTTCCGCCACCTGCAGTCCAGTGACATGGGGTGTGGTACGCCTGGCTCTAGCCGGGACCTCAACCTCGTCATCGGAACTATCGGTCAGAGAGCCACTGCTGTCTACAGGATCGTACTCTGAACCCGAAGATTAGTCGAATAAGTCGACCCAATCATCCTCATCCGACTGGTCCATGTACCTGTAGATGTCTTCATTGGAAAACCTCTTTTTTGCCATGGTGGCCTGCTAAATTTAGGAGGTATTCCTCTGAGACTACCCAGGAAAAGAGCACCTACCTAGCGAAAGGGAGTACTTGAGAGGTAGAAAGCTGTGGTCACTGAGTTTAGATAAAAAAAAAATCAAAACTGATGTTTACAGTGCCACAGTGTTTTTTGCAGTGATCAGAAAAAAAAAATTCTGTCACTGCGGTGGGGCAGGCTGAACGCAGTGCAGGCGAACGATCAGGTCTGATCGGGCAAACACTGCGTTTTTTTGTGGATCCTAGTGACCCTAATATAGATCTGACTGTGATCACTAATAATCACTTACAGATACTATATAGTATCAATGCTGATTAGCGACAGTGATGACGCTAATTAGTGACTGTGGTGCAGTGGGCTGAGCACTAACTGACACTAACAACCCTTTTGCTTAGCTAACTGGCCTAACTGTTTGTTACCACTAGTGATACTAAAAAAGTGTTTAGATCACTAGGATAGTGATGGTGAGGGGTTGGGGATCAGAGAGCAATCACAAATAATCAAAAACAATCACGAGACAATTACAACACAATTACAGCAATCGGCGCAATCAAAGCCAATCACGGACCAATTGAATCCAATAACGCGACAATCAAAAACCAATTACGTGACAATTGAAGCCAATCACACGACAATCGATGCTAATCACAGGGCAAAACAGCCAATCAGTGGGCAATTGGCACAATCAAAACCAATTACGGGCAATTGAAGCCAATCACGCGACAATCGAAAACCAATTACGTGACGATCGAAGCCAATCACACGACAATCGATCACAGTGCAATTGAGACAATTGTAGCCAAACAAAGCACAATCAAGCCTTACAGACAGGAGATAAGATACACAATGGCAGGGGGGAGAATATACGCAATCAATGAACTAGGACGGTGTGGGGAGGATCGGAAGGGGTGGGGGGTGATCAGATACCCCTAAGGGGTAGTTGGGGGTCTAATCTGATGGATAGGAGTGACAGGTGGTGAGAGGGGGTGATAGATGGGTTATTGACGGGTGATAAGTGGGTGTTTACAGGGAAAAACAGATGTAAACAATGGACTGCTGATGTGATCAGGGGGGGGTGTCTCGGAGGGATCTGAAAGGGTGGGTGGGTGATCAGAAGCCCCTAAGGGGCAGTTGGGGGTCTGATCTAATGGGGGGCAGTGACAGGTGGTGACAAGGGATGATTGACAGGTGACTGATAGGTGATTGGCAGCTGATCACTGGGGAGATAGACAGATGCAAGGGAGATAGATAGGTTCAGTATACAGGGGGGGGGGGGGGGTCGGGGGGGAGATCTGAAGGGGTGGGGGTGATCAGATAACCCTAAGGGGTAGTTAGGGGTCTGATCTGATCGATAGGAGTGACAGGTGGTGACAGGGATTGATTGATGGGTGATATGGGGGGTGGTTAGGTAGAAGCTGCGTGCTGCAGGGGGACTTTAAAGACTTGTCATTTCAAACTTCAGCAGTTTTTTAGATAACTTTTTTATGCTATTCTTCATATACAATCAGTAAGCATTACTATTTCAATGCAATTGTAAGCTTAGGGACAACTACCTAGCTTTGATTGATTAAGATATATCTACTTAAAGTTCTTTATACAAGAATAGAACTCTATATACAGTATCATGTTTTAAGGATAAAGCTATATTTGTGTGTACCATACACTGTACAATCTCGAGATAACAATGATTGATGGAAGTTAAAATCTACAGAAGAAGAATTGCTATATTGATATGGACTTGTTTCACTAAAGGAACTTTGAAAATGTATATTGGATGATGGAGAACAACTGGAGAGATGTATATTCCTGTATATATGCTTTATCTATATTTTTTATATCAATATAATTTTATAAAACTCAACAGATGAGTGTTGCATATTTTTTCCAGAGGTAAACCTGTTAACCTATAAATATTCTGTTTATAGTGAGCTACGCACCGACTACCGACTAATTTTGATTATGACGACGTACTAGGCTTGCCTTTTAAGTAGTTAATAATCATTTAAAGCAGATATCGATAAGATATTTGACACCTCCAGTCTCTGATCAATCAGGGAATATGCAAGTATGGGAAAGCCTCCTTCTTGCTGACTGCATGGCAGAGAATTGTCTCTGCATCATGTTCTGTAGCTTCTGCTTTACCAGTTAAAAGCCCCGTTAATGTTGATTTCATGCCTGAACAAGTAGATATGTACTATAGTTATCTGAAGAGGGATAGAAGTGCTTTCTTTGAATTCTAATCCAGACAAAGTACTGAATTTGTGTCAGTTATCTCCTGTCAACAATGGTATTGCTTTTGGTGTTTGAGATATAATCTAAATGTAACTAAACAGTATCTTCTGCCCTGCGATTACCAGAATTAAGACTAGTACATACCTTCAATTTTGATTGTACAATCACTGACCAATTTTTCCACCTCTATGTAGTATGAGAGTTTACCTACACAATCTGTTCATAATATTTAAAATCTACTGGCGCTCATACTACATGAGGTGGTAAAATTGGTCAATCTTTGGCCGATAAAAATCGGAGGTATGTACCATGCTTAACTGTGGGCTGAATCAGAACTTTGCACAGGCCTAGGCAGACTCAGAAGGCTAATAAATGATGAATACCTGATGACATAAGTAATTAATCAGCTGTTAGATAATCAATTATTAACTTTCACAGTCTTATTACCCCTGTGCAGATTTCCAGTCCTGTTCACATTATTACTGTATGAGTATTATTTTTTTAATCTCTACTAGATTCTTTCTTGATTTTTTTTCTCAATCTACAAATACACTAATATACTGTATATATATATATATATATATATATATATATATATATATATATCTGTACTCAGCCCTCAGAGTTTATCAATAATTATCTTGTGAATGGGCCAAGAGGAGAAAAAAAAAGCACTGTGCAGTGTAGAAATAAGGTAGGGGCCAGGAAACATTGTACAGGACTCTCAGGTAGATGTTGACTGAAGTCTAATGAAACATTGCTCTTTTTTTATTATTATAAACCAAGAATAATGATACCTAAAGCTTAATTTATGGTATTTTAAGCTACCAAGTGGCATTAAAACCAAATAGCTTAAAAGTGTACTTCAGGTTATGCTCTTTATCCTACTCCAATTTTTTTTTCAGAAAAACAAATATATGTAACTCTGAGTGAATAAAAACATGTACACATTTTTTTTTTTACAAAACATAACTATACACAGTGGTAAACCACGTTATTTTCTTATTGTTTAAGTGTTTATGTTTTTATCAAATGCAAGTTTTATTATTGTTTCCATTCATCTATGAAGTACCAGCATATTATGCACCTCTGTATATGAAATAAGGCTTTGAATTGCAATATAATTTACACATATATGCTTGTATAGACAAAGAAGCTTTAAGGAAAAAAACTCTTTCATTTGTTATAAATGTCTATGATTGTCCATGAAGATACAAAAAGTTGTAGATGCTCAAATGCACCCACAACGATCCACTACCATACCTGGAATTTTCCCTTGAATTACTTCTGCATTATCATTAAAGTAAAGCATGTTAATAGAAGACATTTTAGACGCAGAGCAACATGGTCCTGTTGGACCTTTAGGATTTGCCTGGTTAATAACATGGCTATGTGGGTACTTCTGTAAATATTCAATACCACATTCTCCAGAACAGTAGTTGGCTTTATATTTCTTTGGTGCAATGACCCAGTCCCATCCAAATAACTCAAAATCTACTGTTAATGGGTAGCGACAGCACATAGTTTCAGATGAATGTTCATTACAGTCAATGCCACTTTCTCTTCTCAACCGTTTTGGTGTGTCTGTTATCTTGACTTCCAGGAATGGAACCTAATAGTAAAACAAAGCAACAAATGTAACCTGTTACGGCTGAAATAAAAGAGAAAGATGTTTGTTAATTTGCATAAAAGCAATAAATGAATACATTTTTTCAAAATACATAAACATGCTTTAGGTTGCATATTTATCTATGTTGTGGAAAGACATGTGTCTTTCAAGTTCCACCTCTTGATCTGCTCTGTACCCTGATCCAAATGGAGGAAAGACATGGATACATATGTTTCCTTAAAAAAAGACCAAAGCGTTACCATCTTATATTTAGCAATCACAGCTGTGAATACCCTTTAGTGCAAGCAATAGGGATGAGCGCCTCTGGTGAAAACAGATTCACAAAATGTGTTGCTTGATACAGTATAGATTTGCCTTCAAAAAGGGTATTTTCATTAAGTGACCAAGAAAGATCTCCCATGATACATCCCTGCAGAATATGCAAATGATCTCTTTATGCCCCTAGAAGCCAGACACACACCAGAACCACTGGTGTAAAGTCTGCCTATAACCTAGAGCCATACTAATCCAAATGTGTGATAAAACAGAGCTGCAGGTAGTCTGCATAGGCACTGCCATAATATGTAAATGTACCACAGACAGAGTCACCTGACATCATGCCACTGCCTGATGCCTATGTAAAAATCCACAACACAAGTCAGAATAGGATACGTGCTCAAACAGCTTCGGTGTGTGTGCACAGATCCTGCACTGACCACGGTGCTGCTTTAAATCAGAGGTCATATTCTTAGGATATCAGAGTTGTTGGGAAGTGTTTCTGTTCTAACGGTTTTGCAAAATACTGCATGGTTGAGAGGAAGCGGCGGAGTTAAAGACCTTTGGGCCCCAATGAGGAATTTGGATGTGGGTCCTCGCCAATTTACTAGCAAACTAGTTTGGAGACCATAATGGTCTTACAGGGCCCCTGCAAAGTGTTTGCAGTGGAGCAATGTGCGGCGCAGTATGTCTAGTCCTTAATCACCTGGGTCGACGAGCTGAGCAGGGATTCGTGTAGGAGAACGGCGAGTGACAGAGAGGAACGGGAGACGCAGTAAGTATATGCTTATACCTCCCTGACCATAGCATATGCTGGATAACACAGAGTCCTTCGGCTCTGGTATCCTTTAAGTATGAGAATAGTCAATTTAAAACATTTTTCAGTAGAAAAATACATATATTTACACAAACCTACACAGTACACTGTACATCAGTCCTGAAAGAGGGATAAATGAGGTAAAAAGAGGGACAGAGGGATCTGTCATGCCAAAACACTCCTCCTTCAGCCTGTGTGTGTGTGTGTGTGGGGGGGGGGGGGGGGCGGGTTCAGGGAGGCGTGAGTGGCCTACTCACTGACTGCATGTGACTGCAAAAAAAGTGCCATGGGCCAGCTAATGTCACTTTTTATGGGGGGAGGGGAGTACTCACCAAAAATATGTACACTATAAGTTTTAGTGCTCAGTCTACATCTTGACTAGAACTGGAGAGGCTATGCAGAGACAAAAGAGGCAAATCCACACATGAATTTGACTGCATTGCCTCTGGACACAAGATGAATCTTCAGTTCTGTTCTGTTCTGGAGGAAGATTGCGAAGATGTAGAGTCCATTTGGGTAAATATTCATGGTGGAAATAAAAGTTGCCAATTGCTTATTGGGGTATGCTACAGACAACCTCATATTAATGAAGCTGCAGAACTGCGATTACTACAGCAGATTGAAAAAGCTGCAAGTAAAAATGAGGTCATAGTTATGGACGACTTCAACTTTCCAGACATTCAACTTTCCAGGCCTTCGACACTGTTCCCCACAAAAGTCTGGTGCAAAAGTTGAGGATGCAAGGACTGGGGAAGAGTCTGTGTTCATGGATAGGGAACTGGCTAATGGACAGAAAACAAGGAGTTGTGGTCAATGGATCGTACTCAAAATGGGAGACTGTTGGCAGTGGGGTCCCACAGGGGTCTGTTCTGGGTCCAGTGCTCTTCAATTTATTTATTAATGACCTAGTAGATGCAGTAGTGAGCAATGTTGCTATTTTTGCAGATGATACAAAATTGTGCAGAATCATCAACTCTCAGGAAGATAGTGTCATATTGCAACAGGATCTGGATAGGATGGCTATATGGGCACATACATGGCAGATGAAATTCAACGTTGACAAATGTAAAGTCATGCATTTTGGACATACTAATGGACTAGCACCATACAAAATAAATGGGATACAGTTGGGGACATCAAACTTGGAGAAGGACTTAGGAGTACTCATTGACAACAAGTTAAATGATCGTACTCAATGCCAAGCAGCTGCAGCTAAAGCTAACAAAATTTTGGGATGCATTAAAAGGGAAATAAAAACTCGAGATGCTAGCATAATATTGCCCCTGTTTAACTCTCTAGTAAGGCCACATCTGGAATATGGAATTCAGTTCTGGGCACCACATTACAAAAAAGATATTGCAGTTTTAGAGCAGGTGCAGAGACGAGCAACAAAATTGATACGTGGGATGGAAGGTCTCACTTATCAAGAAAGGTTAGATAAACTGGGTTTATTTAGTCTAGAGAAAAGACGCCTTAGAGGGGATCTAATTAACATGTATAAATACATCAGAGGGCAATATAATAGCTTGGTGGATGAGCTTTTTGTCCCTAGGCCTTCTCAAAGACTAGAGGACATGATCTGCGCATGGAGGAAAAACGTTTTAGCCATTTATTTAGGAAAGGGTTCTTTACAGTTAGAGTGAATAACCGGTTCAGCACCGCAGTCCGAAAATCTCATGCATCCGAGCAACGTTCACCTCCCATTCATTCGCCTATAACTTTATTGCTACTTATCACAATGAATTGATCTAGATCTTGTTTTTTCCGCCACTAATTAGGCTTTCTTTGGGTGCTACATTTTGCTAAGAATTATTTTTTTCTAAATCCATTTTAACAGGAAGATTAAGAAAGAAATGAAAAAAATTCATTATTTCTCAGTTTTAGGCCATTATAGTTTGAAATTAATATACGCTACCGTAATTAAAACTCATGTATTTTATATGCCCATCTGTCCCGGTTATTACACCGTTTAAACGATGTCCCTATCACAATTTATGGTGCCGATATTTCATTTAGAAATAAAAGTGCATTTTTTCAATTTGCGTCCATCACTATTTATAAGCTTATAATTTTAAATAATATAATAACATACTCTCTTGCCGTGCATATTTAAAAAGTTCAGACCCTTGGGTAACTATTTATGTTGTTTTTTTTTTTTTTTATTGTATTTTTTTATTTAATTTTTAATAAAAAATGTATGTGGGTAATTTTTGGTGTGGGAGGGAAACGGTTTGTTTTACATGTAAAATAATAGTTTTCTTTAATTAAAAATGTATGTGGGTGCAGTTTACTATTTGGCCACAAGATGGCCACAGTGAAAAAATTCCTAGATGCGAACGATTTCGCATCTAGGAACTAAAGATCAGAGAAGTTGTTTCCTGGGGGCAGAAATACCGCACTCTCTGGAGAGAAAGCGTCGGTATTTCTGCGGGGAGGTTAGATCGGTGAATGGGAATTATATTCCCATTCACTGATCGGGGGGCTAGCGGGGGGCGGCAGGTGCGGGCGCGCGCCCGATCGCGCGCACCACGCAGGGGAAGATGCAGTGCCTATCTGGACGAGAAAGCTCGTCCAGATAGGCCGAACTGGTTAAGATGTGGAATGCATTGCCACAGGAAGTCATTATGGCAAACTCTATACCTGCATTTAAAGGGGGCTTAGATGCTTTCCTTGCGTTGAAAGACATCCATGGCTACAATTACTAGGTAATGCCTAATGATGTTGATCCAGGGATTTTATCTGATTGCCATCTGGAGTCGGGAAGGAATTTTTCCCTTTAGGGGCTAATTGGACCATGCCTTGTAAGGGTTTTTTCGCCTTCCTCTGGATCAACAGGGATATGTGAGGGAGCAGGCTGGTGTTGTACTTTATACTGGTTGAACTCGATGGACGGATGTCTTTTTTCAACCAAAATAACTATGTAACTATATGTAACTATGTAAAATTGACTGGGGTATTGAGGCTACCCATCTGGTAAAAGCAGCAGATTTCTGGCAGCACTACAGGACAATAACTTGACTCAAATGGTAACGGAACCAACTAGGGGGAATTCGTTACTGGATCTGATCATTTCTAATAGACCAGATAATGTATCAAATGTGCAGGTTCAAGAACATTTGGGAAATGGTGATCACAACATGATAACGTTTGATCTGGTGACTGATAGGCCACGGGGCAGCGGTACCACTAAAACTATGAATTCTAGAAAAGCAAAGTTCAATCAAACTAGGCAGGCACTAAGTTTGGTGAACTGGGATAATGTACTACAAGGGGAGGACACTGAAGGGAAATGGCAAGCTTTTAAACTTATTCTCAATCAATATTGTAGTAGGTATATCCCATATGAAAACAAAATGTCTAGGAATAAAAAAAGGCCTCTATGGATGAATAAAAAGGTTAGGGATAAAATGAAGAGGAAAACGAATGCCTATAAGGTCTTAAAACACGAGGGGACCGAGGCTGCACTAAGCAATTATAAGGAGTGCAATAAAAATTGTAAAAAAGAAATTAGGCTGGCAAAGATCGAAGCTGAAAATCAAATCGCTAGGGATATCAAATCTAACCCAAAAAAGTTTTACAAGTACATCAACTCTAAAAACAGAAAGGTTGACTGTATAGGACTCCTAAAGGATGAGGGTGGGAACTCAATGGTGGATGACCAAAGTAAGGCAGAGTTATTAAATGCTTTCTTTGCTTCTGTCTTCACAAAGGAAACAGCACTGTTGCAAATTACAGAGGCAGAAGAGTATCAATCTTCTAACTGTAACATTAAATACTTAACGCAGGAAGAAGTGAAGGCAAGACTAAATAAATTAAAAATAGACAAGGCTCCTGGCCCGGATGGCATGCATCCTCGGGTCCTAAGGGAATTAAGTTCAGTTATAGATAAACCCCTTTATCTTATATTTTGTGACTCTCTTCCAACTGGCAGAGTCCCAGTGGATTGGCGTACAGCCCACGTTTTCCCATTATTTAAAAAGGGCAAAAGATCAGATCCAGGAAATTATAGACCTGTAAGCTTAACATCAGTTGTATGCAAACTATTTGAGGGCCTACTAAGAGATACTATACATGACTTCATAGTAGAAAATAATCTTATTTCTCAGCATCAACATGGGTTTACTAAAGACAGGTCCTGTTTGACTAACATGCTCAGCTTATGAGGTAGTGAATGCTAATATGGATATTAGGAATGCTGTAGATGTGATATACTTGGACTTTGCAAAGGCCTTCAACACTGTTCCCCACAAAAGTCTGGTGCAAAAGTTGAGGATGCAAGGACTGGGGAAGAGTCTGTGTGCATGGATAGGGAACTGGCTAATGGACAGAAAACAAACAGTTGTGGTCAATGGATCATACTCAAAATGGGAGACCGTTAGCAGTGGGGTCCCACAGGGGTCTGTACTGGGTCCAGTGCTCTTCAATTTCTTTATTAATGACCTAGTAGATGCAGTAGTGAGCAATGTTGCTATTTTTGTAGATGATACAAAATTGTGCAGAATCATCAACTCTCAGGAAGATAGTGTCATATTGCAACATGATCTGGATAGGATGGCTATATGGGCACATAAATGGCAGATGAAATTCAATGTTGAAAAATGTAAAGTCATGCATTTTGGTCGTACCAATGGTCTAGCACCATACAAAATAAATGGGATACAGTTGGGGACATCAAACTTGGAGAAGGACTTAGGAGTACTCATCGACAACAAGTTAAATAATCGTACTCAATGCCAAGCCGCTGCAGCTAAAGCTAACAAAATTTTGGGATGCATTAAAAGGGAAATAAAAACTTGAGATGCTAGCATAATATTGCCCCTGTTTAATTCTCTAGTAAGGCCACATCTGGAATATGGAATTCAGTTCTGGGCACCACATTACAAAAAAAATATTGCAGTTTTAGAGCAGGTGCAGAGACGAGCAACAAAATTGATACGTGTGATGGAAGGTCTCGCTTACCAAGAAAGGTTAGATAAACTGGGTTTATTTAGTCTAGAGAAAAGACGCCTTAGAGGAGATCTAATTAACATGTATAAATACATCAGATGGCAATATAATAGCTTGTCAGATGAGCTTTTTGTCCCTAGGCCTTCTCAAAGGACTAGAGGACATGATCTGCGCATGGAGGAAAAGTGTTTTAGCCATTTATTTAGGAAAGGGTTCTTTACAGTAAGAGTGATTAAGATGTGGAATGCATTGCCACAGGAAGTCGTTATGGCAAACTCTATACCTGCATTTAAAGGGGGCTTAGATGCTTTCCTTGCGTTGAAAGACATCCATGGCTACAATTACTAGGTAATGCCTAATGATGTTGATCCAGGGATTTTATCTGAATGCCATCTGGAGTCAGCAAGGAATTTTTCCCTTTTGG
The DNA here is from genome assembly GCF_040937935.1 of Hyperolius riggenbachi. Classification (NCBI taxonomy): domain Eukaryota; kingdom Metazoa; phylum Chordata; class Amphibia; order Anura; family Hyperoliidae; genus Hyperolius; species Hyperolius riggenbachi. Next base: position 173,348,950 of record NC_090652.1, on the reverse strand, counting down.
GGCTAATTGGACCATGCCTTGTAAGGGTTTTTTCACCTTCGGAATATGTGAGGGAGCAGGCTGGAGTTGTACTATGTACTGGTTGAACTCGATGGACATATGTCTTTTTTCAACCAAAATAACTATGTAACTATATGTAACTATGTAACTTGAGGGGGGAGGGGCCAGGCCAGCCAAAGATTGCTACTGTAGGGCTAACTAGAGGGGGCGGTGCTGAGTCCCTGGTGGCATAATAGAGGCGGTGCAAGCCATTGAGCAGACCAGTGATGTGGCACAACGGTATAGGCAGCATTTGGGACTGGAGTAAGTACCTGCAGCAGCTGGCACATACGGGCCCCTCTAGCACACAAGCCCTGGCCTTATGCCAGTTGTGAGGGGCATGTAGGAGGTTGTATTTTGTATATATGTTATGGCCAAAACCTGAAGCTGGTTACTTTGGGATCTGGTGGCCAATTTGAGAAGTGGCCAGCTGAGATATATATATATATATATATATATATATATATATATATATGTATATATATATGTATATATATATGTATATATATATATATATGTATATATATATATATATATATATATATATATATGCCAATATATGAAGAATGCTTCCTTTTTCGGACTTGGGCCGACCAAAATGCTATATACGACCAGGCAAAAAAGATTGTGGGGCAGCACTATGATAGAATATATATTCAGAGGGCTATTTTTTTTTACTCAACTTTTTATTGAGAAGTAATTGCTTGTAACATTATAAACATCACATTGTATAAACGGGGTACAATATAATCAAACATTTCCAGAAATAATGTTTAGAGATACAATGTGCATAATTCCAGGTTATCATATGAGTAAGCATCTAAGTATGTTATTTGAAGTGGGATGGTTGTAGGAATTCAAAGATTCCCAAACATACAACCACACCAATGTCTGATATCACTGGAATATTACAATTAACAGGTAACTTCTCAAAACATTTTCCAAGAATTAAGAAAGAAACATAGAAAGATGAAGAAGGAAGATAAAGAAAAGAGAAGAAGATAAATAAAGGGAAAAGAGAGAAGAGGAAAGAAAGAGCATGTGAGTGTCTGGGCTAACAGCGGACTTAAGAGACTTCAAATACTTCAAACCCCCGGATGTCAACTTAGCCTCATTTTAAGATTTGTATACCTTAAGCTTAACCACTTGAGGGCCGCCCCCAGCCGATGGGCGGCGGCAAAGTCCGGGCCCAAACGACCGCAATACGCCCATCGGCGGGGGCGGCTGCGGGAGTGGCTATGCGGCGATCGCGTCATTCGTGACGCGATCAGCCGCCGGGGACTCGCTCCGCCCACCGCTGGTAGTAACCCGCCGGCCGTTCGGAAGCGCCGGCGGGTTACTAGCACCCGGATCGCCGCTGACACATTGTATAATAGGCTTTGTAATGTATACAAAGCCTATTATACTGGCTGCCTCCTGCCCTGGTGGTCCCAGTGTCCGAGGGACCACCAGGGCAGGCTGCAGCCACCCTAGTCTGCACCCAAGCACACTGATTTCCCCCCCCTGCCCCCTGATCGCCCACAGCACCCCTCAGACCCCCCCTGCCCACCCCCCAGACCACTGTTTGCACACAATCACCCCCCTAATCACCCATCAATCACTCCCTGTCACTATCTGTCAACGCTATTTTTTTTTATCCCCCCCCCCTGCCCACTGCCCCCTCCTGATCACCCCCCCACCCCTCAGATTCTCCCCAGACCCCCCCCAGACCCCCCCCCCCGTGTACTATATGCATCTATCCCCCCTGATCACCTGTCAATCACCCGTCAATCACCCGTCAATCACCCCCTGTCACTGCTACCCATCAATCAGCCCCTAACCTGCCCCTTGCGGGCAATCTGATCACCCACCCACACCAATAGATCGCCCGCAGATCCGACATCAGATCACCTCCCAAGTGCAGTGTTTACATCTCTTCTCTCCTCTAAACACCCACTAATTACCCATCAATCACCCATCAATCACCCCCTATCACCACCTGTCACTGTTACCCATCAGATTAGACCCTAATCTACCCCTTGCGGGCACCCAATCACCCGCCCACACGCTCAGATTGCCCTCAGACCCCCCCTTATCAATTCGCCAGTGCAATATTTACATCTGTTATTCCCTGTAATAACCCACTGATCACCTGTCAATCACCTATCAATCACCCCCTGTCACTGCCACCCATCAATCACCCCCTGTCACTGCCACCAATCAATCAGCCCCTAACCTGCCCCTTGCGGGCAATCTGATCACCCACCCACACCAATAGATCGCCCGCAGATCCGACATCAGATCACCTCCCAAGTGCAGTGTATACATCTCTTCTCTCCTCTAAACACCCACTAATTACCCATCAATCACCCCCTATCACCACCTGTCACTGTTACCCATCAGATTAGACCCTAATCTGCCCCTTGCGGGCACCCAATCACCCGCCCAAATGCTCAGATTGCCCTCAGACCCCCCCCCTTATCAATTCGCCAGTGCAATATTTACATCTGTTATTCCCTGTAATAACCCACTGATCACCTGTCAATCACCTATCAATCACCCCCTGTCACTGCCACCCATCAATCACCCCCTGTCACTGCCACCAATCAATCAGCCCCTAACCTGCCCCTTGCGGGCAATCTGATCACCCACCCACACCAATAGATCGCCCGCAGATCCGACATCAGATCACCTCCCAAGTCCAGTGTATACATCTCTTCTCTCCTCTAAACACCCACTAATTACCCATCAATCACCCCCTATCACCACCTGTCACTGTTACCCATCAGATTAGACCCTAATCTGCCCCTTGCGGGCACCCAATCACCCGCCCACACGCTCAGATTGCCCTCAGACCCCCCCCTTATCAATTCGCCAGTGCAATATTTACATCTGTTATTCCCTGTAATAACCCACTGATCACCTGTCAATCACCTATCAATCACCCCCTGTCACTGCCACCCATCAATCACCCCCTGTCACTGCCACCCATCAATCAGCCCCTAACCTGCCCCTTGCGGGCAATCTGATCACCCACCCACACCAATAGATCGCCCGCAGATCCGACATCAGATCACCTCCCAAGTGCAGTGTTTACATCTCTTCTCTCCTCTAAACACCCACTAATTACCCATCAATCACCCCCTATCACCACCTGTCACGGTTACCCATCAGATTAGACCCTAATCTGCCCCTTGCGGGCACCCAATCACCCGCCCACACCTCAGAACGTCCTCAGACCCCAGCCCTGATCACCTCGCTAGTGCATTGCTTGCATCTATTTCCCCCCTCTAATCACACCTTGAGACACCCATCAATCACCTCCTGTCACCCCCTAGCACACCTACCCATCAGATCAGGCCCTAATTTGCCCTGTGTGGGCTCCTGATCACTCGGCCAAACCCTCAGATCCCCCTCAGACCCCCTTCCGATCACCTCCCCAGTGCATTGATTGCATCTATTTTCCCCTCTAACCGCCCCCTGAGACACCCATCAATCACCTCCTGTCACCCCCCTAGCACTCCTATCCATCAGATTAGGCCCAAAACATCCTGTCATCTAAGAGGCCACCCTGCTTATGACCGGTTCCACAAAATTTGCCCCCTCATAGACCACCTGTCATCAAAATTTGCAGATGCTTATACCCCTGAACAGCCATTTTGAGAAATTTGGTTTCCAGACTACTCACAGTTTTGGGCCCGTAAAATGCCAGGGCAGTATAGGAACCCCACAAGTGACCCCATTTTAGAAAGAAGACACCCCAAGGTATTCTGTTAGGTGTATAGAGTTCATAGAAGATTTTATTTTTTGTCAAAAGTTAGCGGAAATTGGATTTTTATTGTTTTTTTCACAAAGTGTCATTTTTCACTAACTTGTGACAAAAAATAAAATCTTCTATGAACTCACCATACCCCTAATATTTCTCCCACCCAGCATGGTTATATGTAAAAATACACCCCAAAACACATTATACTACTTCTTCTGAGTACGGCGATACCACATGTGTGACACTTTTTTGCAGCCTAACTGTGCTAAGGGGCCCAAAGTCCAATGAGTACCTTTAGGATTTCACAGGTCATTTTGAGACATTTGGGTTCAAGACTACTCCTCACAGTTTAGGGCCCCTAAATTGCCAGGGCAGTATAGGAACCCCACAAGTGACCCCATTTTAGAAAGAAGACACCCCAAGGTATTCTGTTAGGTGTATGATGAGTTCATAGAAGATTTTATTTTTTGTCACAAGTTAGCGGAAATTGATATGTATTGTTTTTTTTTTCACAAAGTGTCATTTTCCGCTAACTTGTGACAAAAAAAAAATCTTATATGAACTCACCATACTCCTAACAGAATACCTTGGGGTGTCTTCTTTCTAAAATGGGGTCACTTGTGGGGTTCCTATACTGCCCTGGCATTTTAGGGGCCCTAAACCGTGAGCAGTAGTCTAGAATCCAAATGCCTCAAAATGACCTGTGAATAGGACGTTAGGCCCCTTAGCGCACCTAGGTTGCAAAAAAGTGTCACACGTGGTATCGCCGTACTCAGAAGAAGTAGTATATTGTGTTTTGGGGTGTATTTTTACACATACCCATGCTGGGTGGGAGAAATCTCTCTGTAAATGGACAATTGTGTGTAAAAAAAATCAAACAATTGTCATTTACAGAGATATTTCTCCCACCCAGCATGGGTATGTGTAAAAATACACTCCAAAACACATTATACTACTTCTCCTGAGTACGGCGGTACCACATGTGTGGCACTTTTTTGCACCCTAAGTGCGCTAAGAGGCCCAAAGTCCAATGAGTACCTTTAGGATTTCACAGGTCATTTTGCGACATTTGGTTTCAAGACTACTCCTCACGGTTTAGGGCCCCTAAAATGCCAGGGCAGTATAGGAACCCCACAAATGACCCCATTTTAGAAAGAAGACACCCCAAGGTATTCCGTTAGGAGTATGGTGAGTTCATAGAAGATTTTATTTTTTGTCACAAGTTAGCGGAAAATGACACTTTGTGAAAAAAAACAATTAAAATCAATTTCCGCTAACTTGTGACAAAAAAAAAATCTTCTATGAACTCACCATCCTCCTAACGGAATACCTTGGGGTGTCTTCTTTCTAAAATGGGGTAATTTGTGGGGTTCCTATACTGTCCTGGCATTTTAGGGGCCCTAAACCGTGAGGAGTAGTCTTGAAACGAAATTTCTCAAAATGACCTGTGAAATCCTAAAGGTACTCATTGAACTTTGGGCCCCTTAGCGCAGTTAGGGTGCAAAAAAGTGCCACACATGTGGTATCGCCGTACTCAGGAGAAGTAGTATAATGTGTTTTGGGGTATATTTTTCCACATACCCATGCTGAGTGGGAGAAATATCTCTATAAATAGACAATTGTGTGTAAAAAAAAATTAAACAATTGTCATTTACGGAGATATTTCTCCCACCCAGCATGGGTATGTGTAAAAATACACCCCAAAACACATTATACTACTTCTCCTGAGTACGGCAATACCACATGTGTGGCACTTTTTTGCAGCCTAACTGCGCTAAGGGGCCAAAAGTCCAATGAGCATCTTTAGGCTTTACAGGGGTGCTTACAATTAGGCACCCCCCAAAATGCCAGGACAGTGAACACACCCCACAAATGACCCCATTTTGGAAAGTAGACACTTCAAGGTATTCAGAGAGGAGCATAGTGAGTCTGTGGCAGATTTCATTTTTTTTTTGTCGCAAGTTAGAAGAAATGGAAACTTTTTTTTTTCTTTTTTTTGTCAGAAAGTGTCATTTTCCGCTAACTTGTGACAAAAAATAAAATCTATGAACTCACCATGCCTCTCACTGAATACTTTGGGATGTCTTCTTTCCAAAATGGGGTCATTTGGGGGGTATTTGTACTATCCTGAAACCTGACAGGGGCGCAGAAAAGTCAGAGATGCTTGAAAATGGGAAAATTCACTTTTGGCACCATAGTTTGTAAACGCTATAACTTTTACCCAATCCAATAAATATACACTGAATGGTTTTTTTTTATCAAAGACATGTAGCAGAATGACTTTCGCGCTCAAATGTATAGGAAATTTTACTTTATTTGAAAAATGTCAGCACAGCAAGTTAAAAAAGTCATTTTTTTGCCAAAATTCATGTCTTTTTTGATGAATATAATAAAAACTAAAACTCGCAGCAGCAATCAAATAGCAGCAAAAGAAAGCTGTATTAGTGACAAGAAAAGGAGGTAAAATTCCTTTAGGTGGTAGGTTGTATGACCGAGCAATAAACCGTGAAAGCTGCAGTGGTCTGAATGGAGAAAAAGGCTCTGGTCCTTAAGGGGCGAAAAGACTGTGGTCCTCAAGTGGTAAACCTAAGAACAGAGGGGAATGTTCCTATCAGGGCACTTTCTAGGCTAAAATGCACCCAGGGCGAGAGTGTAAAAATTGTGCCCCCCCCCCCCGTGCCGGAGCCAGGTATAGGTGCCTGCAGTATAGGTTAGCTAGGTCTAGTTGCACTCAGTATAGGTAGTGGGCTATATAGGTCCCCCCAGTATAGGTAGCCAGGCATAGGTGCTCCAGTATAGGTAGTGGGCTATAGGTCCCCCCAGTATAGGTAACCAGGCATAAGTGCCCCAGTATAATTGCCCCCAGTACAGGTATCCAGTATAGTTGCCCCCATTATAGGTTAGATAGGCAGTTGCCCCTGGTATAGATTAGATAGGTAGGTGCCCCAGTACAGGTTAGCTAGGTGGGCGCCTCTAATATAGGTAACCAGAATAGTTGCCCCCAGCATAGGTTAGATAGGTAGGTGACCCCAGTATAGGTTAGATAGGTAGGTTCCCCCAGTATAGTTTATATAGGTAGCTTCCCCCAGTATAGGCTAGGTAGGTAGGTGCCCGCAGTATAGGCTAAGTAGGTAGGTTTCCCCAGTATAGGTTATATAGGTAGGTGCCCCCAGTATAGTTTAGATAGGTAGCTTCCCCCAGTATAAGTTAGGTAGGTAGGTGCCCCCCCCCCTCATAATGGAGGGGGGAGCCGCAGCCGGGGAGGGCAGCCCAACCTCTCCCTTCCTTCCTCTCCACGGGCCGCCCTCCATGCTCCCCTCTCGGACTGCAGAGTAATTAGCGCAGGGAAGCGCTGTATACAGCTACTCACCTCCCTGGTTCCAATCGCCGCTCACTCGCCGCCGGTCTTCTCCTCTCTGTATAGACGCTGATACACACGCCGCTTCCTGCTAAACAGGAAGCAGCGTGTGTATCAGCGGCTATGCAGAGAGGAGACCGGCGGTGAGTGAGCGGCGAACCAAGGAGGTGAGTACAGGGGAGGACTGGGACCTTTTGGCCTAGGGGGAAACACAAACTAGAGGCCCATTATCATGGCAGCCCCAGCCCAAATGACATCACACATGCACCCCATGTCGTATATGCCAGTAGCCACGTGGAGCACCAATGCGGAAATACAGAAAGAACACTCTAGGGACAGCGTGACAGGTAAAGTACATGCATGAAGGATGGCACATAATACATTTGGAGGGACAACAGCCAGGGTTTACATCATGTCTATCATTTGTGGTTATCGCATGCCGTGATTATCATACCTGACAACCACATTGGCCCGAGATTTCCCAACATCTCAGAGTGATACATTCAACCTATTTCCACCCAAAATTTGTATCCGATTCAATAATATCAAAACGGATGGTTGATCGGCTGTCAAGTCAATAGATGTATGGCCACCTTAATTCCCCCAAGCGCATTCCTGCCCCCCCCCCCACTTGTGACCTCCCCTTCGCTACCATCTCTACTAACCCTCAAATATGCCCCTCTTCCACCTCGGATATCCCCTCCCCCTTTACCAGACACATCCTTACTGATATTCCTGCTGGCACCATCATCCCTGTCTCTTTAATGCTAATTTCCAAAGTTTCGGTATCCCTCCTTCCATAACACTTCTCACTCCCTCACCAGGATTGCACTTTTAGGCTGCTTTCACATTAGGACGTTGTGTTTGGGGCTACGTTAAGGTGGCACAACGTGCCCCTAGCGCAACGCATGGTGGTGTTGAAGTTGGACGTTATAAAGAGCCGCGTTATGCGTCTCTTGGTGCGCCGTTTTCATTCCATACTGATAGAACGAAAACAGTGCATGCATCAAATTATAAAAAAAACATTACTGAGCATGTGCAAACAGTCTTAACGCAGCTAACTACGAGTATAACGCACAGCATGCTGCACTTTAATTTAATGTGCAGCGTTATACTCCAATGCAACGTGTGCACTGTAAACAGCCCATTGATTTTTCATTGCTGTGAGTTGTTCTGCGTTGCGGGCTGCTGTAACGTGGAAGTCTAACGTCCCACTGTGTAAGAAGCCTTACTTAGCTTTCCTGTATGACAAGAAGACACAGACACCCAGCACTGGGGGAAGGGGGGAAACAAAGGTGAATGAGGGAGAACTGGTGCCCACCAAGAGTGTGTCTGAGCGTTTTTCAAATCGACAGTGATTTGGAAAGCGATTGGCTAATATTACCCTATGAGGGCCCTTTTCCACTAGCAATTGCTAGCGTTAGCGCTAAATGCTAGCGATTGCGATTCAGCAAAATACTTTTTTTTTCCCGACTATTGCGTTTGTGGTTTTGCTATGCACTGCAGGGCATAGCAAAATCGCGGCAATAATCGCTCTGCCGCGCGATCGTGTTTTGTTAAAATCGAATCACGGTAGTGGAAATAACCTACCGCAATTCCTATGTTATTTAGCAAACCCTAGCGATTTTAAAATCGCTAGCGGTTTGCGATTTTGCGATTCAGCAAACGCAATCGCTCTAGTGGAAAAGGGCCCTGAGTGTGTTCTCACAGCAGCGTTGTGATTTTTTTCAAAATCGCAAACACACTGCATGAAGCATTTTTTGGAGTGACTCATTCAAAAATCACTCTGAGGGCCCTTTTCCACTAGCAATCGCTAGCGTTCACGCTGAACGCTAGCGATTGCTGAATCGCAATTACCGGCGATTCCCCGACGTTCGCGGCCGCGATTTTGCTATGCTATGCACTGCATAGCAAAATCGCGGCAATTATCGCTCCGCCGCGCGTTCGCGTTCCCGGCAAAAACGAATCGCGGTAGTGGAAATGACCTACCGCAATTCCCATGTTAAAAAGCAAACCGTAGCGATTGTAAAATCGCTAGCGGTTTGCGTTTTTGCGATTCAGCCAGCGCAAACGCGCTGGTGGAAAAGGGCCCTGAAAATCGCTTCACAAAATCACACTCACAAATTGCTAGCAATTGCTATTGTGATTTTGGCGTGCACTAGCCCAGAGAGAGGAGGAGTGGAGAGAGAATGAGAATAGCCTGAGAAGGAGTAGAGACCTTATCTGTATTGCAGTCCCACATCAGACAGGCTACTTGCCTGTAATTTGACTCCTGTCCCTGCCAGTCTCTCACACAAGTCAGAAAGCAGCCCTGGAGTCTAGGGACTGTCAAAAACTTTTCAACTTGTTTAACACCTTATCCACACATGCAGTCATAACATAGGGGAGAGACCAGACAGATTTTTGCCCACGGACCCTCCAGGCAAGCTCTGCATCATGCTGTGTAAATTTACCAACTTGCCTGCCCTCCAGTTGCACTTTTGCCTTACAACAAACCTGAATACACCAGACCTGCCCTAAATCACTGAATGAAAGGCGGCCTGGGGGAGATTTCCCCCCTTCCCCCTTGACCAGTCCGCCCCTGTAGTAGCTGTATACAGTGCTTCCCTGTGCTTATTACTCTGCAGTCGCCCGGGGAGAGGGAGGGAGAGGTCAAGCGCCCTCTCTCCATCTGCGCTCAAGGCTGCCGCACGGCTGCACGGCCCCTAGAAACGGGCCTGGTTCCCATATCTTATTAAAGAGAATCTGTACTCTAAAATTTTTACAGCAAAAAGCATACCATTCTATTCATTATGTTCACCTGGGCCCCTCTGTGCTGTTTCTGCCACTCTCTGCTGCAATCCTGGTTTGTAATTAACAGTTTTAGGCAGTGTTTACAAACAAACTAACCAGCTTGTAATAGGCTCACATAAGCAGAGTGTGTGAGTCGTACAGAGGCTGCGGGGGGCCTGCAGACGGTGTGTATCGCTTCTATCCAATCACAAGCAGCCCTGCACATTCCACACATTCCATCCTTTGCCCGACAGAGCCCACAGAAGAAAACAGATTAGATCATATAACAGAGATAACACAGCCACTGTGCAATTAGGAAAGGCTGCAGTAAGCCAGACCACATTAAAACAGGCAAAGGAACTTATAGGATAGAAGAACTAAGGCTGAAGTCTCTTTAAACTTATGCATATTATCAGATAATTGGTCTGAAAGATATTCTAATTTATAGACATTTGCTACCTTAACTAGGAATTCCTGTTTCGTAGGACAATTGGGATCCTTCCAATGAAGAGCAATCAAACATCTGGCAGCTGTCAAATAGTGGTTCACCAATCTTTGGATATGTGCTCTAATTTTTGGAATAGGCTTACCTAGAGCACATATCCAAGGATATTTAGGAATCTCTATATCAATCTGAGTGTGGATAAGGTCAACAATCATAGACCAATAATCTTGTATTTGAGGACAACTCCAAAACAAATGGTGCATAGAGCCAATTTGACCACATGCTCACCAACATAGTGGGGAGACTGTTGGATAACATTTGTGCAAACGTTCTGGAGTTCTGTACCACAGCATTAAAATGTTATATATGTTCTCCTTTGTAGTTACACATAGCGAAGTTTTGGCTATATTAGACCAGATCTTTTCCCATTCCTCAAAAGAAGTGGTTGTGTTACACATATCGTCCCAATATTTCATATAGCTTAACTGAAAGTCTGATGAATCCTTAGTGGGGTTATTGACACATGTATAAAGCTGTGAAGTAATACCTTTGGAGGTAGAGCCCATCTCCCAGATACAATCAAAATCCGATTTAGCAGGAATAATCAAAGTAGGGGATATTGAGTTAAGAAAGCTTTGAATTTGCTGATACTGCAAAAAATGAGAGTCATTTAAATGTAGCCAGTCTTTCAAAACTTCAAAAGCGTATAGGCGGTTAGTGAAAGGGTCCAAAACATCCTCAATCCAAAGAACATGGTTAACTTTCCAGTGATGAAAAGAAAGATCTGACAGTCCCGGTAAGAACCTTGGGTTACCAAACAGTGGCTGAAGACTCGTGTCCTTTGGAAATAAAGTCATGGTTCTATGCAAACGGTTCCATAGCTTTAGGTTGACTGTGATTGATGTAAGTATTTTAGTGCCCAGAGGAACAGTTCTATTTGAGTAGTGTAGAGCCGAACTAGGGTGCCAAGGTGCAAATTGTAGAAATTCTATTTGAGCCCATGGAGCATGAGGGGTTCTAGAGACCCAGGCTAGCATCTGCCTTAGCTGACCTGCTATGTAATAATTATATATATTTGGGACTGACAGACCTCCAAATTGCCTTTGAATTATAAGGGTGCATCTAGCTATCCTTGGAGGTCTGTGGTGCCAAATAAAATGAAATAGCTTCTTCTGTAGAGGCAAGAAGGTAGCATGTGGAATCCATAAAGGCATAACAGACATTAAGTAGACCAACTTAGGTAAAGAGTTCATTTTAAATGACGTCATTCTGCCTATCCATGAAATGGAGAAAGAGTCCCACTTCTGTAGATTCTTGCTAATCTGTTGGATCATTGGAATAATATTTAGCTGTATTGCCTCCCTGGTGTTTCGAGGAATAAGGACCCCTAAAAATTTTAGAGAGTCTAGTTGTATCTTATATGTATAGTTATCCTTTAATGATGCTGCTTCTGCAGAAGTTAGAAAGGTAAAACCTCTGATTTTGAGTTATATATTTTATAATTTGAATAGTGCCCACATTCACTTAACTCTCTTTGTAAAACTGGTAGCAAAAGCAAGGGTTTAGACAATGATAAAAGCACATCGTCTGCGAACAATGATAATTTATAGGCAGTATCACCATGATCTATCCCTGATATGTCAGGGTTGCCCCTTATCCTAGCAACCAGAGGCTCTATGGATAATGCAAATAATAAAGGGGACAAGGGGCAACCCTGACACGTTCCATTTGAAATAGAGAAGTAATCATGTGGCTGGCTCTCTACAGTCTGAAAACTAGTATGAGTTTTATTCATGTGTGAACCAGCCCTTAGGTTTAGTTTTCTACACAGAAAGTACTTACATGTATCTGCAGATGTCTTCTCTAGAGATGTTGCAAACCTCCGATTTTCGTTTCGCGAACCCCGTTCGCGACCTTCCGCGGAAGGTTCGGTTCGCACAAACGTTCGCGAACCGCAATAGACTTCAATGGGGAGGCGAACTTGGAAAACTAGAAACACTTATGCTGGCCAGAAAAGTGATGGAAAAGATGTTTCAATGTGTCTAACACCTGGACCCCCAGGTAAGGGAGTGGGATACATGCCAAAAGTCTCGGGGAAAAATCTGGATTTGACGCAAATCAGCGTTTTAAGGGCAGAAATCACATTGAATGCTAAATTACCGGCCAAAAGTGCTTTAACACGTTTTGCATGTGTATACATCAATCAGGTAGTGTAATTAGTGTACTGTTTCACACTGACACACCAAACTCACTGTGTAACGCACCGCAAACAGCTGTTTGTGTAGTGACGGCCGTGATGGACTGGTGTGCACCATGGCGAGAGTCTTCCTCACTCAGTGATGTCTGGTTAGGTAATGTTTGTCTGCCTTATGAACTTTCGATAGTTCTTTCTCTACCATTGTTAAAGCTTACATCTATTTTTTTAGATTACATTTTTTACTTACTGTCCAGTACCTGCAACTAGAATCTATTATTGAGGGCAAGTCTGCCATTGTGACCACTGACCATGGGTAACGGCCGGAGAATCCTTCCTGGTGTGATTCCGGTCCGGAGTTGTAGTCTAACAAATGGCTACCACCACACATCCAGGCAAGGAGGACAGCAGGCATGGCATGCCCGCCCCGAGGTAGTGACCAAAAATAACAATACAGGACTCAGGAGGACTTTTGAGGCCCTAATGTAATGAATGTACTTTAAATCCTATAACAAGAATCAGTTATGGAGGGCAAGTCTGATGGTGCCTTCACTGCAATTCACCAGGTTGGTCTCCGGCGAGAATCTGTTATGGAGGTCAAGTCTGCCATTGTGACCACTGACCATGGGTAATGGCCGGGGAATCCTTCCTGGTCTGATTCCGGTACGGAGTTGTAGCCTAACAAACGGCTACCACCACACATCCAGGCAAGGAGGGCAGCAGGCATGGCATGCCCGCCCCTGAGGTAGTGACCAAAAATAACAATACAGGACTCAGGAGGACTTTTGATGCCCTAATGTAATGAATCTACTTTAAATCCTTTAACGAGAATCAGTTATGGAGGGAAATTCTGCCATCTATTCAAGTGAAAGGTATGTACTGACGGCCAGGTATATTACAATGTGCAGTCACAGATGCAGTGAAAGGTATGCAGTGACTGCAAACAGCCGTTTGTGTAGAGACGGCCGTGCTGGACTGGTGCGCACCATGACGATAGTGCAGGTGATGGTGGCTTTACAGCCCATATGGTCACCCGGCTGATGTAGCTGAATGACAGAACAGTGACTGTCCAGCTGATCAAATTTGGTCTGACCACAATGAAGCAACGACCTTATTATCTTTGGTGTGCCACCCCCACCCGAGACACTCATATAGCCGGCGGTCATTGCTTCATTGTGATACGCAAGCCCCTTCACCGCGGCAAGGTAATGATCACGAAGGGGGATGGGCACATGTACATGCCTTTTGTTTTTTTGTTGCAGCCGCCCGCAGTGCAGCCAGAAAAATTAGGCAGGCATGTACACGCACCAGAAAAATTAGTATAGCGGCTGCTGCTAGCAGTGGCCTTAAAAATTCAGGAATCCGCCTAGAGTCCTGGACCCTGTTGGTGGTGGCGGAGAAGGCAGTCAAGCGGCCTGCAGGTAGAGACGCTGTGTGTGGGGACTGACTTAGTCTTCGGTCGGGCAGTAGCCCTCCGGGATCCATGCCTCATTCATTTTGATAAAGGTGAGGTACTGAACACTTTCGTGACTTAGGCGACTTCTCTTCTCAGTGACAATGCCTCCAGCTGCACTGAAGGTCCTTTCTGACAGGACACTTGCGGCAGGGCAAGAGAGAAGTTGGATGGCAAATTGGGACAGCTCTGGCCACAGGTCAAGCCTGCGCACCCAGTAGACCAAGGGTTCATCGTCGCTGCTCGCAGTGTCTACATCCACAGTTAAGGCCAGGTAGTCGGCTACCTGCCGGTCCAGGCATTGGTGGAGGGTGCATCCGGAAGGGCTACAGCGAGGCGTTGGACTAAAGAATGCCCGCATGTCCGACATCACCATGAGATCGCTGGAGCGTCCTGTCCTTGCCTGCGTGGACATGGGAGGAGGAGGATTACTGCCAGTGGTACCTTTATTGCATTGTGCTGTCACATCACCATTAAACGCATTGTAAAGCATCATTGCCAGCTTGTTCTGCAAGTGCTGCATCCTTTCCGCCTTCTGTTGAGTTGGTAACAGGTCCGCCACTTTGTGCCTGTACCGAGGGTCTAGTAGCGTGGCCACCCAGTGCAGGTCATTCCCCTTGAGTTTTTTTATACGGGGGTCCCTCAACAGGCTGGACAACATGAAAGAGGCCATCTGTGTCGGATCCAGACGTACTCTCCATCTCCTCTTGCTCTTCCTGAGTGACGTCACGCAAGTCCTCTTCCTCCCCCCAGCCACGAACAATACCACAGGAACGTGGAGCAGCACAATCCCCCTGTGACGGCTGCTGCGGTTGTTCTTCTGCCGCCGCCTCTTCCTCCTCCACAGAAACATCTTCCTCATCATCATCCGATTCTGACTCCTCTTCTTACCCACACAACTCCTCTTCTTCCTCCTCTTCCCCCCTCTGTGCTGCCGCAGGTGTTGAGGAAACATCTGGTTCGGATGAAAATTGCTCCCACGACTCCTCCTGCCATAACTGCTGTTCTTCACGCTCCTCCACAGCTTTATCCACCACTCTACGCACGGCACGCTCCAGGAAGTAAGCGTAGGGGATCAAGTTGCTGATGGTGCCTTCAGCGTGACTCACCAGGTTGGTCACCTCCTCAAACAGCCGCATGAGCCTGCATGCATTTTGCATCAGTGTCCAGTTCGGTGGCCAGAACATCCCCATCTTCCCAGATTGTGTCCTTCTACTGTAATTGTACATGTAATGGGTGACGGCTTTCTCCTGGTCTAGCAGGCGAGAGAACATGAGCAGCGTCGAATTCCAGCGAGTCGGACTATCGCATATCAAGCGTCTCACCGGCAAATTGTTTCTCTGCTGAATGTCCGCAAAGCTTGACATGGCCGTGTAAGACCGCCTGAAATGCCCACACAACTTCCTGGCCTGCTTCAGGACATCCTCTAAGCCTGGGTACTTTGACACAAATCTTTGCACGACCAGATTCAGCACATGTGCCATGCAGGGTACATGTGTCAGCTTTCCCAAATTCAAAGCGGAAAGGAGATTGCTGCCATTGTCACACACCACGTTGCCGATCTCCAGCTGGTGCGGAGTCAGCCATTGTTCCACCCCTTTGTTAAGAGCATTCAGGAGAGCTGGTCCAGTGTGACTCTCCGCTTTGAGGCAATACATGTCTAAAATGGCGTGATACCATCGTACCTGGTATGCAGCGTAGGCTCTGGGGAGATGGGGCTGTGTAGCTGGAGAGGAGGAGATGGCAGCACCACTAGAGTTGAACTGCCACTCAGCCAAGGAGGAGGAGGAGGATGACAGTGAAGAGGATGTAGCAGGAGGAGAAGGAGAGGAGGTGGCAGGAGGCCTGCCGGCAAGCCGTGGAGGTGTCACAAGGTGGTCCGCTGCGCAGCCACGTACTCCCTGCTTGCCATCGGTCACCAGGTTGACCCAATGGGCTGTGTATGTAATGTAGCGGCCCTGCCCTTGCTTGGCAGACCAGGCATCCGTGGTCAGGTGGACCCATGACCCAACGCTCTTCGCAACAGATGACACCACTTGCCTCTCAACTGCATGGTACAGTTTGGGTATGGCCTTTATTGAAAAATAATTGCAGCCTGGTATCTTCCACTGCATTGTCCCAATGGCCACAAATTTACGGAAAGCCTCTGACTCCACCAGCTTGTATGGTAATAGCTGGCGAGCTAATAGTTCAGCTACGCCAGCTGTCAGACGCCGGGCAAGAGGGTGACTGGCAGAAATTGGCTTCTTCCGCTCAAAGACTTCCTTCACAGACACCTGGCTGCTGTGGGCAGAGGAGCAGGAACCGCTCAAGGGCAGAGATGGTGTGGAGGAGGGTGGCTGTGAAGGTGCAAGGGAGGAAGCGGCTGAAGACGCTGCACCTGAAGGAGGAAGGAGAGGCGGAGGGTGGCTTGTCTTTTGGGTGCTGCTTTTCCTCAGGTGTTCTTGCCATTGCTGTTTGTGCCTTTTCTCTAGGTGCCTTCGTAAGGCACTTGTCCCTACGTGAGAGTTGGCCTTTCCACGGCTCAATTTTTGCTGGCAGAGACAACAGATGGCTTTGCTCCGATCTGAGACACATGTTAAAAAATTTCCAAACCGCTGAGCCCCCCTGGGGTGATGGCACTATGGTGGCATCAGCAGCTGACGTTAAAGGGAATGTTGGCTGGCTGTCCATAGCTGGCACTGGACACTGCCCCCAGCTGTTTCTGAGGACGAGCTCTCTCTGCTTCTTTCATGTACTCGTCTCCTCCTACTCCTCTCTGACTCCCCCTCTGAACTGTCCCCCTGGTCATCTCCTCTATTGGGAACATACGTGGCATCCGTATAATCATCATCATAATCCTCCTGCCCAGCTTCACTTTCCTCAGACACCTCCAAAACTGCACCAACACCAGGTACTTCCTCATCCCCCTCCTCACACATTACGTCCATACTATCGCCACCTAACTCAGACGTATGAGGTGGTGTAACTTGCTTAGTGCCCTCATCTTGTTGTAGCAGTATTGGCTGTGAATCAGTGATTTCCACACCAAATAACTCCTGCGAAGTGTAAAATGCAGCGGATGTGGTGCTTGTAGTAGTGCTGGTGGCTGCAGGGGATGAGGTGTTCTGTGTTAAATAGTCAACCACATCCTGACAATCTGGGGAAGTGATGGCATGTGCCTTCTTCTGAGCACTGTACTTTGGGCCAGGTCCGCACAAAATCACATCAACACGACCTCGCACAGACCTGCTGGTGCCAGGTAGCCTTCCTCTGGGTCTGCCTCTACCTCTTCCTCTACCTGGTTTTTCCATTTTGTCCATCTCAGGGGGATGCTAGGTACAGTGGCTTGCAAAAGTATTCGGCCCCCTTGAAGTTTTCCACATTTTGTCACATTACTGCCACAAACATTAATCAATTTTATTGAAATTTCCCATGAAAGACCAATACAAAGTGGGATACACATGAGAAGTGGAACCAAATTCATACATGATTCCAAACATTTTTTACAAATAAATAACTGCAAAGTGGGGTGTGCATAATTATTCGGCCCCCTTTCATCTGAGTGCAGTCAGTTGCCTATAGACATTGCCTGATGAGTGCTAATGACTAAATAGAGTGCACCTGTGTGTAATCTAATGTCAATACAAATACAGCTGCTCTGTGAGGGCCTCAGAGGTTGTCTAAGAGAATATTGGGAGCAACAACACCATGAAGTCCGAAGAACACACAAGACAGGTCAGTGATAAAGTTATTGAGAAATTTAAAGCATGCTTAGGCTACTAAACGATTTCCAAAGCCTTGAACATCCCACGGAGCACTGTTCAAGCGATAATTCAGAAATGGAAGGAGTATGGCACAACTGTAAACCTACCAAGACAAGGCCATACACCTAAACTCACAGGCCAAGCAAGGAGAGCGCTCATCAGAACTGCAGTCAAGAGGCCCATGGTGACTTTGGACGAGCTGCAGAGATCTACAGCTCAGGTGGGAGAATCTGTCCATAGGACAACTATTAGTCATGCACTGCACAAAGTTGGCCTTTATGGAAGAGTGGCAAGAAGAAAGCCATTGTTAACAGAAAAGCATAAGAAGTCCTGTTTGCAGTTTGCCATAAGCCATGTGGGGGACACAGCAAACATGTGGAAGAAGGTGCTCTGGTCAGATGAGACCAAAATGGAACTTTTTGGCCAAAATGCAAAACGCTATGTGTGGCGGAAAACTAACACTGCACATCACTCTGAACACACCATCCCCACTGTCAAATATGATGGTGGCAGCATCATGCTCTGGGGGTGCTTCTCTTCAGCAGGGACAGGGAAGCTGGTCAGAGTTGATGGGAAGATGGATGGGGTCAAATACAGGGCAATCATGGAAGAAAACCTCTTGGAGTCTGCAAAAGACTTGAGACAGGGGTGAAAGATCACCTTCCAGCAGGACAACAACCCTAAACATAAAGCCAGGGCAACAATGGCATGGTTTAAAACAAAACATATCCATGTGTTAGAATGGTCCAGTCAAAGTCCAGATCTAAATCCAATCGAGAATTTATGGCAAGATCTGAAAACTGCTGTTCACAAATGCAGTCCATCTAATCTGACTAAGGTGGAGCTGTTTTGCAAAGAAGAATGGGCAAGGATTTCAGTCTCTAGATGTGCAAAGCTGGTGAAGACATACCCTAAAAGACTGGCAGCTGTAATCGCAGCAAAAGGTGGTTCTACAAAGTATCGACTCAGGGGGTCGAATAATTACGCACACCCCACTTTGCAGTTATTGATTTGTAAAAAATGTTTGGAATCATGTATGAGTTTCATTCCACTTCTCACGTGTACACCACTTTGTATTGGTCTTTCATGTGGAATTCCAATAACATTGATTCATGTTTGTGGCAGTAATGTGACAAAATGTGGAAAACTTCAAGGGGGCCGAATACTTTTGCAAGCCACTGTATATGCAGTGAGGTGAGTTCACTGAACACAACATCTAGGTAGATGCAGTGAGGTGGGTTCACTTAACACAAAGGTAGTTAGATGCAGTGAGGTGGGTTCACTCAACACAACAGCTAGGTATATGCAGTGAGGTGCGTTCACTCAACAAAAAGGTAGGAATATGCAGTGAGGTGGGTTCACTCAACACAAAAGGTAGTTATATGCAGTGAGGTGGGTTCACTCAATACAAAAGGTAGTTAAATGCAGTGAGGTGGGTTCACTCAACACAAAAGGTAGTTATATGCAGTGAGGTGGGTTCACTCAATACAACAGCTAGTTATATGCAGTGAGGTGGGTTCACTCAACACAAAAGGTAGTTAGATGCAGTGAGGTGGGATCACTGAACACAAAAGGTAGTTATATGCAGTGAGGTGGATTCAATGAACACAAAAGGTAGTTATATGCAGTGAGGTGGGTTCACTGAAGACAAAGGTAGTTAGATGCAGTGAGGTGGGTTCACTCAACATAACAGCTAGGTATATGCAGTGAGGTGGGTTCACCCAACACAAAAGGTAGTTAGATGCAGTGAGGTGGGATCACTGAACACAAAAGGTAGTTATATGCAGTGAGGTGGGTTCACTGAACACAAAGGTAGGTATATGCAGTGAGGTGGGTTCACTCAACCCAAAAGGTAGTTAGATGCAGTGAGGTGGGTTAACTCAACACAAAAGGTAGTTATATGCAGTGAGGTGGGTTCACTCAACATAAAGGTAGGTATATGCAGTGAGGTGGGTTCACTCAACACAAAGGTAGGTATATACAGTGAGGTGGGTTCACTCAACACAAAAGGTAGTTAGATGCAGTGAGGTGGGTTCAATGAACACAAAAAGGTAGTTATATGCAGTGAGGTGGGTTCACTCAACACAAAGGTAGGTATATGCAGTGAGGTGGGTTCACTCAACACAAAGGTAGGTATATGCAGTGAGGTGGGTTCACTCAACACAAAATGTAGTTAGATGCAGTGGGGTGGGATCACTGAACACAAAAGGTAGTTATATGCAGTGAAGTGGGTTCACTGAACACAAAGGTAGGTATATGCAGTGAGGAGGGTTCAATAAACACAAAAGGTAGTTATATGCAGTGAGGTGGGTTCACTGAACACAAAGGTAGGTATATGCAGTGAGGTGGGTTCACTGAACACAAAAGGTAGTTAGATGCAGTGAGGTGGGTTCACTCAACACAAAGGTAGGTATATGCAGTGAGGTGGGTTCACTCAACACTAAAGGTAGTTAGATGCAGTGAGGTGGGTTCAATGAACACAAAAGGTAGTTAGATGCAGTGAGGTGGGTTCAATGAACACAAAAGGTAGTTATATGCAGTGAGGTGGGTTCACTGAACACAAAGGTAGGTATATACAGTGAGGTGGGTTCACTCAACACAGAAGGTAGTTAGATGCAGTGAGGTGGGTTCACTCAACACAACAGCTAGGTATATGCAGTGAGGTGGGTTCACTCAACACAAAGGTAGTTAGATGCAGTGAGGTGGGTTCACTCAACACAACAGCTAGGTATATGCAGTGAGGTGCGTTCACTCAACAAAAAGGTAGGAATATGCAGTGAGGTGGGTTCACTCAACACAAAAGGTAGTTAAATGCAGTGAGGTGGGTTCACTCAACACAAAAGGTAGTTATATGCAGTGAGGTGGGTTCACTCAATACAACAGCTAGTTATATGCAGTGAGGTGGGTTCACTCAACACAAAAGGTAGTTAGATGCAGTGAGGTGGGATCACTGAACACAAAAGGTAGTTATATGCAGTGAGGTGGATTCAATGAACACAAAAGGTAGTTATATGCAGTGAGGTGGGTTCACTGAAGACAAAGGTAGTTAGATGCAGTGAGGTGGGTTCACTCAACATAACAGCTAGGTATATGCAGTGAGGTGGGTTCACCCAACACAAAAGGTAGTTAGATGCAGTGAGGTGGGATCACTGAACACAAAAGGTAGTTATATGCAGTGAGGTGGGTTCACTGAACACAAAGGTAGGTATATGCAGTGAGGTGGGTTCACTCAACCCAAAAGGTAGTTAGATGCAGTGAGGTGGGTTAACTCAACACAAAAGGTAGTTATATGCAGTGAGGTGGGTTCACTCAACATAAAGGTAGGTATATGCAGTGAGGTGGGTTCACTCAACACAAAGGTAGGTATATACAGTGAGGTGGGTTCACTCAACACAAAAGGTAGTTAGATGCAGTGAGGTGGGTTCAATGAACACAAAAAGGTAGTTATATGCAGTGAGGTGGGTTCACTCAACACAAAGGTAGGTATATGCAGTGAGGTGGGTTCACTCAACACAAAGGTAGGTATATGCAGTGAGGTGGGTTCACTCAACACAAAATGTAGTTAGATGCAGTGGGGTGGGATCACTGAACACAAAAGGTAGTTATATGCAGTGAAGTGGGTTCACTGAACACAAAGGTAGGTATATGCAGTGAGGAGGGTTCAATAAACACAAAAGGTAGTTATATGCAGTGAGGTGGGTTCACTGAACACAAAGGTAGGTATATGCAGTGAGGTGGGTTCACTGAACACAAAAGGTAGTTAGATGCAGTGAGGTGGGTTCACTCAACACAAAGGTAGGTATATGCAGTGAGGTGGGTTCACTCAACACTAAAGGTAGTTAGATGCAGTGAGGTGGGTTCAATGAACACAAAAGGTAGTTAGATGCAGTGAGGTGGGTTCAATGAACACAAAAGGTAGTTATATGCAGTGAGGTGGGTTCACTGAACACAAAGGTAGGTATATACAGTGAGGTGGGTTCACTCAACACAGAAGGTAGTTAGATGCAGTGAGGTGGGTTCACTCAACACAACAGCTAGGTATATGCAGTGAGGTGGGTTCACTCAACACAAAGGTAGTTAGATGCAGTGAGGTGGGTTCACTCAACACAACAGCTAGGTATATGCAGTGAGGTGCGTTCACTCAACAAAAAGGTAGGAATATGCAGTGAGGTGGGTTCACTCAACACAAAAGGTAGTTAAATGCAGTGAGGTGGGTTCACTCAACACAAAAGGTAGTTATATGCAGTGAGGTGGGTTCACTCAATACAACAGCTAGTTATATGCAGTGAGGTGGGTTCACTCAACACAAAAGGTAGTTAGATGCAGTGAGGTGGGATCACTGAACACAAAAGGTAGTTATATGCAGTGAGGTGGATTCAATGAACACAAAAGGTAGTTATATGCAGTGAGGTGGGTTCACTGAAGACAAAGGTAGTTAGATGCAGTGAGGTGGGTTCACTCAACATAACAGCTAGGTATATGCAGTGAGGTGGGTTCACCCAACACAAAAGGTAGTTAGATGCAGTGAGGTGGGATCACTGAACACAAAAGGTAGTTATATGCAGTGAGGTGGGTTCACTGAACACAAAGGTAGGTATATGCAGTGAGGTGGGTTCACTCAACCCAAAAGGTAGTTAGATGCAGTGAGGTGGGTTAACTCAACACAAAAGGTAGTTATATGCAGTGAGGTGGGTTCACTCAACATAAAGGTAGGTATATGCAGTGAGGTGGGTTCACTCAACACAAAGGTAGGTATATACAGTGAGGTGGGTTCACTCAACACAAAAGGTAGTTAGATGCAGTGAGGTGGGTTCAATGAACACAAAAAGGTAGTTATATGCAGTGAGGTGGGTTCACTCAACACAAAGGTAGGTATATGCAGTGAGGTGGGTTCACTCAACACAAAGGTAGGTATATGCAGTGAGGTGGGTTCACTCAACACAAAATGTAGTTAGATGCAGTGGGGTGGGATCACTGAACACAAAGGTAGTTATATGCAGTGAAGTGGGTTCACTGAACACAAAGGTAGGTATATGCAGTGAGGAGGGTTCAATAAACACAAAAGGTAGTTATATGCAGTGAGGTGGGTTCACTGAACACAAAGGTAGGTATATGCAGTGAGGTGGGTTCACTGAACACAAAAGGTAGTTAGATGCAGTGAGGTGGGTTCACTCAACACAAAGGTAGGTATATGCAGTGAGGTGGGTTCACTCAACACTAAAGGTAGTTAGATGCAGTGAGGTGGGTTCAATGAACACAAAAGGTAGTTAGATGCAGTGAGGTGGGTTCAATGAACACAAAAGGTAGTTATATGCAGTGAGGTGGGTTCACTGAACACAAAGGTAGGTATATACAGTGAGGTGGGTTCACTCAACACAGAAGGTAGTTAGATGCAGTGAGGTGGGTTCACTCAACACAACAGCTAGGTATATGCAGTGAGGTGGGTTCACTCAACACAAAGATAGGTATATACAGTGAGGTGGGTTCACTCAACACAAACGGTAGTTAGATGCAGTGAGGTGGGTTCACTGAACACAAAGGTAGGTATATGCAGTGAGGTGGGTTCACTCAACACAAAGGTAGGTATATGCAGTGAGGTGGGTTCACTCAACACAAAGGTAGTTAGATGCAGTGAGGTGGGTTCACTCAACACAAAAGGTAGTTATATGCAGTGAGGTGGGTTCACTCAACATAAAGGTAGGTATATGCAGTGAGGTGGGTTCACTCAACACAAAGGTAGGTATATACAGTGAGGTGGGTTCACTCAACACAAAAGGTAGTTAGATGCAGTGAGGTGGGTTCAATGAACACAAAAAGGTAGTTATATGCAGTGAGGTGGGTTCACTCAACACAAAGGTAGGTATATGCAGTGAGGTGGGTTAACTCAACACAAAGGTAGGTATATGCAGTGAGGTGGGTTCACTCAACACAAAATGTAGTTAGATGCAGTGGGGTGGGATCACTGAACACAAAAGGTAGTTATATGCAGTGAAGTGGGTTCACTGAACACAAAGGTAGGTATATGCAGTGAGGAGGGTTCAATAAACACAAAAGGTAGTTATATGCAGTGAGGTGGGTTCACTGAACACAAAGGTAGGTATATGCAGTGAGGTGGGTTCACTGAACACAAAAGGTAGTTAGATGCAGTGAGGTGGGTTCACTCAACACAAAGGTAGGTATATGCAGTGAGGTGGGTTCACTCAACACTAAAGGTAGTTAGATGCAGTGAGGTGGGTTCAATGAACACAAAAGGTAGTTAGATGCAGTGAGGTGGGATCACTGAACACAAAAGGTAGTTATATGCAGTGAGGTGGGTTCACTGAACACAAAGGTAGGTATATACAGTGAGGTGGGTTCCCTCAACACAGAAGGTAGTTAGATGCAGTGAGGTGGGTTCACTCAACACAACAGCTAGGTATATGCAGTGAGGTGGGTTCACTCAACACAAAAGGTAGTTAGATGCAGTGAGGTGGGTTCACTGAACACAAAGGTAGGTATATGCAGTGAGGTGGGTTCACTCAACACAAAGGTAGGTATATACAATGAGGTGGGTTAACTCAACACAAAGGTAGGTATATGCAGTGAGGTGGGTTCACTCAACACAAAACGTAGTTAGATGCAGTGGGGTGGGATCACTGAACACAAAAGGTAGTTATATGCAGTGAAGTGGGTTCACTGAACACAAAAGTAGGTATATGCAGTGAGGTGGGTTCAATAAACACAAAAGGTAGTTATATGCAGTGAGGTGGGTTCACTCAACACAAAGGTAGGTATATGCAGT
This sequence comes from Hyperolius riggenbachi, assembly GCF_040937935.1. NCBI lineage: Eukaryota > Metazoa > Chordata > Amphibia > Anura > Hyperoliidae > Hyperolius > Hyperolius riggenbachi. The sequence goes on along the minus strand of NC_090652.1, from coordinate 173,324,417 downwards.
GAGGTGGGTTCACTGAACACAAAAGGTAGTTAGATGCAGTGAGGTGGGTTCACTCAACACAAAGGTAGGTATAAGCAGTGAGGTGGGTTCACTCAACACTAAATGTAGTTAGATGCAGTGAGGTGGGTTCACTGAACACAAAAGGTAGTTAGATGCAGTGAGGTGGGTTCACTCAACACAAAGGTAGGTATATGCAATGAGGTGGGTTCACTCAACACAAAAGGTAGTTAGATGCAGTGAGGTGGGTTCAATGAACACAAAAGGTAGTTAGATGCAGTGAGGTGGGATCACTGAACACAAAAGGTAGTTATATGCAGTGAGGTCGGTTCAATGAACACAAAAGGTAGTTATATGCAGTGAGGTGGGTTCACTGAACACAAAGGTAGGTATATACAGTGAGGTGGGTTCACTCAACACAAAACGTAGTTAGATGCAGTGGGGTGGGTTCACTCAACACAACAGCTAGGTATATGCAGTGAGGTGGGTTCACTCAACACAAAAGGTAGTTAGATGCAGTGAGCTGGGATCACTGAACACAAAATGTAGTTATATGCAGTGAGGTGGGGTCACTGAACACAAAGGTAGGTATATGCAGTGAGGTGGGTTCACTCAACACAAAAGGTAGTTAGATGCAGTGAGGTGGGTTAACTTAACACAAAAGGTAGTTATATGCAGTGAGGTGGGTTCACTCAACACAAAGGTAGGTATATGCAGAGAGGTGGGTTCACTCAACACAAAAGGTAGTTAGATGCAGTGAGGTGGGTTCACTGAACACAAAGATAGGTACATGCAGTGAGGTGGGTTCACTCAACACAAAGGTAGGTATATGCAGTGAGGTGGGTTCACTTAACACAAAAGGTAGTTAGATGCAGTGAGGTGGGTTCAATTAATGCAAAAGGTAGTTATATGCAGTGAGGTGGGTTCACTCAACACAAAGGTAGGTATATGCAGTGAGGTGGGTTCACTCAACACAAAAAGTAGTTAGATGGAATGAGGTGGGATCACTGAACACAAAAGGTAGTTATATGCAGTGAGGTGGGTTCAATGAACACAAAAGGTAGTTAGATGCAGTGAGGTGGGTTCACTGAACCCAAAGGTAGGTATATGCAGTGAGGTGGGTTCACTGAACACAGAAGGTAGTTAGATGCAGTGAGGTGGGTTCACTCAACACAACAGCTAGGTATATGCAGTGAGGTGGGTTCACTCAACACAAAAGGTAGTTAGATGCAATGAGGTGGGTTCACTGAACACAAAGGTAGGTTATATGAAGTGAGGTGGGTTCACTCAACACAAAGGTAGGTATATGCAGTGAGGTGGGTTCACTCAACACAAAGGTAGTTATATGCAGTGAGGTGGGTTCACTGAACACAAAGGTAGGTATATGCAGTGAGGTGGGTTCACTCAACACAAAAGGTAGTTAGATGCAGTGAGGTGGGTTAACTCAACACAAAAGGTAGTTATATGCAGTGAGGTGGGTTCACTCAACACAAAGGTAGGTATATGCAGAGAGGTGGGTTCACTCAACACAAAAGGTAGTTAGATGCAGTGAGGTGGGTTCACTGAACACAAAGATAGGTACATGCAGTGAGGTGGGTTCACTCAACCCAAAGGTAGGTATATGCAGTGAGGTGGGTTCACTTAACACAAAAGGTAGTTAGATGCAGTGAGGTGGGTTCAATTAATGCAAAAGGTAGTTATATGCAGTGAGGTGGGTTCACTCAACACAAAGGTAGGTATATGCAGTGAGGTGGGTTCACTCAACACAAACGTAGGTATATGCAGTGAGGTGGGTTCAATTAACACAAAATGTAGGTATATGCAGTGAGGTGGGTTCACTGAACACAAAAGGTAGTTAGATGCAGTGAGGTGGGTTCACTCAACACAACAGCTAGGTATATGCAATGAGGTGGGTTCACTCAACACAAAAAGTAGTTAGATGCAGTGAGGTGGGATCACTGAACACAAAAGGTAGTTATATGCAGTGAGGTGTGTTCACTCAACACAACAGCTAGGTATATATGCAGGCGCGGAGCTAGGGGGGTTCGGGGTAGGACAAGTGCCCCGGGGCGCCGGGTCCCCAAGGGCGCCCAGTTGAGCTTAGGGTTTTTTTTTTTTTGGCTGAGGGGAGCAGCGCAGAGAAGAGAGAGAGCTGTGCGGACGGTGGGGAAGGGGGGCCATCTCCCCCCTCCTTCCCTCACCTTAGGTGCTCTCTCTCTCCCTCGCTGTCCCCTCCAATGTCTGTCCGGTGGCTGGCAGCGGCGGGCGGAACTCACCTCCGTCACGCTCCAGCGCCGCGTCGGAACACCGGCCGGAAGTTCGGGTGCGCAGCCGCTGCTCTGGTCTGGACCAGACCAGAGTAGCGGCAGATCCATCCGGCGCTGCGACGAGACGGAGGTAAGTTCCGCCCGCCGCTGCCAGACACCGGACAGACATTGGAGGGGACAGCGAGGGAGAGAGAGAGCAGCTCTTCTCTGCGCTGCTCCCCTCCTGCTGGGGAGGGGGACACCTGGCTACCTACTCTGGGCACCTATACCTCTGGCTACCTACTCTGGGCACATATACCCCTGGCTACTGGCTACCTACTCTGGGCACATATACCCCTGGCTACCTACTCTGGGCACATATACCCCTGGCTACTGGCTACCTACTCTGGGCACCTATACCTCTGGCTACCTACTCTGGGCACATATACCCCTGGCTACTGGCTACCTACTCTGGGCACCTATACCTCTGGCTACCTACTCTGGGCACATATACCCCTGGCTACTGGCTACCTACTCTGGGCACCTATACCTCTGGCTACCTACTCTGGGCACATATACCCCTGGCTACTGGCTACCTACTCCGGGCACCTATACCTCTGGCTACCTACTCTGGGCACATATACCCCTGGCTACTGGCTACCTACTCTGGGCACATATACCCCTGGCAACCTACTCTGGGCACATATACCCCTGGCTACCTACTCTAGGCACATATACCCCTGCCTACATATATTGGGCACATATACCCCTAACTACATATACTGGGCATATACCCCTGGCTACCTACTCTGGCCACATATAACCCTGGCTACCTACTCTGGGCACATATACCCCTGCCTACATATAATGGGCACATATACCCCTAACTACATATACTGGGCATATACCCCTGGCTACCTACTCTGGGCACATATACCCCTGGCTACCTACTCTGGGCACATATACCCCTGCCTACATATATTGGGCACATATACCCCTAATTACATATACTGGGCATATACCCCTGGCTACCTACCCTGGGCACCTATACCCCTGGCTACTTACTCTGCGCACCTATACCCCTGGCTACCTACTCTGGGCACATATACCCCTGGCTACCTACTCTGGGCACATATACCCCTGGCTACCTACTCTGGGCACATATACCTCTGGCTACCTACTCTGGGCACATATACCCCTGGCTACCTACTCTGGGCACATATACCCCTGGCTACCTACTCTGGGCACATATACCCCTGCCTACATATACTGGGCATATATACCCCTGGCTACATATACTTGGCATATATACCCCTGGCTACATATACTGGGCATATATACCCCTGCCTATATATACTGGGCATATATACCCCCTGCCTACATATATTGGGCATATATACCCCTGGCTACATATACTGGGCATATATACCCCCTGGCTACGTGGACTGGGCATATATACCCCCTGGCTACTTATACTGGGCATATATACCCCTGGCTACATATACTGGGCATATATACCCCTGGCTACATATACTGGGCATATATACCCCCTGGCTACGTGGACTGGGCATATATACCCCCTGGCTACATATACTGGGCATATATACCCCCTGGCTACTTATACTGGGCATATATACCCCTGGCTACATATACTGGGCATATATACCCCTGGCTACATATACTGGGCATATATACCCCTGGCTACATATACTGGGCATATATACCCCTGGCTACATATACTGGGCATATATACCCCCTGGCTACATATACTTGGCATATATACCCCTGGCTACATATACTGGGCATATATACCCCTGCCTATATATACTGGGCATATATACCGCCTGCCTACATATATTGGGCATATATACCCCTGCCTACATATACTGGGCACATATACCCCTGGCTAACTGTTCTGTGGACATCTCTACCCCTGGCTACCTGTTCTGGGAACATCTATACCGCTGGCCACCTATTCTGGGGACATCTATACTGCTGACCACCTATTCTGGGGACAACTATAGACCTGGGGCTACCTATTTTTGGGGAACCACGTCAGATTGAGTGTATTTTGGAGAACTGCTGCCAGGTGAAAGGCGTATATCATATTAAGGGGGCATTCTACCTATTTATGTGAAATGCTGTCTATTTATGTGACTCATGACTGCTGAATTTGTCTTTTTGGGGGCCTCATGGTTACTGAATTTGTCTTGTTGGGGGCCTCATGATTTGTTGGGGGCCTCAAGATCGCTGAATTTGTCTTGTTGGGGGCCTCATGATTGCTAAATTTGTCTTGTTGGGGGCCTCATGATTGCTGAGTTGGTTATGTTGGGGGCCTCATGATTGCTGAATTTGTCTTGATGGGGGGGGCTCATGATTGCTGAATTTGTCTTGGAACATGCTGGAAGGTACATACTGAGGGAGGGTGGGTGAGCGTGAGCCTGCTAACCTCCATATACATTTGGCTCCACCCATAACCACGCCCACAATTATTATGTGACCACGCCCCTTTTGGCGCGGCGCGCGCGGGGCGCATTAATAGTCTTTGTCCCCGGGCGCTGAAAATCCTAGCTACGCCTCTGTATATATGCAGTGAGGTGGGTTCACTCAACACAAAAGGAAGTTAGATGCAGTGAGGTGGGTTCAATGAACACAAAAGGTAGTTATATGCAGTGAGGTGGGTTCACTGAACACAAAAGGTAGTTAGATGCAGTGAGGTGGGTTCATTTAACACAACAGCTAGGTATATGCAATGAGGTGGGTTCACTCAACACAAAAAGTAGTTAGATGGAATGAGGTGGGATCACTGAACACAAAAGGTAGTTATATGCAGTGAGGTGGGTTCAATGAACACAAAAGGTAGTTAGATGCAGTGAGGTGGGTTCACTGAACACAAAGGTAGGTATATGCAGTGAGGTGGGTTCACTGAACACAGAAGGTAGTTAGATGCAGTGAGGTGGGTTCACTCAACACAACAGCTAGGTATATGCAGTGAGGTGGGTTCACTCAACACAAAAGGTAGTTAGATGCAATGAGGTGGGTTCACTGAACACAAAGGTAGGTTATATGAAGTGAGGTGGGTTCACTCAACACAAAGGTAGGTATATGCAGTGAGGTGGGTTCACTCAACACAAAGGTAGGTATATGCAGTGAGGTGGGTTCACTTAACACAAAAGGTAGTTAGATGCAGTGAGGTGGGTTCAATGAACACAAAAAGGTAGTTATATGCAATGAGGTGGGTTCACTCAACACAAAGGTAGGTATATGCAGTGAAGTGGGTTCACTGAACACAAACGTAAGTATATGCAGTGAGGTGTGTTCAATAAACACAAAAGCTAGTTATACGCAGTGAGGTGGGTTCACTGAACACAAAGGTAGGTATATGCAGTGAGGTGGGTTTACTGAACACAAAAGGTAGTTAGATGCAGTGAGGTGGGTTCACTGAACACAAAGGTAGGTATATGCAGTGAGGTGGGTTCACTGAACACAGAAGGTAGTTAGATGCAGTGAGGTGGGTTCACTCAACACAACAGCTAGGTATATGCAGTGAGGTGGGTTCACTCAACACAAAAGGTAGTTAGATGCAATGAGGTGGGTTCACTGAACACAAAGGTAGGTTATATGAAGTGAGGTGGGTTCACTCAACACAAAGGTAGGTATATGCAGTGAGGTGGGTTCACTCAACACAAAGGTAGGTATATGCAGTGAGGTGGGTTCACTTAACACAAAAGGTAGTTAGATGCAGTGAGGTGGGTTCAATGAACACAAAAAGGTAGTTATATGCAATGAGGTGGGTTCACTCAACACAAAGGTAGGTATATGCAGTGAAGTGGGTTCACTGAACACAAACGTAAGTATATGCAGTGAGGTGTGTTCAATAAACACAAAAGCTAGTTATACGCAGTGAGGTGGGTTCACTGAACACAAAGGTAGGTATATGCAGTGAGGTGGGTTTACTGAACACAAAAGGTAGTTAGATGCAGTGAGGTGGGTTCACTGAACACAAAGGTAGGTATATGCAGTGAGGTGGGTTCACTGAACACAGAAGGTAGTTAGATGCAGTGAGGTGGGTTCACTCAACACAACAGCTAGGTATATGCAGTGAGGTGGGTTCACTCAACACAAAAGGTAGTTAGATGCAATGAGGTGGGTTCACTGAACACAAAGGTAGGTTATATGAAGTGAGGTGGGTTCACTCAACACAAAGGTAGGTATATGCAGTGAGGTGGGTTCACTCAACACAAAGGTAGGTATATGCAGTGAGGTGGGTTCACTTAACACAAAAGGTAGTTAGATGCAGTGAGGTGGGTTCAATGAACACAAAAAGGTAGTTATATGCAATGAGGTGGGTTCACTCAACACAAAGGTAGGTATATGCAGTGAAGTGGGTTCACTGAACACAAACGTAAGTATATGCAGTGAGGTGGGTTCAATAAACACAAAAGCTAGTTATACGCAGTGAGGTGGGTTCACTGAACACAAAGGTAGGTATATGCAGTGAGGTGGGTTCACTGAACACAAAAGGTAGTTAGATGCAGTGAGGTGGGTTCACTCAACACAACAGCTAGGTATATATGCAGTGAGGTGGGTTCACTCAACACAAAAGGTAGTTAGATGCAGTGAGGTAGGATCACTGAACACAAAAGGTAGTTATATGCAGTGAAGTAGGTTCACTGAACACAAAGGTAGGTATATGCAGTGAGGTGGGTTCACTGAACACAAAGGTAGGTATATGCAATGAGGTGGGTTCACTGAACACAAAGGTAAGTATATGCAGTGAGGTGGGTTCACTCAACACAAAAGGTAGTTAGATGCAGTGAGGTGGGTTCACTGAACACAAAGGTAGGTATTTGCAGTGAGGTGGGTTCACTCAACACAAAGGTAAGTATATGCAGTGAGGTGGGTTCACTCAACACAAAAGGTAGTTAGATGCAGTGAGGTGGGTTCACTAAACAGAAAAAGGTAGTTATATACAGTGAGGTGGTGTAACGAAAAATCTGCAACGCCGGATGGATTGCGGAAATATGGTCGCATCCAGTTCGGCAAGCGGACCTTCCAACGCGGGATGCGGAAATTCGTCCGCATCCGCTGCGCACACCCGTCCGAGCACTCTGCTCCAAACTCACCAACATGCTGTTCACCAGGGTTCTGCCATCTTGCCTCTAGGGGGTGCGGCCGCACGCCAGACACGCCTTTATACTCTTAGAAAGCGTGTCAGCTGACCTGGAGGTCAGCTGACATTTTAGCCTGCTCTGATTGGTTGCTGCCTGGGGTGGAGACTTCTCTCCCAGGCAGTATATAAGGAAGTGCTTTTCAGTCACACTTCGTCTGTGTTTGCGATACCCTGTGTCAGCACTCAGTCCTTAGACTAGATCCCAGGTGTTGAAACCAAGGACTTCACACCTAGACTAGGAGATTATTATTGTTATTGATTCTCTGTGTATGATTCTGTGCCTGTCTTGACTTCTCTTCTGCTTCCTGATTCTGTACTCTGCCAGCCCGTACCGTTAACGACTATTGGCTTGGTTCCTGACTATTCTCTCGTCTCACGTCTCTGTACTGTTGCCGCCTGTACTGTTGCCGAACCTCTTTCTGTCTGACCTTGCTCCCTTCAGTGGAACGTCTCCCACTGTTGGGTTATTATCTGAGGCTTGCCTCCCTGAGACGCCGGCCCTAGCAGACCGTTACTGCCAGAATCCGAGATTCCTCCACTGCCACTTTGGGGGATCTCACACACGGGGTTCCCATTCAGAGGTAACCACACCTCTGAGGAATTGCCGTGTGGTGGATATTTCCACAACTTTGAGAATATTTACTGCTTTGTTTATTTCCATGTTGATCGTGTGTCCACTGCTTTACATCTACCCGCATTATTAGCAATTCCGCAGATTGCTATATAATCGGGTCTATCCTTGTATTATTGGCGATACTGCGGATCCCCAATAATCAAGGTTCGGGGTGTGACACTGGTCTGAGTAGATCATTTCAGGCACTTACCGTGTAAATGAGCCTTCCGCTGATTTACCATCAGGAAGATACTGACTATTTCACTCTAACATATCTGCATTAGTGGTGATTCTGTATATCACCACTTAATCAGATATTTGTGCCTCTTGCTGACACCAATCGTTACAGAAACACAGACAATAAAGAAGTAAGATGGAGGGGGTGATAAACCAGCTTCAGACTGTAAGGGCAGAGTTAGAACAGCTGAAGATTACTGTAACTGCACAGCAGGCTCAGATTACTCAGTTAAATGAGACTGTCCAAAGGTTGCAATCACCAGTTAACGTTCTACCTCCCCTGGCTCTTAGCGAGCCTAAAATGAACATTCCTGAAACATTTTCAGGCACAAGGTCAGATTTCCAGAATTTCCGTCACAGAGTGCTGTCTTACTTTGAGATGAAACCTGTGTCCTCGGGAACCGAGGCTCAGAAGGTCACTCTTATCAAGACTCTATTGCATGCAGATTCCCAGACGTGGGCTTATGGCTTACCTGATGAGCATCCTGCTCTGTCTTCTGTCCAGGAGTTTTTTAAGGCCATGGCGGTCATCTACGATGATCCAGATAGTGCCACCACGGCCGAACGTAAGCTCAAAAACCTTAGACAAGGACGCAGTACTGCTGAGGAGTATGCGTCAGAGTTTAGGAAGTGGGCTGTGTCCTCTAGATGGGAGCGATATGCACTCTTGGATAGATACCTAGATGGGTTGTCAGAAGCAGTAACTGACGTGATGGTTAGTCATCCGGAACCCAAAGATCTAGATGAGGCTATTACGCTGTCTATTAAAATAGATAGGCGTCTGAGGTACAACAAGAAGGGCAGGTACCCCATGTACTCTAGGACTTCTGGGGCCAGTAGCTCGGCAGCAGTTGAGACTGAGGAGCCGATGCAGTTAGGCCACGGGCGCCTCACGGAGGCGGAAAGGTCAAGAAGACGCAGAGAGGGTCTTTGCATGTACTGCGGGGAAAAGGGCCACATTGCACAAAACTGTGGTAGGAAGTCGGGAAACTCCTCGGCTTAGGTGTGGTAGGGGGTACCACCCTAAGCGGAATTGTTTTACCTCCAAAACAAGAAAAAATTTTATTGCCCTGTTCCCTAAATTGGGAAGGGCAGAACTTTCCTACCACAGCATTTGTAGATTCCGGGTCAACAGCTAACTTTTTAGATTTAAGCTTTGCTTTAAGTTTAAATATCCCTGTACTTCCGGTAGGAAGACATTTATATGTTACAGCGATTGATGACACTCCTTTGCAAGGAAAGTCCCCACTGTGTCAGACACCTCCCCTCTCGCTGCAAGTGGGAGCTCTGCACAGGGAGGTCATACAGTTTTTCGTTTTAAAGATGTCTACCTCTACGGTGATACTAGGGTTGCCCTGGTTACGATTACATTCTCCTCAGTTTGATTGGGGGAATGGGCAGTTGACTACTTGGTCGCCTTATTGTACACAACATTGTTTACAGAATGTAGTTTTGTGTTCTACTAAGATTCAAGTGGAAAGAGTACCTCCACAATATCAGGAATATGCTGATGTCTTTTGTCCTAGGGCAGCAGATCAATTACCCCCCCATAGACCTTTTGATTGCCCAATAGATTTGAAACCAGGAACCATGCCACCCAGGGGCCACCTATACAACCTCTCGTCCCCGGAAAAATTGGCCATGGACGAGTACAATCAGGAAAATTTGCAGAAGGGTTTCATCCGCCCTTCAAGATCTCCTGCAGGAGCGGGATTCTTTTTCGTTCAGAAAAAAGATGGTGGTTTGCGCCCCTGTATTGACTACAGGGGTCTAAATAAGATCACGATTAAGAATCGGTATCCACTACCGCTAATCGACGATTTATTTACACAGGTTCCCGGGGCTTCTGTTTTCACTAAGTTGGATCTAAGGGGGGCCTACAATTTGATCCGTATCAGGGAGGAAGATGAATGGAAGACGGCATTCAACACTCCCAAGGGGCATTACGAATACTTGGTGATGCCCTTTGGGTTGTGTAACGCTCCTGCAGTTTTTCAAGAGTTCGTCAACGAGATTTTTAGGGAGGTACTGGGTCGCTTTGTAATCGTCTACTTAGATGATATCTTGATATTTTCTAAAAATATCACGGAGCACCGCCAACATGTAAAGTATGTGTTACAAAGACTCAGGGAGAATCAATTGTTTGCGAAATTAGAGAAATGTGTTTTCGAGGTAAAGGAGATTGCCTTTCTTGGTTACATTATCTCTACATCAGGGTTGTCCATGGATCCCAAGAAGGTCTCTGCTGTAAGGGATTGGCCACAACCATCTGGGCTTAAAGCACTACAGAGATTCTTGGGATTCACAAATTATTATAGAAAATTTATCAAGGGGTTCTCTTCGGTGGTGTCTCCGCTTACTAATTTGACAAAAAAAGGGGCTGATGCCATTCATTGGTCAGAAGAAGCAGTTGTGGCATTTTCCTCTCTGAAAGAGGCATTTTGTTCTGCTCCCATATTACGTCATGTAGATGTTGCTTACCCATTTATAGTGGAGGTGGATGCCTCGGAGGTTGGAGTAGGAGCAGTATTGTCTCAACGCTCAGGACTTCAGGGCAAGCTTCATCCCTGTGCTTTTTTTCCCAGAAAATTCTCCCCTGCCCAGAGAAATGATGATGTTGGAAACAGGGAATTATTAGCCATCAAGCTTGCTTTTGAGGAGTGGCGCCACTGGTTAGAGGGGGCGGAGCATGTAATTACTGTGTACACGGATCATAAAAATTTACAGTACATTGAAAAAGCTAAAAGACTCACCCCCAGACAGGCTAGATGGGCTCTCTTTTTCTGCCGTTTTAATTTTATAATTACATTCACACCAGGGAGTAAGAACGTTAAAGCGGACGCTCTTTCTCGTTGTTTTGAACCTGAAACTGCTCCATCTCCTTCCTCAGAAAGTATTCTGTCGAAAGAGATCATCCTGGCAGCCACTGAGATAGTTGAAGACCTTCCTAGCCTCTTAAGTCCTTTTCAATTAGAAGTCCCAGAAGGGAAACCAAGAGGGGTTCTTTATGATCCCTTGTACTTTACGTCCCAAAGTGCTGCAGTTGTTTCATGGACACAAGAATGCTGGACACCCTGGCATTACCCGAACCCAAGAATTGTTGTGTAGATCTGTCTGGTGGCCATCTCTACAACAAGATTGCAAGGAATTTGTTAAGACCTGTACCGTCTGTGCCAGGAGCAAACCCTCCCGACTGGCTCCAGTTGGAACTTTGCAGTCTCTGCCCTCCCCTCAGGAGCCATGGACACATATTTCCATGGACTTCGTGGGAGAACTTCCAGATTCCAATGGAAAGACTGTCATATGGGTGGTCACAGACAGATTCAGTAAGATGGCCCACTTTGTGCCTTTGAGTGGTTTCCCTACTGCTCAAAAACTAGCAGATCTTTTCATTCAAAATATCTTTAAATTACACGGCATTCCAGAGAATGTTGTCTCAGACAGAGGGGTCCAGTTTGTCTCTAGGTTCTGGTGGGCCTTCTGTAAGGGGATGGGTATGTCGTTGTCCTTTTCATCAGGTTACCATCCACAGACCAACGGCCAGACAGAGAGGACCAATCAATCTTTGGAACAGTTCCTGAGATGTTATGTGGCGGACGCCCAACACCAGTGGGCGGAGTTTCTACCATTTGCTGAGTTCGCACATAACAATCTCAGGAATGAGTCCTCTGGTTATGCGCCTTTTCAAATTGTCAATGGGAAATCTCCCAAATTTTCTCCTTTGCCAGTGTCGACCTCTCCATTCCCTGTCCTGGAGGAGTGGCAGGAATCTTTCAAGAGGATTTGGGCTAATGTCGGAGAAAATTTAAAAAAGGCTTTCATCATACAGAAGAGGCAGGCAGATAAGAGACGGTCTGCGGAGTGGGAGTTTAAACCAGGAGACAAGGTTTGGGTATCAACTCGTCATATAGCTCTGAGGCAGCCATCCGCGAAACTGGGGCCCAGGTATATTGGACCATATCCAATTTCCGAAAGGGTTAATCGTGTTACTTACAGAGTCAGGTTACCGCATTCTCTAAAGGTGGGGAAAGCCTTTCATGTGTCACTCCTGAAACCAGCTGTTCAGGTGGACTCCCTCCCGCCTCACCCTGTCATGGTTGATGGTGAGCCTGAATGGGAGGTTGAGGAGATCTTGGACTCCAGACGAGTTCAGGGTTCAGTGCAGTATTTGGTGCATTGGAGAGGGTACGGTCTAGAGGAAAGATCCTGGGTCAAAGCAGGTGATTTACATGCTGATAAACTTAGGAGACGGTTCCATGAGCTCCATCCTGACAGGCCAGGTGGGACGTGTCCGGAGTCCACGCCTAGAGGGAGGGGTACTGTAACGAAAAATCTGCAACGCCGGATGGATTGCGGAAATATGGTCGCATCCAGTCCGGCAAGCGGACCTTCCAACGCGGGATGCGGAAATTCGTCCGCATCCGCTGCGCACACCCGTCCGAGCACTCTGCTCCAAACTCACCAACATGCTGTTCACCAGGGTTCTGCCATCTTGCCTCTAGGGGGTGCGGCCGCACGCCAGACACGCCTTTATACTCTTAGAAAGCGTGTCAGCTGACCTGGAGGTCAGCTGACATTTTAGCCTGCTCTGATTGGTTGCTGCCTGGGGTGGAGACTTCTCTCCCAGGCAGTATATAAGGAAGTGCTTTTCAGTCACACTTCGTCTGTGTTTGCGATACCCTGTGTCAGCACTCAGACCTTAGACTAGATCCCAGGTGTTGAAACCAAGGACTTCACACCTAGACTAGGAGATTATTATTGTTATTGATTCTCTGTGTATGATTCTGTGCCTGTCTTGACTTCTCTTCTGCTTCCTGATTCTGTACTCTGCCAGCCCGTACCGTTAACGACTATTGGCTTGGTTCCTGACTATTCTCTCGTCTCACGTCTCTGTACTGTTGCCGCCTGTACTGTTGCCGAACCTCTTTCTGTCTGACCTTGCTCCCTTCAGTGGAACGTCTCCCACTGTTGGGTTAGGCTAGGGCCACACTAGCTCCGGGTGCGGGACGCATCCGCGGTCCGGGCTCCGATTTTCAAAACCCGGAACGCAAACGGATCCGTGCTGCCTTTTTTGCAGCACACGTTTTGGATCCGCTTGCGTGTTTTTTGTTTTGTTTTTTGCTAGAGGGGGTAGCAGCCAGGACGGGGGGCTGCGGGCAAAGCGGCGGCCAGGGGGGTCACATCCCCCCCCTTGCTCACCTGGGTGCCCCCCGTCCCCGCTCCCCCTCCAGCTCACATATAATGTAATAATTTGTACCTCGCCGTCACTTCCTGCAATGTCGCCCTCTGTATTTCAGTGGGCGGCATCGCAGGAAGTGACGGCGAGCGGTGTGGGCGGAAGTGCCCGGCTCGCCGAACTTCCTTAGGTACAAATTATTACATTATATGCGAGCTGGAGGGGGAGCGGGGACGGGGGGCACCCAGGTGAGCAAGGGGGGGGGATGTGACCCCCCCTGGCCGCCGCTTTGCCCGCAGCCCCCCGTCCTGGCTGCTACCCCCTTCAGCATGGCGGCCCCCTCCTTCACCATGGGACACTGGAAACTGATCCGTTTCCAGTGTCCCAAAATGTCAGTGAAGAGGGAGGCCCGTTTCCCCATTGATTTTCACTACCCGTACGTGTATACGGGTCCGTGAAAAATGCTGCAAGTCCGGACTCAGCGTTCCGGGTTTAAAAACGTATTCCGCGGATCGCACGCGGATACGTTTTTAACTTGAGTGTGTGCTGTTCCTATTTTTAACATTGGTATCCGTGGCTACGTTTTTCGTCCGGGACAAAAAACGTAGCTACGGATACGTTTTTAAATCAAGTGTGAACTAGCCCTTATTATCTGAGGTTTGCCTCCCTGAGACGCCGGCCCTAGCAGACCGTTACTGCCAGAGGCCGAGATTCCTCCACTGCCACTTTGGGGGATCTCACACACGGGGTTCCCATTCAGAGGTAACCACACCTCTGAGGAATTGCCATGTGGTGGATATTTCCACAACTTTGTGAATATTTACTGCTTTGTTTATTTCCATGTTGATCGTGTGTCCACTGCTTTACATCTACCCGCATTATTAGCAATTCCGCAGATTGCTATATAATCGGGTCTATCCTTGTATTATTGGCGATACTGCGGATCCCCAATAATCAAGGTTCGGGGTGTGACACTGGTCTGAGTAGATCATTTCAGGCACTTACCGTGTTAGTGAGCCTTCCGCTGATTTACCATCAGGAAGATACTGACTATTTCACTCTAACATATCTGCATTAGTGGTGATTCTGTATATCACCACTTAATCAGATATTTGTGCCTCTTGCTGACACCAATCGTTACAGGTGGGTTCACTGAACACAAAGGTAGGTATATGCAATGTGGTGGGTTCACTCAAAACAAAGGTAAGTATATGCAGTGAGGTGGGTTCACTCAACACAAAAGGTAGTTAGATGCAGTGAGGTGGGTTCACTGAACACAAATGTAGGTATTTGCAGTGAGGTGGGTTCACTCAACACAAAGGTAAGTATATGCAGTGAGGTGGGTTCACTCAACACAAAAGGTAGTTAGATGCAGTGAGGTGGGTTCAATGAACACAAAAGGTAGTTATATGCAGTGAGGTGGGTTCACTCAACACAAAAGGTAGTTAGATGCAGTGAGGTGGGTTCAATGAACACAAAAGGTAGGTATATGCAGTGAGGTGGGTTCACTCAACACAAAAGGTAGTTAGATGCAGTGAGGTGGGTTCACTCAACACAAAAGGAAGTTATATGCAGTGATGTGAGTTCACTCAACACAAAGGTAGGTATATGCAGTGAGGTTGGTTCACTGAACACAAAGGTAGGTATATGCAGTGATGAGGTGGGTTACCTAAACACAACAGGTACTAGGTATCTGCAGTGCTGGGTGTTACAATGTGCAGCTCCCTGTCACATGGACAGGTAGTCACTGAATGTGCTGGGCTGCTGGCAGTGGCACACACACAGTATGAATTATCAAGGCTGTCTATGCAACACAAGTGTCAGTTTGACACACAGAAGAAGAAAAAAATAGATCACACAAACAGGATTAGCTCTGAAAAGAGCTGTTGAGGGGTGCTATTAAAGCAATAAGATTCAGCCAGGAGCAAGCTAACAAGCCAAGAGCCTAACTAATCTTTCCCTAGGAGAAACAATCTGCAGCAGCTCACCCTATTCTGACTATAGCAGGCACACGAGTGAGTGTAATGGCCGACGGAGCCCGCCTTATATAAGGTGGGGAGTGGCTCCAGGGCTAAGTGTAGCCTGATTGGCTACAATGTGCCTGCTGACTGTGATGTAGAGGGTCAAAGTTGACCCTCATAGAGCATTATGGGGCGAATCGAACTTCCGGGAAAGTTCGCCTTCGCCGGCGAAGGCGAACCACCCGAAGTTCGCCTTGAACCGTTTGCCGGCGAACCGTTCGGGCCATCTCTAGTCTTCTCTATATTCAACTAAGCACTTTAAAGCAGCTCTATCACAAACTTGCTTTAGGTACAATATGAAACTTACCAGCCCATTTTCATTGTTTGTAATAACAAGATCTTCTCCATTTCCAGTAAATGCCTTTATTTCAATTCCTAGATTGGTTTCAGGTTGCTTAAGCCAGTTTTGCAGTACAGTTTTCACATCAAAGCTGTGCCAAGTTCCAGGACCTGAATTCAGATCAAGTTTTAATGTTCGAATTCCAATTTGTTTTATATCATCTTTAAATGGTTTAACAAGTCTCAGAATTTGCATCACAACTGTTGTAGGTATTTGGACAGGCTTTAGATGTATCCATAACTGTGCCTTTGATATTTTAGTTGGTTGAATTTTAGAGCTCAGTTTGAAATAGCAACATTTTTTAATCTTGGAGACTTCATTGACAAAATCATCTGCAATATAAAATGGAGCAGAAAATTTTAAAAATATTAAACATTAGCACGTCAATGGTCAAAACCTCTCTGGAAAAGTAAAATAACCTATTTTAAAGTAAAAATTGTTCATACAAATGTACCTATTTACAGTGAATGAGGCCTTTTGAATGTTCATTATATCTGCATAAATATGATTTAATTGTGGTATGCTTTTTTATCAAATACTAAAAATAGATAATTACATTTCTAATGACTGCTGATCAGTCCTGCAGACTGAAGGAATTTTGGTGCATTTAGAAAACAACTAACAGGAATAGAAATTGGTGGGCTTCCTAACATGGACTCCCTGCTTCATATTTTATACAACATTTCTGTAGGACTGAAGCTCTAACACTGGCTTATTTGTGAGTCATTCCAAGACATTTGTAGAAGGATAACTCTGAATGGTTGAAAAATTCCAGAGACTTGGAAATTAAGAGAAACCAGGAACCCAATGATGCGATATTACTGTATAAGTTGGTGATTTTACGAGAAAAAAAATATTATACTCACAAAGGTTTGTTTCAATACTTGCAAACACCATTAGAGTATGTGGAAAATAACCATCCCGCTCAGTGTTCCAGGTCTGCTGTGCAGGTGCTGGTTGATCGCTCTCCTTGGGGTTTTCTAGGCCAACACTAAAAAACTGTGACCCCTGATAGGGGTATGACTATCTAGACAAAACACTAGTAGAGGTGCCCTGAGAATAATGACTGTTGCTAACGACAAATCCTGAAGAACAAACCTATGTAATTGAAAAATGATTCAAGCTCATAAGGACAAGGGGCTTGATTCACAAAACGGTGCTAACTGTTAGCACGCTGTGAAAAGTGCTTTGCGCAAAATTTTGCATAATTACGGTTATCGCGCGCAAAAATTTGCATTTGCGCGTTAACGCGATTTAACATTTGCATTGATGCGCCAACGTGAATTTTTGCACGATAACCGGTTTTTGCGCGGAAACTGTTTTTTTTTCACACAAAAACGCTCTAAAACGCGCAAAAAGCCATGCTAACAGCCGTGCTAACAGTTAGCACCATTTTGTGAATCAAGCCCAATGTGTTTCACATGTGCTGGCCCACCTCTTTAGGTCAATACAGTGTCTATAATAAAAACATATGCATATGCTCCCTTTTTTGACATTGCCAGACAGATTTTCAATATCATATATCTCTATATTCTTAAGGCTCTTTTATACAGGGATGCACAATTACCAGAAAAACAAAAAGTTTTATTTTGGAGCCTAATAACTTAATTTTAGAACATAATGTTTTTACCTTTGGGGATAGAATTTTTAGACAAACGAAGGGTACTCCTTGAGAAAACTTTTTTAACACCTACAATCCATTCTTACCTAATATCATTTTCTACTTCGGTCTTAGCTTCTCATACAACCAAGACCCCAATCAAACTAAATTCCTGGACTTACCGTTAGGTCCATAACTATTTGGATAGAGACAACTTTTTCCTAATTTTGTTTCTGTAATCTATACATTAACCAAAATGAATTTCAAATGAAACACTTCATCTGCAGTTGAAATACAGACTTTTTGCTCTAATTCATTGAGGTAAACAAAACAATTGCATAAAAATGTAAGGCTACATAAGCATTTTTCAACACAATCCCTTCATTTCAGGGACTCAAAAGTAATTGGACAATTGACTCAAAGGCTATTTCATGGGCAAGTGTGGGCAAGTCCATCATTTTGTCATTATTCATTAAGCAGATACAAGGTTTGGAGTCGAATTGAGGTGTGGTGCTTGCATGTGGAATATTTTGCTGTGAATAGACAGCATGCGGTCAAAGAAGCTCTCCATGCAGGTGAGAGAAGCCACCCTTAAAGGGACTCTGTAACAAAAATGTCATTGTGTTTTCTACCATCCTACAGGTTCCTAAACCTATTATAATGTGCTCTGGCTTACTGCAGCACTTTATACTATCACCATCTCTGTAATAAATCAGCTTATCTTTCCCCTGTCGGACTTGTCCTCCTGTGTCTGGATGGCTGCCAACTCTTCAGTGTGATCTGCTATGCATGCCCCCTCTGTGCACACTCCCCTGTGTGTGTGTGTTATTTACATTAGCCAGCTTTCTTCTGCTCTCTTATCTTTTACAAGCTGGATAAATCCTCTGTTTACATACTGATGAGTCACATACTGTAGAATTACAGACAACCGGGCAGAGCTGTCTGCAAGAAGAAACAAACAATTAGCTTGTAACTCTTCAGTGAGCTGCAGGGGGAAAGAAACACACAAATGATCTGTTGAGATTCAAAAGGAAGGCTGTATACAGCCTGATTGTGTATGGATGTATTTTCTATGTGTGGACATACTGTACATCAACCTACTTCCTGTTTTGGTGGCCATTTTGTTTGTTTACAAACAAACTTTTTAAGACTGTTTTTGACTACTTTTAATGCGGCGGGGAGCGGCGAAATTGTGACAGAGGGTAATAGGAGATGTCCCCTAACGCACTGGTATGTTTACTTTTGTGTGATTTTAACAATACAGATTCTCTTTAAAGAGGCTAAAGAGAGATGAGTCTCACTACAGTTTTACCTCCCATAAGCATGGCTGTGTCCCTCGCAGTCCTCCTATGATTACCCCTTCATCCACAGGCTGTCCTGTCCTTCCCTGTGTCACCCGAAAGCAGAGTGCAGGAGATAAGAAGCCTCCTCCCAGCAGAAGTCATCTACATCTCTCAGTGACATAGGGGCAAACCCAGGATTTTCAAAGGGGGGATATCTGAAAGGTCTCCCTCAGCCACCCACAATACAGTATAATAATAAATAATGCTCCATGCTCTGTACACATACTGCTGCTCCATCCAAAGTCAACTGTAGCAGGGAAAGAAAGGGGCGGGGCCGCACATAGTGCAGGCAACATCATGGTACTGTGAGCTGCAGGATACCTGCACCGGCCCTGGTTTGAGGGGGGATTCTGGGAAACTGTAATCCCACCCTGCGTTGTGACGGATCTGTCCCAGTAAGCATGCAACCAGCATCAGACAGCAGAGGATCAGAAGTGTTCAGCTCCATCAGAAGGATAAAGGCAGGATGTAATTTCCTGTGAATAAACATGTGAGTGGCTCTCAGATGCTGGCCGGGTGCCTGCTGGGATATGTGTGTCTCTGCCAGGGCATTGTTCCATCCAAGACTCAGGTTACCTCTGTCTGCTGCCTCTGCGTGCCACCTGCACTACATGCATATTGTAGTTGATGCGGCCACTTGCTTGCTGCCTGCTCTTGTCTGCCCAGTATCACCTTATGCAGACACTCAGTGTGGGTGGGCCCCGTAAGTCTCCAGGCTCTCCTACAGATGTGGTGCCTCCAGGGGCTATAGTTACGTCCCTGATCAAAACCAAAAACTATTTTAAACAAGTCAGCACACCAGTAATCCATTTGGTTAGTTCAGAAGAATAAGGAGAAATTGTACAAAGAATGATGATTTCCAAGAATACTCCAAACAAAATGCAAACAAAGGGGATTTCCTACCTTAATACCTTATCAATTATTCAAAACACAGAGCAAGGAAACATTTACACAAAAAAATCTTATCATCCAACAACAAAAATACAACCAGAACACAGAACAACTTTCAACACCTCCCAATTTTATTACTAGATTCTCTACAGATCAAAACAATGTCAGAAATATTTTATCAAAACATTGGCACCTTTTAGAATCAGAGCCTTTTTTTAACACTAACATCAATAAGGGTTTGTTCACACTAAGGGCATTTGCGGGTGTTTTTTGAGTGCAGACGATTTTAGAAATCGCCCTAAAAGCAATGATTCCCCATGAGAGTGTTTACATATGAGTGGTTCAATTCTGATCTGCTCACCAAAGCGCTGCCTGTACCATTTTCAGGGTGATTTGCCTGTAATGGAGGGTATAGGGAAATTGCAAAATGCTTGAAAAAGCGCTTTGTATAGCGATTTCCCAAGCACTTTGATGAATAAGTACATTGTATTTATTAATTTCCGGGTACAAGAGTTCACTACCTGGCTGACATCAGGAAGTGAAAAAAAAAAACCCACTTAGAAAAGCGTTTAGAAAGCGTAGGGAAAGGCGATTTTAAAATTTGCTAAAAATTGCTCAGAGCTTGAAAAAGGGCTGGGCGATTCATAATGTGAACAAGGCCTAAGAAACCCCCCAATACAGTTTCAGAAAAGCCAAAAGCAACAAAAATCTCATCGCACCCAGCAAACCAAGAGCTCTATTGGCAAAAAAGAAAGAATAGTGGAAACTATGGAAATAATGGAGATCGCGATTTCGAATTTACCCGTCATCACGGGTAGATTTTCATGATTGTCGAACTCGAATTCGAAGATCGATACTGCTCCTGAATTCAAAGTCAATTGTACCCGAATAGTCCATCTCGAATTTGAGTGTTAAAGGGAAGCTTAACAGTGGGGGGAAAAAAATTCACTTACCTGGGGCTTTCCTAAGCCTCCTGCAGCCGTCCTGTGCCTGCGCCGGTCCTTCGGTGCCTTCCGGTCTCCCTCCGCGGCTAAGTTTCGTTTTCGGCCGACTGCCAGTCGTCCTCCGGCAAAGAGTCCTCTTCTGCATTCCCCGTCGTAAAGAGCCGTAAAGCGCGGAGGAAGACTGGCAGTCGGATGAAAACGAAACTTAGCCGCGGAGGGAGACCGGAGGGCACCGAAGGACCGGCGCGGGCACAGGACGGCTGCAGGAGGCTTGGGAAGCCCCAGGTAAGTGAATTTTTTTTCCCCACAGTTAAGGTTCCCTTTAACGCGTGATCACGAATTTGGCTTCGGTATCCAGGGGATGACGTCATTGGGCCAATTAGAAGGCCCCCAGCTGAGGCCCTAGCAACCAATCAGAGGAGGGGAGCCTGGCCCTCCCCTCCTCTATATAAGGCGGCGGCCATGTTGCGGAACCCGTCCTTGCTTGTGACTGTGTGGTACTGAGAGCATCTCAAGTGCTGCTGCGTGTCTGAGCAAGTGCTTTTCACCTTGTAAACACAGCATTTTACATCCTACACACCTCCTGAACACATTTATTGTACTCCTTTATAGTTAGATAGTGATTTGATTGTTATAGTTCAGTTAGCTAGCGTAGTGTATATACTGTATACTATGCTAGGCTAGTGTTAGGTCTGTGCAGGCTAGGCCTGCTAGCCTAGGTAGCCTTAGCCTACTAGCTTAGGTAGGTTAGGGATTATAGTTAGTTGTGTACTAGTACTAGTTTACTTAATTTCTACTGTTAGTCTGTGAGTTTATTAGCTTCAGTACTGTGTAATAGTTACTTCACAGGCCAGCATCTGTTGTGATCTGTGACTGACATCTGCTCGACCCTATTGATTGCATCCGTGTGTGACAGACTTTTATTGTCACTCACTGTCTGTCACACGAGTTAGTTATCGTCTACTACACTACTACTAGGGATTATAGTTAGTTGTGTACTAGTACTAGTTTACTTAATTTCTACTGTTAGTCTGTGAGTTTATTAGCTTCAGTACTGTGTAATAGTTACTTCACAGGCCAGCATCTGTTGTGATCTGTGACTGGCTGCGTGTCATCTGCCCGACCCTATTGATTGCATCCATGTGTGACAGAATTTTATTGTCACTCACTGTCTGTCACACGAGTGAGTTATCAACTACTGTATACACTACACTACTGCTAGGGATTATAGTTAGTAGTAGTTGTTACCTACGTACTAGTTTACTTCATTTGTACTGCTATAGTCTGTGAGTTTATTTAGTGCCGCAGGCTTCACTACTAGTCTACTACTGTGTAATAGTTACTTCACAGGCCAGTGGCCACTAGGCCAAGCCAGCATCTGTTGTGATCTGTGACTGTCATCTGCCCGACCCTATTCATTGTGTCCGTGTGTGACAGACTTTTATTGTCACTGTCTGACTGTCGCACGAGTTAGTTATCGACTACTACAGTACTACTAGGGATTATAGTTAGTTGATACCTACGTACTAGTTTACTTAATTTGCACTGCTATAGTCTGTGAGTTTATTTAGTGCCGCAGGCTTCACTACTAGTCTACTACTGTGTAATAGTTACTTCACAGGCCAGTGGCCACTAGGCCAGGCCAGCATCTGTTGTGATCTGTGACTGTCATCTGCCCGACCCTATTGATTGCGTTCGTGTGTGACAGACTTTTATTGTCACTGTCTGACTAGCACAGGAGTTAGTTATCGACTACTACAGTACTACTAGGGATTATAGTTAGTTGTTACCTACGTACTAGTATACTTAATTTGCACTGCTATAGTCTGTGAGTTTATTTAGTGCCGCAGGCTTCACTACTAGTCTACTACTGTATAATAGTTACTTCACAGGCCAGTGGCCACTAGGTCAGGCCAGCATCTGTTGTGTTCTGTGACTGTCATCTGCCCGACCCTATTGATTGCGTCTGTGTGTGACAGACTTTTATTGTCACTGTCTGTCACACGACTTAGTTATCGACTAGTACACTACTACTAAGGATTATAGTTAGTTGCTACCTACATACTAGTTTACTTAATTTGCAATGCTATAATCTGTGAGTTTATTTAGTGCCGCAGGCTTCACTACTAGTCTACTACAGTGTAATAGTTACCTCACAGGCCACTAGGCCAGGCCAGCATCTGTTGTGATCTGTGGCTGTCATCTGCCCGACCTTATTGATTGCGTTCGTGTGTGACAGACTTTTATTGTCACTGTCTGTCACATGAGTTAGTTATCGACTACTGTAGACTACACTACTGTTAGTAGTACTACTACTATTTAAAAAAAAAACAACTTTCATTTTTTGTTGTCACTCACCTGCAACTCCCTTGTTCGCTGCTCACGGTCTCCAGCAGGCAGAAACTGAGCCACCTTCCCCCTCAGCCGTGGGTCCAGGATCATGCTGATGCAGGCGTCCCGAGCTTGCATCTGCTTAACCCTGGGGTCTGTGCGCAGGCACCGCAGCATGTGCCCTGCCATGGTGAACAGGGCGGTCCGTCCAGCAGAGACATCAGGGTCAGTGGCCACAACACTGTCCTCCTCCTCTGGCCCCTGAGCCTCTTCCTCCCTCTCTCCACCCTCTCACCACTGCTGCTGTGCTCCGCTGTTCCCCCTCAACAGCAGCATCTAGCACCTCCAACTCCTCCTCATCCTCCACCAACAACTCAAATTCCTGCGCAGAAGTGGACTGCGCAGAAGGCTGCTGTTCAAGCTGGGTCAGGGTCTCCTCTCCCAAATCCATCAAATCACAAAGTGCCCTGTCCAGCAGACCAAAAAAGGGCACCCACTGGCAGAGGTATGCCCGTTCCTCGCTCACCAGGTTAGTTCCCTGCAGGAAGGGAGCCAACACCAAGCAGATCTGCTGCATCTGCCCCCACTGTGCATTGGAAAGGAGCTGGAGTTTGGTGGTGCCGGCAAGAGTGGCCTCCAGAATGTAGCGGTTGACAGCCCTCCTCTACTCAACCAACCGCTCCAACATCGCCAGGGTGGATTTCCAGCGAGTTGGCACATTAATCACCAGCCGGTGTCGTGGAAGGCCCTTGCGCTGCTGCAGGTCGGCCAGGTTTGCTGCGGCAGCGACTGAGCGGCAGAAACTCTGAACAATTTTCCTTGCCGCTTCCAAAAGATTGTCCATTCCCTGGTAGGTGTGCAGGAACTTCTGCACCACCAGGTTCAAGACGTGGACCAAGCAGGGGACGTGGGTCAAGTGTCCCCCATTGATGGCAGACAGCAGGTTGGCCGCATTGTCGAACACCACTATCCCGACTCTGAGGCCTCTGGGGGTCAGCCACGTCTTCTCCTGCTCCCTGAGTTTAAGAAGGACGTTGCCTGCCGTCAGTTGGGTCTTTCCAAGGCTGACCATCTCCAGCAGCGCTGGGCAGTGGTGGGCCTTCACACTGCTGCTGAGGCGGGTTCGCTTGGCGGCGGGAGCTGCTGCTTCTCCCCTGACCCCGCGTGGTGTCACCACATAGTGGGTGACTTGTGCTGCTGATGCTGATGTGCCAGAGGATGGACCTGCTGCTTCCTTGCTGGTGCAGTCCACTAGGCTGACCCAGTGGGCCATGAAGGACAGTTAGCGGTCTGTCCCAAAACGGCTGCTCCATGAATCCATGGTGACGTGGATCCACTCACTGACGGCGTGATCGAGTGTGCGGCCTACATTCGCCATTGCAAACTGGTGCAGTGCTGGGAACGCAGTGCGGGAGAAGTTGTGGCGGCTGGGGTTTTGCCACTCCGGGACCCCGTACTGCAGGAATGTTCTCATGTCACTCCCCTTCTGCACAAAGGAGTATGGCAAGAGCTGGGAGCACATGGCTCGGGCAAGCAACCTGATCAGCACCCGGATGTGCCTGTTGGTGGAAGGCAGAACCTTGGTCACACTGGGAAATGATTCGCTGAGCAGGGTCTGTCGGCGTTTGCCTGCACGGGAGGATGAGGAGGCCACTGTAGAGGGAGCAGATGAGGCCACTGAGGACTGGCTGCCCGGTGGGGGAGCAGTGAGTTTCTGTGCTCCTGCTGCTGATGCTGGATGAGCAGGAGTGTGGGATGCTGCTGCGGCTGAAGGCTGTGCAGTGGCTGTCTGGCTCTGACCACTGCCTGCACCACTGTCCTTCAGCTTCAGAAACTCACTGTAGTGCTGAAAATGTTTGGTCTCCAAGTGGGTCTGCAGGCACGAGGTACCTAACTTGTTCAGATCGCGACCTCTGCTCAGGCTGGCAGCGCAACTGTGGCAAATGGCACGTGTCTTGTCGTCAATGCACACAGTGAAGTACCGCCAGACTGGGGATTTCAACTTGCCCTTCAAGCTTGAGGGCTGAGGAGCTTTTTTGCCTTTGGAGGGCTGTTTTTTTTTTTTGGGAGGAGCTTTGGTGCGGGTGGTGGTGGTAGCGGCTGAAGCAGCAGACTGTGGCTCCTGCCTTCCATGCCCTGTGCTGGCCACCATGCTGCTGCCGTGCCTCTGTGCCAGAGACGCCTCCTCCTCCGATTACGAGCTGCCTTCAACCAACTGTGCAGGTGGTGGCACATAGGGACGGTCCCCCACCTCATCATCATCATCATCATCCCCAAACATCTCCTCTGAGCCCTCAACCAACTCCTCTGCTGCAGCATCCCCTACATCAGGCCTCTCCTCCTCATGAAATTTTGGTTGTTGTGCGCCAACAACAAACTCCTCCAACTCATACTCATACTCCTCCTCCTTGCATGCCCCCATCATCTCCTCCTCAAACTGGGCAACCACATCCCTTTAAAACGATTGCGGTCCCTGGTGTAAAGAGTGCACTCATTGAGGGTAGGCTGGTCGCTGGGGTCGACGTGACCTCAAGCGGTGGTGGAGGCCTGCTACGGACCGGAGTGCTGATGGTGGTGGCACTAGTCTCGCTGGTGCTGGAGGTCTGGCTGGAAACAGTGACTTGCTGCTTCGCCATCATTTGCACGACAGCCTGTGCCTGACTCTCCGCAATGGGCCGGGGGCGACGACCCTGGGCAAAGATGGATGCAACATGCTGCTGCTGCGCCTCTGCTCCCTCCTCCACAATTCTGCGGTCAGTGGCTGGTGGCAGAGCAGTCACAGACCTGCTGGTGCTGGCAGTGGCTGCAGCAATGGTGCTGCCTCTCCTGGTGGTGCCTCGCCCTCTACCTCTGTATACAAATACAATAAGAAAAACAAAAAAATATAAGTGTAGAAAGGGCAGGAAAGGGTGTAAACTTTAATAAAGAGTCTGGGCTGGTGGTGAATCCTTGTTTGGCGATTGGAGGAAGCCTTCCCCCAGCCTTCCACCCCCTCTGTCCCTGTCCAGCCAGCACAGCAGCCAGCAGCAGCAGCATCAGGTGCCCAGGAGACTTGCTGTCCTTGACAAAGGCACTCTACATGACGGAAGAGCAGCCAAGAGAGGAGGTGCGTGCAGCAGCATCCTCCTCTCAAAGTCACAGCCAGTGCCTGACCCGGATGGTGGCCAACTACATATGGTCCTTCAGTAGGCTTGACATCGGCAAGGAGCCTGTGGACCCCTTGGAGTACTGGGTCAAGCGCTTGCAGATCTGGAGTGAGCTGGCGCAGTACGCCCTGGATGTCATGTCTTGCCCCCCCTTCCAGCGTGTTGTCCGAGAGGTGCTTCAGTGTGGCCGGTGGCGGGGTCACCGAGAAGCGTTCTCGACTTTCCACAGAGTCCGTGGACAGACTCACATTTTTGAAGATCAACCAGGCCTGAATTGAAGGCACATTCCAGGCACCTGTTGTCGGCGACAGGAGGACATGAGGTGTCTGGGAATTATTTTTTAACAACATCAACCTTCAGTCCCCTGCTAATTTGGCCTGGTTTTTCTGTAGGTGCTGTGGTACCACCGCTAGGGACCATGGCACGTTACATTGCCTGCTGCCAAACATCACTCCTGCTGCTGCTGTATTTAACCTCCTGCTGTCTGTGCTCTCACCGCCAGGGTCCACAGAATTTTGCGCTGCTGCCATGCGCCACTAGCTATTACGCCACTACAATAGCTACATTTTTTGTGTAAAAATATATATATATATTTCTGAGGTGTCTGGTTTGAAAACTGTGCTGTCCCACTTGTGTATTGGACACAATGTGGGCTTCACGACTGCTGTCCGGGACCTCCTGCTGTATGGTGTTTATTATTACAGCCGTTGTACCAACGCAAGGGACCATGGCCCGTTACATTGCCTGCTGCCACACATCACTCCTCCTGCTGCTGCTGTATTTAACCTCCTGCTGTCTGTGTTCCCATTGCCAGGGTCCACAGAATTTTGCGCTGCTGCCATGCGCCACTAGCTATTATGCCACTACAATAGCTACATTTTTTGTGTAAAAAAATATATATATTTCTGAGGTGTCTGGGTTGAAAACTGTGCTGTCCCAGTTGTGTATTGAACACAATGTGGGCTTCACAATAGCTGTCCGGAACCTCCTACTGTTAAGTGTTTATTATTAAAACCGTGGTACCAATGCTAGGGACCATGGCCCGTTACATTGCCTGCTGCCACACATCACTCCTCCTCCTGCTGCTGCTGTATTTAACCTCCTGCTGTCTGTGTTCCCACCGCCAGGATCCACAGAATTTTGCGCTGCTGCCATGCGCCACTAGCTATTACGCCACTACAATAGCTACATTTTTTGTTTAAAAAAAAAAATATATATATATATATTTCTGAGGTGTCTGGGTTGAAAACTGTGCTGTCCCACTTGTGTATTGGACACGATGTGGGCTTCACCTCCTGCTGTATGGTGTTTATTATTACAGCTGTGGTACCAACGCTAGGGACCACGGCCCATTACATTGCCTGCTGCCAAACGTCACTGCTCCTCCTGCTGCTGCTGTATTTAACCTCCTGCTGTCTGTGTTTTCACCGCCAGGGTCCACAGAATTTTGCGCTGCTGCCATGAGCCACTAGCTATTATGCCACTACAGAAGCTACATTTTTTTGTAAATTTTTTTTACATATTTCTGAGGTGTCTGGGTTGAAAACTGTGCTGTCCCAGTTGTGTATTGGACACAATGTGGACTTCACGACTGCTGTACGGAACCTCCTGCTGTTGGTGTTTATTACTACAGCCGTGGTACCAACGCTAGGCACCATGGCCCGCTACATTGCCTGCTGCCACACGTCACTCCTCCTCCTCCTGCTGCTGCTGTATTTAACCTCCTGCTGTCTGTGTTCCCACCACCAGGGTCCACAGAATTATGCACTGCTGCCATGCGCCACTAGCTATTACGCCACTACAATAGCTAAATTTTTTTGTAAATGTATATATATATATATATATATATATATATATATATATATATTTCTGAGGTGTCTGGGTTAAAAACTGTGCTGTCCCAGTTGTGTATTGGACACAATGTGGGCTTCACGACTGCTGTCCGGAACCTCCTGCTGTTGGTGTTTATTACTACAGCCGTGGTACCAATGCTAGGTACCATGGCCATTACATTGCCTGCTGCCACATGTCACTCCTCCTGCTCCTCCTCCTGCTGCTGTATTTAACCTCCTGCTGTCTGTGTTCCCACCGCCAGGGTCCACAGAATTATGCTTCACTAGTTATTAGGTCACTACAATAGCTACATTTGTTTTGCTAAATATATATATATATTTCTGAGGTGTCTGGGTTGAAAACTGTGCTGTCCCAGTTGTGTATTGGACACAATAAGGGCTTCGCGACTGCTGTCCAGAACCTCCTGCTGTATGGTGTTTATTATTACAGCCGTGGTACCAACGCTAGGGACCATGGCCCGTTACATTGCCTGCTACCAAACGTCACATGAAGAAGAAGAAGACGACGAAGAACCAGGTGAAGAAGAAGATGAAAAACCAAGTGAGGATGAACCAGAAGAAGAACCAGGTGAAGAAGAATATTGAAATACGATAACAGAGGCGCCAAGCAGAATAACATTTGTTAAAATTGTTAAAAAGGGGGAAGTGGGTGGACTCACCTCCCTTCTGAAAAAAAGGGCTGGACAATGGACAGGTTACTTACAGTCTAAAGTAACATTTATTAGTAACTCTAAAAGTGCAACGCGTTTCACTGGTAACAGTCCCGCTTCTTCAGGCAAACGATTTTTGGAGGGTGCAAAATCAGGTCATGAACCAGGTAGAGCGCCTCTGTCTGGACCTGTCCATTGTCCAGCCCTTTTTTCAGAAGGGAGGTGAGTCCACCCACTTCCCCCTTTTTAGCAATTTTAACTAATTTTATTCTGCTTGGCGCCTCTGTTATCGTATTTCAATATTATCTAGTCCACCCTTGGTGGAGGGGTGTATCCCCATTTTCTCCTATCTACAGAGAGCGACGTTTTAAACCTAAGCGTGGTCAGGTTACAATTCTCCCAGCCGGCCTGTCCAGTGGTTGCCTTTGTGGCGACCCACCCTTGTGAGTATAATCATCTCATTTATTCACAACAGATCTCTCCATATTAACATACTGCACCATATTGGGCTCTCGGTTTCTCCCCCATTTTCAGGTGAAGAAGAAGATGATGGTGATGAGAAAGAAGATGGTAAAACAGAAAAAGAAGATGGTGAAGAAGAAGATGGAGAGAAGAAAAAGAAGAAGGTGAAGAAGAATAAACAAGAAATGCAGAAAAAAAGTTTTTCATCAAATTTTTTTTTTAAATTACGCCTATTTAATTGTGATTTCCCTTTAGAAAAAAATTGATTTAAGGCCATCCGAATTTGT
This sequence comes from Hyperolius riggenbachi, assembly GCF_040937935.1. NCBI lineage: Eukaryota > Metazoa > Chordata > Amphibia > Anura > Hyperoliidae > Hyperolius > Hyperolius riggenbachi. Next base: position 173,295,107 of record NC_090652.1, on the reverse strand, counting down.
GATCACGACTATTACCCGAATTCAATTACCGATCATGACTTGAATTCGAATCAAATTCTATGGTTGTGATCACAGCCGAATCCGAATTTGACCCGGACCCGAATTCGAATGTACTCGAATCGAATTTGGGTACATTCGAGCACCACTGGCAGCAACTGTACAGCAGGGTGCATAGTGAGTTACATACTGTGCACTACTAATGTGCCCAACCATCCCTGCAGGCTGGATAGCTAGGAAGGGAGGAGGCAGAGCCGTACATAATGTGCTGCTCTCTGTGTGAGGAACAGCTAGAATGTGTAGAAGGCGACTGGAAGGAACATTGGAGGTGAGACCGAGCCTCAGACTGGAGCTGGGAACAGCATGAGCACATCATCAGTAGTGCACTTGTGTTATTCACTGTACAACTCTGCTATATACAGCTGCTGCTGCTTTTGTCTCCTCATTTCCTTTCCTACAGGCTGTAGCTTACGAGATCCTGCACCTGATTCCTCCTCTCCAGGGCAGACTGGATGGCTGATCTGATGGTAACCTCCTTCAGGCAGCACTTTTTATAGTCTATGAGTGGCGGACCCCCGAACGCCCACTTTTCAAACACTCTTGGTGACTAAGGCAGGACGAGTTACCCTGAGTTGCACTGGGAGGGAGTTATGTTATGTCCTAAGCACTTGCTTCGCCTTGCCATCATAATAAGCAGGCATGCCAGGCAACCAAAGCTTGTCAGGTGAGGTCACAGCCCTGCTCACTCAGCCCCTGCATTCCCGAACTTCTGTGCAACATTTATGTGGTATAACAACAGAGGCGCCAAGTAGAGTAAAATTAGTTAAAATTGTTAAAAAGGGGGGAAGTGGGTGGACTCACCTCCCTTCTGAAAAAATGGCCAGACAACGGGCAGGTTACTTCAAGTTTAAAGTAACATTTATTATGAGCTCCAAAAGTGCAACGCGTTTCACGGGTAACAGTCCCGCTTCTTCAGGCAAACAATTTTTGGAGGGAGCTGGGGAAGGGAAACAAAAGAGAAAAGGGGAATGCCAGAGGAACGCTAGATACAAGCACCCGAAGATGCACCAAAACTACAAAAATGTCATGAAAGACTTACAAACAGCGGTAAGGCTATGCATAAATCATAAATTGCATAATAACTTACATAATAAATTACAGCAGAATCCATAACACATAAATAAAATGACTGTGCAATTGTAACAGGTACATGGGGGTGCATCATAAAAACAAACGGCAATAATATAGTCAGTGGGTATGAATGAAGGTGTTGTTATGCATATAGAATGGATTGAAGCATTATTCAAAATGCATATGTAAAGCGACGGTGCGATTGTAATGGTGTTATTCGAAATGTATATGTGAGGTAGCATGTAAAGTAGCATAGCGCTGCAGTTAACTCTAGGATTTTGTGTGCATAGAAGCCACTGATCTTAATGAGTTGCATATAATATGGACAAGTGCTATATGCATAACAACACCTTCATTCATACCTTACCGCGATAGCCTTACCGCTGTTTGTAAGTCTTTCATGACATTTTTGTAGTTTTGGTGCATCTTCGGGTGCTTGTATCTAGCGTTCCTCTGGCATTCCCCTTTTCTCTTTTGTTTCCCTTCCCCAGCTCCCTCCAAAAATTGTTTGCCTGAAGAAGCGGGACTGTTACCCGTGAAACGCGTTGCACTTTTGGAGCTCATAATAAATGTTACTTTAAACTTGAAGTAACCTGCCCGTTGTCTGGCCATTTTTTCAGAAGGGAGGTGAGTCCACCCACTTCCCCCCTTTTTAACAATTTTAACTAATTTTACTCTACTTGGCGCCTCTGTTGTTATACCACATAACTGTTTAGTCCACCCTTGGTGGAGGGGTGTATCCCCATTTCCTTCTATCTACAGAGAGCGACTTCTTAACCCTGAGCGGGGTCAGGTTACAATTCTCCCCGCCTGCTTATCCAGTGGTTGCCTTGGAGGCGACCCGTCCTTGTGAGTATAACCATTGTGTGTGTTTGCATCAGACATCACCTCATTAACATACTACACCATATTGGGCTCTCGGTTCTCCCCCTTTCTTTCAAGCTTCTGTGCAACATTGCATAGTTTTCTATTGGCCCAGAGAGGGAAGGGGTAGAAGGGGCAGAGCACATTTGCTCTGTATCTATTGGTCGGGGAGGGGGGGGGAGAGAGAAGGCGCCACTATGACAGTAATTTGAAACTAATGGATGCAGCGGCCACAGCGAACGGCCACTCCAGGCAAAGGTTTGGACTGCCTTTGCCTTAAAGCAACCCTGTGCTTGCCTGTTCGACAGGGTCTGTACGCGGTTTGTTGTTATATTATACTTGTCTAATTTTCTTCTTCCTGTGTCTTCTCTTGAGCCACTCCCCCCCCCTTCCCTGGAGGCTCTGACAGTTGTGATCCAACCTCACGTTTAGCTGACCATTTTTCTTTGATGTTCCTTAAGATCCAGACCCTAAACGCCAAGGGGCGTAATAACCCTGAGAAATGGAGGGCTCTTCTGCACCAATTGCATCAGCAGTGGGTCCAGATTGTGCTTCTGCAGGAGACACACTTCCGGGTTGACTCCACTCCAAAACTGACTGATGGTTAGAACACTCAAGCCTTTTTTAGCAGCTATCCCGATACAAAAACTACGGGAGTGGTGATACTAATTTTCAAAGATGTATGGCTCATTTACCCCGTTACCAGTGGGAGCAGAGGGCGGCTTTACCACGCCCCCGTTGCCCCAGCAACGTAGCTCCATCTTCTCATGGTGGACATACTGATCGCTCACTCTTCCTCATAGTGAGCGGGAGAGGAGCGTGGGGTGTTGCTATGGTGACTTGATGTCACCTATCGGGTATCCTGTAGATTGGTACCTCCCGCTGTCGTCAGTCATGACGATACAGCGGAGGAGCAGAGCCAAGGAGCCAACCAATGTGAGCTGAGGATAGCATCGCCACACCCCCATTACCAATGGGAGCGGAGGGCAGCGTTGTCACACCTCCATCACCCCAGCAACGACGCTCCGTCCTCTCATGGCGAACATACTGAGCAGTTTTATGCTTCCCCACCGGCCAAGGTGACTGTCAGTCACCTTCCAACGGTTTTTTGATTAACAGGCGGCAATCAAACATTAGGAGGCAAGCAGGAGCTTCCACTCTGCAAACCTTTTTGAAAAGGATCCTCTTACAGTTTCTGAAGGTAGAATGATACATAATGCATACATAACGTAATTGATGCTGTATATAACGTTGATGACCTGATTATTGTGGATCGATGGTTTGTTTATATGTCATCTGGGAGGAATCTGTCAATTGTGATGTCACGAACTGTGTGATTTGTGGTAATGGTGATATTTGTTTGGTATATATAGTGTCACTTTTTGTGTATTTGCATTATGCCACATGCCTTGAGAAAGGGGGACCCTGCGTGGCCCCTGAAACAATTGTCGGATTATCCATGTGGAATAATGCACAATAAAATGTGCGTTGCATCTTAATCTTGACTGGTGTGCTGATGTACCCCACTACTTTGAGATTGACAGTGACACTGCCTTGTCACCACATCAAGCACCCAGAGTTTGACGGAGTGCCAGCTTTATCTTCTAATCACGTATTTTTGGCACAAGCATGAGCACCCTCATATCTAAAGGAACTACCGACAAATAAGACTATTGGACTCCTTTTGAGTCATACATACTGGAATTGCGCATCCTGCGATTGAGCTTGCACGATTGGCAACGTGATCATCAGTTGTTCGACTGCGACTGAGCCGAACAAGAGGAATTGTCCACAGACTATCAATCCTGGTTGGAATATCGAAAGTGTCCTTAGACCACCATTCTTTATGGAGACTGAGGATTTGACCTGTCATTATTCAGCTGATGTTATCAATGAAATCCTGTTCTCCCGAAACCCATGTGTGGGATTTGGATCTGACACAGATAAAGATCTTATTAAAGAACTGAAGTGACTTAAGAAGAAGAAAGTCGACTTGGAGCTACACAGCCAAACCTTATCAGAATACTATAGATAACATAAAATTCCAAAAGGATTCAGATTACCAATACAACCAACCATCAGTAGACACAATACCCCATTCTGTGAAAGTTGGTGTGCTTTGTCTACACAACACTCACTTAACTACAGTATATGTTTTTTTTAATTATCTTTTGTTTTTCAAAAGACAAGAAAAGTTTAAACATGCAATAAAATCAGATGTACAACATCAACAATCATGCTTAAAGATTGTTAGCCAAAGAACAACAGCATTGGAGCGAAATACAGAATAAATACAGTTACCTAAATGCAAATAGGTCAAATAGGGAATGTGCTTTATCAAGAGATATTTGAGGCCTCCCTTGTGGCCCAAGGATCCCAGACCATATCAAATTGAGAGGTAGTCTCCCAAATTATTGAATTGATTTTCTCTAACATATATGTATATAGTACTCTATTTATCAGTTCACTCCTAGAGGGTGGGGAAGACTTACAGGTTTTAGCAATTAGAGCTTTTGCAGCGTTAAAAATTTGTCCCAGAAGTTTGTTCTGATGTTTAGAGAGTTGGGGGTGGGGCTTGTGGAACAGTGCTGACCATGGGTCCGGGTGAACTTGCCTATCTAACACTTCAGAAACTAGTGAATAACACACTTCCCAAAAGTCAGCTACCAGGGGGCATGACCACCAACAATGAGCTTGGTCAGCAGTGGATACGCATCCATGAAAACATGAATCAGATGGGAACAGTCCCCATTTAAACAATTGTGCAGGTGTCCTATACCAATCAAATAAAATTTTGTATTTGTGTTCCTTAGTTAGTGTGTACCTGGATGAAGTAGCCATACCCAGAAAGATAGCCTCCCATTGCTCTGCGTCCCAAGAAGAGTTCAGTCTATCCTGCCATTTCAACATGGCATTAGAAAAAGTGTCAGGTTTGGAGTACCAAAGTTCATGGTATAAAGAGAAGATAAGCCCGTCTGAGAGTGGGTAAGACAAAGTCATCTTTTCTAAGCTGGAACTAACTGAGCGCAAACCGTGCGAACACCGATATTGCAAAAAGTGTAGGAACCTGAACGCCTCTGAGTCTGGTATATTAAATTTCTCTTGAAGCTGTGGCCAAGACAAGAGGAGGCTTTCCTTCATTAAGTCTCCTATAGAGCTTATACCATTAGATTTCCAAATGCCCCAAGCTAAGCCACTGATTCCTGGAGGAAAATCTGTGTTGTAAAACAATGACTCTACACTAGAGTATGGGTCTAGCTGATCTAACATTTTAACAAGAGACTTGTTTATCATGAGGGACTCATGTATGGGAAGCGGGAAAACATCGGAACCTAAGCAAGGCCTAGAAGTCCAGAGAAGGCATCAAATTGGGAAAGGAGAAATCATTTCTTGTTCCAAATCAACCCATCTAACTGAACCTCTAGGGGAGGAACATTGTAGTAGTTGTGCTAGTCTAGCGGCGTAATAGTAGTGGATAATTCTTGGAGCACCTAATCCCCCCCGCCTGTATGGCGTGCTAAATGTAGGTATTTGATTTTGGGTCTCCTACCCCCCCAAATAAAGTTAGTGATTCTAGATTGTAGAACTGCCACATCTCTTCTGACAATTCTAATAGGTAAGGCTTTGAACAAATACAAAATCTTAGGCAATAAAGTCATTTTTACTGAGTATATGCACCCCAGTAAAGAGATACGGTAGGGTTGCCATTCCTCCAGCAGTCTATTAAGCTTCTTGAGCATTGGAGTGTAATTTAGCTTATAAAGGTCGTCCAAATTCTGAGATAGGATAACTCCTAAGTATTTGATCCCTGACGGTTTGAATCTAAAACCAAAAGTGTGAGAGAAGAATGTCTGTTGTTCAGCAGTAATACCAAATGGTATAGCCTCAGACTTGGTATGATTGATTTTAAAACCTGAGAAAGTACAAAATCTGTCAATTTCTTGAAAAAGATTTGGAGACCATGGGGTTTGTTAGAGAAAAAATAGTATTGTCAGCAAAAAGAGCGGTTTTAAATTCTAGTTCACCCACCATAACCCCCGAGATATCTAGAGAGCGCCTGACCCTTATTGCCAAAGGTTCAATACATCGAGCATATAACTATGACTAAGGGCAAACTCTGAGCCCGACATGTGTCAGTTGTTCCTGTGGCTCTCCGTGTCACTGTATGTGGTTTTTTCAATAAAACATACTAGCTTTCATCTATCCCACTGTGTTCTGCGGATCCTACTTTTTCTAATACAGAAAGGTTGAGGGTAAGTATGTGCACCCTATGGAAAGAAACACAGAGACAACGGGAGCCCAGATGGTGGAGTACGTCACAGAGATTGATGAATAAATTAAATGGTGTGAAATAATACTCACAAAGGTGGGTTGCAGAAGGGCAACCAATCACTGCAGGCAGGTGGAGATGCACAAACCCGACTCCAGTCGGGGTACCAAGAGACCTGGCGAAGGTCGCTCTCTTGAAAAAACTCTTAAACACTGGCAAACTAGGTAGTGTGAGGTGTAGGAGCACCCCACGGATGGGGTGAGACACAGTAAAAAAGGGTAAAGAGGCGCCCAAGGAGAATAAAATACATTAAAAGCAACTAAAATATAAATAAATGAGGTGGCTTACCTAAATGATGACACACCCATATAGGAATGGATATTTATTAGTAAAGAAAAGCACTGGCAACGCGTTTCATGGGAACTCGCCCACTTCCTCAGGCCAAATAAAGTGCCACTAAATGCCGGTAGCCAGATTCAAGGCGCCTCTCACCTTATTTATTTATATTTTGGTTGCTTTTAATGTATTTTATTCACCTTGGGCGCCTCTTTACCCCTTTTTACTTTTTCTAATACAGAGAGCAAACAATAACGGAGAGAGGGAGCACCCTTGTCTAGTACCATTTTTAATTGGAAATAGTTGGGATGTAATGTCCATATTACAGACTGAGGCCAAGGGCTAGTGTATAAAGCTCTAATTCCATTCAACAATTCTCCCCTAATTCCAAATTTCTGAAGAACTAAACAGAGATATCTCCAGTCTACTCTATCGAATGCCTTCTCTGCATCCAAAGATAGGAGCAGAGAAGGCAATCAAAGTTGTTTAATTTTAGCTATTAATCCCACCATCCTGCGAATGTTGTCTGTGGTTTGTCTTCCAGCAACAAAACCAGTCTGGTCCGGGTGAATAAGCGAGGGGAGAAGAGGAGGCTAATCGATTAGCCGAGATTTTAGCACAAATTTTCATATCAACTTTAATTAAACAAATGGATCTATAATTAGTAACTTCTGCCGGGTCTCTACCGGGTTTGGGAATGACAACTATAGTGGCTTGGACCATTTCAGAAGGAAATGTCTCTTTGCCTTGAAGAATTTTGTTAAAAAGGGAAGCTAATTCTGGAGCTAATGTCTGCTTAAATGCTTTATAAGAGGCAGTATAACCGTCCGGGCCAGGTGACTTGGATGATTTGAGCTGTTTAATAACTAGTAGGACCTCTTTAAGGGAGATTAAGGAGTTAAGTTCCTGGCTGCTATAAAGAGATAAAAATGGGATGGATGAGTCTTTTAGGTGTCCGTGGCCCGAGTTACAGTATTATTGGTGGTGGTACCATTATATAGATCTGCATAATACTTCTGAAATTCCCGGATAATCATGGTTTAGTTATGTATCAATTGTTTTGTTTTATCCCTAATAGGGTTAAGTCTGTTAAGAGTCAGACGTTAACTAAGTTTTCTAGCGAGCATTGTGTCTGGTTTATCTCATAGAACTTCTGTGAAGTCATACGGAGGGCTCTGTCGGCCTTCTGAAAAAGTAGTGCCTTAAGTTCCTGAGGTAAAGTAGAGAGCTGAGTCGTGGAAACTGAAGGGTCATCTCTAGCATGCTTGAATTCTAAACGTCTAATTTCCATCTTTTGTTCATTTATTCTAGCCATAGCTTGTTTGCGCCTTGTAGAGGACAGTTTAATTAGTTAACCTCTTATAGTTGCTTTGTGGGCTGCCCACCTGATTCCCTGTGAGGTATCCCCTATTTCGTTGGTCTCAAAAAAATGAAACGATGTCTGTTGTCAGTTTAAAGTGGATCCGAGATGAATTTTTACTCATTGCATAATTGTGTTCCTTTCCTATTGTTTATAGGGCATTCCTCAAGCCAAATACTTTTTTGTTTTTGTTTTAATACTATAATTCCCTATAAACTAAACAAGCCACGCCCACAGGTTTTCAGAGAGCCAAGGCACTTTCAGACAGTAGCAATGGCTCATGGGAGCTCAGTCTGGGCAGGAGGAGGGGGAGGTATTACTAGCCAGAGATTTCAGAGGCAGAGGGGAGTAGGGAGGAGGAGGGGGGATTAGGTTTTTTTGCTCAAGATGCAGATAAGCCTGCCTCTGTGTAATGTTTACAAACAACATGGCTGCTGTCATTTTATCACAGGAAGAAATAATCATATTCTATTAAAGCTGTTTGCAGCTAGATTTGCTGTGTAAACTATCTAAACTTTAGATAAGATATGTATAGACAAGTTACTTGTTATAGTTAGTTTTTCATCTCGGATCTGCTTTAAGTTTCAGCTCTGGATCTGTCAGAAGGAACTCATTGATACGCCAGGTAATTTTAGTTCTGGGGATTGCAGAAGTAAATTTAGTCTGTACCAATGCATGATCAGACCAGGAAATTTCCGAATGATCAGCTGAAACTACTTCAGTGAGAAGAGCCGCATGCATAAAAATAAAGTCTATACGAGAATAGGAATCGTGTGGATGCGAATAAAAGGTATGTCCCCTCTGTCTGTGGTGCAGAGCCTTCCAGACATACCAGGTACCCGTGTCAGACAAAAAAGTGAGCAAACACTTAGGAGGCAACCTAGAATGGCCAAAAGCTCCATCTAAGGTAGCATTAAAATCGCCTGCTATAATTAGCTTACCTTCTCTAACAGGAAGGAGTTTGGAAGTTAATTTAACAAGAAAGGGGCGTAAGACCTTGGATGGGGCATATACTGATACTAGAGGGAGCTGAAAGCCATTAGATTCACCAATAAGAATGAGATACCACCTGTAACGATTGTGGAATTCTCTCCGTGATCAGCGCACAAGACGTGCGCTGACACTGCGGAAATCCTCCACAAGCGTATAATTTGAGGGAACCCAGCAAAAGGTGCAATGCACCTGTAGAGGGAAATTCCTGTCGACAGGTGGAGCTGTGGAGTGCAGCGGAACAGCTCCTCTGCCCTGCCACAGACGGCAGACAGGAATTGTACGAAGGGAAGAAACGCAGGGCAAGATAGCCCTGAAAGAGAGAAATCAAAGCGACAGAGGGTATGTGTGTCCACCAATCTAGTCGCCACCCTGCGACGATGAACACACAACCAGGAAGATAAAGTGAGAAGGCAATCGCCAGAGATGGCGGTTGCTAACAGCGACACAAGACCGAATAAGCACAGATGAAGAATCTATGTATGTCCACCAATCTAGCCGCCAACCTGCGATGGCGGACACACAATAGAGGAAACCAAGTGAGAACGCAATCGCAAGAGAAGCGATTGCGAAAGAGAATGAGCACAGGGATAGAATGTATGTATGTGCCCCAATCTAGTCGCCAACCCGCGACGGTGCACACACAACAGCAGATATGAAGTAGGAACGCAATCGCGAGATAGGCGATTGCCAGAGGTGACACAAGGCTACAGCAAGGCAGAGCACGAGAGTAGCAAAGGCACAGCAAATCATACAATGAGAAGATAAGGAAAATAACAAACGCTAACTAAACGCGAACACATCATTCACAACAGCGAACGCGTTTTCTGCGCGGTCTCCGCATGATAAGCACAACAGAGACAAGCACGCCTAACTAACCACTGACAGACAAACATGGAACAGAGGACACGAGCGCTTGCTTAACGGTTACCTCACCGAGCCTCCAGCAAGCGTTCGTAGCAGACAAGACAGATACACGAAAACAGGAATAAGTGAGAGATAGAATCCACAGCACTAACGCAAGGCGAGTGCAATCCAGGCAAGACAGATCAGAAGGGGCTACCAGTAACAACCGCTGTTCCGGTTAGCACCCAGACACACAGAACGATTTCCTGTCGACCACCGCTGGGACAGGACAATCGCAACAGACAAACAAACAGATATGCAATCCTAACTGCACTAGGGAACCTGCCTAGTGCAGTCCCAGGAATTACTCTAAGCTAATCTTTAAACAATGAGCAAGGCTGACACTCCGGGAGTGTTTCACAGGACTAACCCTTATGACCAGCGCAGGTCTGTGATATCACATGGTATTTATAGTACAAACCTCTAGAGGATGTGGCTAGGAAATTTGCATGACCAACGTATGCAAATTCCCCAGCAGCAGCAAGCTGCGAAACTGACAAAAGGTCTCTCTTCCAGAGACCTGCAGAATGCAGACCTGAACAGTGGTCAAAAAGCTGCCTGCCTGTGCAGGCAGCTGAGCAGATCATTACACCGCCCTTCTGGGTCCTGAACCATCACATTAACTTTGAAATTAAAGAGAACCCGAGGTGTGTTTAAAGAATGTTATCTGCATACAGAGGCTGGATCTGCTTATACAGCCCAGCCTCTGTTGCTATCCCAAACCCCACTAAGGTCCCCCTGCAAACTGCAATCCCTCATAAATCACAGCCATGCTGTGAGGCTGTGTTTACATCTGTAGTGTCAGTCTCAGCTGCTCCCCCGCCTCCTGCATAGCTCCGGTCCCTGCCCCCATCCCTTCCCTCCAATCAGCAGGGAGGGAAGGGATGCAGGTGGGGACTGGAGTTCTGCAGGAGGCGGGGGAGCAGCAGACTGACACTATAGAGATAAACACAGCCAGCTCTGTTTGTCAGCAGCGTGGCTGTGATTTATGGAGGGATTGCAGAGTGCAGGGGGACCTTAGGGGGGTTTGGGATAGCAACAGAGGCTGGGCTGTATAGGCAGATCCAGCCTCTGTATGCAGATAATATTCTTCAAACCCACCTCGGGTTCTCTTTAAGTCTTCTATGTATTATTATGGCTACACCACATTTTTTTGAGAAACTGAGGCATAATGACCCTGGGGGTACATTTTATTCCAAAATTTGGGGTCTGTATTTCGGGGGTAGTGAGTCTCTTGTAGGAAGATGAGATCTGCACTAGCATTTTTGTAGTATTTTCAAGCTAGGCGTCTTTTTTGGGGAGCATTAAGACCCTTAACATTATGAGTGACTACGTTCATAGGACTAGTATCATTAGATGGCTGAGAAGTCAGGGTCTGGGTTGTAGATTGGGAAGAGTTTTGAGAGCTAGTCACATGTGGTAGGGCCATAATCTCGTTATCGTGCATTTACAACGCTGTTGGAAATTACTCAAAGCATAATTAGTTAAATGAAGGTACATTCTGATACATTCCCTAGAACAGTTAGGTTGATAAGAGGTAATAGTAAAAAAAAAAACACCACAGACAAAAAATGTGAGAGATATAAGAAACATTGAATTAAAAACATTTGTGCTGTTGTTTCTCAGCTAGTAGAGTTATTGTGTTATACCATAAAACCTTATTGTCGCTGAGATAAACTAAAACAAAAAAATTCAAACAGGAAAACAGTATGAGAGACATACCATGAAATATCTCAAGTAAACCAAGTAAATCCTGTGGACTGATACCACAGATAGGTTGGGGGCTATGACATGTAGCAACCAGTAGCTATCTAGCCAGTTAGAGAAATAGTCCAGTGAGCGTGGAGCTGTCAAGAGACAGCAAGTGCTAAATAGAAGTAGAAGCAAGGTACACAGAGCCTGTGTATGCAGTAGTGAACTTAAAGGAATTCTATCAAACATTTACTATTTCTGTAACCACTATAAATCAATTTGCCAACAGTAAGAATGAGCACAGCATATATTTTTGCTGTGTAGCGTGTCTTTGTCTTTATCTAACTTACTGTCGGCGTCCCCTGAGAAAACTGATGGCGACGGGGAAATGGGGCAGTTCATTATGCAAGAGGGGAATCCTCTTGCTGAGTACAGCTGTGGTTTATTCTATTCTGATGCTCCCCACACAGCAGAGCGAGTTTATATTCCTCTATGGCTCCTCTATGGCTCCTCTTCACAGCAATGACGCGCCCTCCTCCAGCTGTTTGCCGTTGTGTAGCAACAACTAATCACACAGCGGCAGCTCAGCACAGATTCTGCTTCAGACTAGGAGTGAGAGAGGGCTCCTCACAGTAACTTTATGAGCCGGTTCACATGCTGCATAACTCGCTCTGCTGTGTGGGGAGCATCAGAATAAAATAAACCACAGCTGTACTCAGCAAGAGGATTCCCCTCTTGCATAATGAACTGCCCCAATTCCCCGTCGCCGTCAGTTTTCTCATGGGACGCCAACAGTAAGTTAGATAAAGACAAAGACACGCTGCACTGCACAGCAAAAATATATGCTGTGCTCATTCTTACTGTTGTTGGCAAATTGATTTATAGTGCTTACAGAAATAGTAAAAGTTTAATAGAATTCCTTTAACCACTTGAGGACCCACCCTTTACCCCCCCTTAAGGACCAGCGCTGTTTGTTTGGATCTGTGCTGGGTGGGCTCTGCAGCCCCCAGCACAGATCCGCGGCCACACAGAGCGATCAGATCGCCCCCCTTTTTTTCCCCCTATGGGGATGATGTGCAGGGGGGGTCTGATCGCTCCTACCTGCAGGCATGTTGCGGGGGGGGCACCTCAAAGCCCCCCTCCACGGCGACATTCTCCCCCCTCCCTCTCCTACCTGCTCCCCCGGGAGATCTGGGCTGCACAGGACGCTATCCGTCCTGTGCAGCCAGTGACAGGACGTCCCCTGTCACATGGCGGCGATCCCCGGCCGCTGATTGGCTGGGGATCGCCGATCTGCCTTACGGCGCTGCTGCGCAGCAGCGCCGTACAAATGTAAACAAAGCGGATTATTTTCGCTTGTGTTTACATTTAGCCTGCGAGCCGCCATCGGCGGCCCGCAGGCTATTCACGGAGCCCCCCGCCGTGAATTGACAGGAAGCAGCCGCTCGCACGAGCGGCTGCTTCCTGATTAATCAGCCTGCAGCTGGCGTACTGCGCTGCAGCTGCCACTTTGCCGACGCACGGTATAAGCGTGCGGTCGGCAAGTGGTTAAGGAGATGATCAGCCAACAAAAGATTCAAGAGGATGGTTCCGTGGTCAGGGATCTCTGAGTTGTGGGAATCCTGGATGGAGCCGACAGATTGGCCTTTTTAAGAGTAGAGTGAGGAGAGCTGGTTTGCCATTCACATCTGAGTCTCTTGCTGGAGTTAAGAGTGTCCATGGTAGAATCTTCCTGGGTCTCTAGTAGATTATGCTTTTTCAATAATTGAAGACCTTCTTGTAGAGTCGTGATTTGGAAGTTTTGATGACCCAGTTTCAGGTGTAAAGCAAAAGGGAACCCCCATTTGTACTGTATGGTTTTACGCTGTAAAATAGATGTAACTGGCTTAAGAGAGCGTTTCTTTTCAAGCGTAATTGGAGAGACATCCGGGAAAATTAGAATTTTATATTCACCCACTCCAGCTTGACCAAGATCATGGGCTGCCTGTAGTATAGGAATTTTGATCTCAGGATAGTGGAGTTTGAGAATCACATCTCTCGGTTTGTCGCCTTGTTTAAAGGGTTTTAGAGCACGGTGGATACGGTCAAACCGAAAGAGTTCGTCAGGACGGTCAGGAAGTAAAGCTTTGAACATAGCTATTATGTATGCTGTAAAATCTATAATAGACTCTGGAACACCTTTTATACGGAGATTGTCCCTTCGGTTTCTGTTATCCATATAACGCTAGGCGTTCTTCATAGGTGGACAGCCTATCTTGGAAAGCATTTACAGCATCAGCTGTTTCGTCCATGCGAACCTCTAAGGAATGCGTACGCTCACCTAGGTCATTGATTTGTGCTGATAAGGTATTAGTTGCCGGATCAGTGAATAATGGCGAACAGCGCCTATGCATAAAAATGGCGCAGCATTAAAAAGATACGCTTATCGCTATTTATCGTTAGTACTGCATAATAATGGCGCACAGGGAAAAAAGAAGAAAAACGGCACACACTAACGTTATTTATCAATAGTGGCACACACTAACGTTAATTATCAATAGTGCCGTTCATTTGCCAAACAGCAGACGTTATTGCCCACAGTAATGTTATTTATCAATAGCGCCTTACATAAGCCAAACTGCAGACGTTATTTAACTGCAAAACGGTGAATGTATTTAATGTAACACTGTCAAGGTTAGGGTTAGGCACCACTGGGGGGTCTTAGGGTAAGCCACCACCAGGGGGGTGGTTAGGGTTAGGCACCACCAGGGGGTGTTTAGGATTAGGCACCACCAGGGGGGTCTTAGGGTTAGGCACCACCAGGGGGGTCTTAGGGTTAGGGTCCAACCGGGGGGGGGAGTCTTAGGGTTAGGCACCACCAGGGGGGTCTTAGGGTTAGGCACCACCAGGGGGGTGGTTAGGGTTAGGCACCACCAGGGGGGTGGTTAGGGTTAGGCACCACCAGGGGGTCTTAGGGTTAGGCACCACCAGGGGAGGGGGGTTTAGGGGTTAGGGATAGGTACAGAGAGGGTTCTGTGTGTTAACGCTAAATAACGATAAGGCTTTAACGCTAAATAACAATAAGGCTTTAACATTAAATAGCGATAAGCGGCAAACGGATTAGCGGCAACACCGTGCGCTATTGTTCGCAGGCGCTATTTTCAGATGGATCCATTAGTTGCAGCTCTAATTTCTTTGCCAATAGAGTCTTTGAAGTCCACCAGGAGGTCAGAAATATCTTTTAACGAAAAGTTTCTGTTGGAGGATGCATCATTATCGGTCTCGTGGATGACGGATTCTTTTTGCGGTGAAATTTGTGCTTTGTTTAGTTTCATGTCTCTCGGCCTAAAGAAGTCGGACTGTGTGAATGCTGCAGTCTTGGAGTTCACGGTTTTATTAGACATATGTGTGGAATAGGGTTGCCACCTTTTGGTTAAAAAAATACCGGCTTGGGGTGTGGCCTAAAAGTGGGAGGAGTTTGTAGCGACCTTTTTTTTCCACATTAACATAATACCGACAATTTTGGAGATGTATTGCGGATAACAGCAAATAGAAATGAATATTAGTTATAACTATTATACTTTTTTTTAAATTGCAGTCCTTAGGAGTTCTTAGATTTTACAAAAAAAAAACAAGTTGGTTGTCCATTGCCCCACACTCACTTCCATCACAAAACTGACAGTGAACAGCTTCACACTTTTAAGTCTGCATTGGATCCATTGCAGTAAGTGGGTCACACTTATCTGTAGTCCGCAATAATCCCAAACAGGCAGATGTGTTCCCCATATAGGCTATGGAGGTAGAGCATCTGCCCCGGGCTCCAGCCAGACCACATCAACCATTAAACTGTCCACCCCTGCTGTCTTCACATGGTCCGATGGCAGATGGTAAGTGAGCCTAATGCCTGGAAGTTGGAACACACCATGCAATTTCCCATCAGATAGATGGGTCAAATCCATTATTTCTGACAGGTGCAAACTGATTACCAAACGATTTTTTTGATTGGATATGTTAGAAATAAATCAACTCGTCTATCTGACAGGAAATTGCATTGTGTGTACCAAACATTGGGCTCACATATCTTACATTTCAGATCACGCTGAGGAGCTGCAGCTTTGTAAATTAGATGCTACTGAGCAGAAAAACATTTGGCAACATTAGGCGGTGCTTTCCGTGATTCGGCTATTGTATCGTGCTTTGACCCATGCAGGGTGACACGGAAGAGCTGAGCGTAGCCAATCAGGATAAAGTGATCCAATGGGATTGAGTGCAGCGTTTGTGCAGGCAGAAAATGACAGTAACAACGTTTAAAGGACACCTGAAGCCAAAGCGATATGAAGACTGCCATATTTATTTTCTTTTAAAATAAACCAGAGACGAAAAAAAAAGAACAGTTTTATACATACCCGGGGCTTCCTCCAACCCCATCCGCTCCGATCTCTCCCACGCCGCCATCCTGCGCTGCCAGCCGCTCTGGTATCGGTTCCCGTTAGTTCAGCCAGTTGCAGCCAGTCTGACGCAAGAGAAGTGCGCCCTCTACGTATATATCTCTCCAACAGCTGCTGGAGAGATACGTAGAGGGTGCACTTCTCTTGCGTCAGGCTGGCTGCTACTAGCTAAACTAACGGGACCCGATACCAGAGTAACTGGCAGCGCAGGAAGGCGTGGGAGAGATCGGAGCGGATGGGGCTGGAGGAAGCCCCAGGTATGTATAAAACTTTTATTTCATCTCTGGTATACTTTAAGCAATACCAGTTGCCTGGATCCTCTGTCTCTTAACCTCCCTGGTGTTCTGGACGAGCTAGGCTCGTCCAGAGACACCGGAGGTCGCCGCTCAGGCCTCGCTGGGCCGATTTGAATATTTTTTTTTAAAAAACACACAGCAAGCACTTTGCTTGCTGCGTGTTATGCCTGATCGCCGCCGCTTGCCACCGATCCGCTGCTACCCGCCACGATACAGCCTCCCCCCCCCAGACCCCGTGCACTGCCTGGCCAATCAGTGCCAGGCAGTGCTGAGGGGTGGATCGGGACTCCCTGTGACGTCATGACGTTCATGACATCCATGACGTCACGGCGGTCGTCACCATGGCGACGGGGGAAGCCCTCCTGGAAATCCCGTTCAGAACGGGATTTCCGGACGGGTGATTGCACCGGCGGGGATCGGAGGGGTGGGAGGGACGCCGCAGGGAGGGGGGAATCATGTAGCTAGCGCTAGGCTAGCTACATGATAAATGTAAAGAAAAATTTGCAAAAAAACGTCAGAACGCCAGGCAGGTTAAAAAATACTTTTAACCACAGACCCTGAACAAGTATGCAGCAGATCAGGTGTTTCTGACAAGATTAGCTGCATGCTTGTTTCTGGTGTTATTTAGACACTACTGCAGCCACATAGATCAGCCGGGCAGCCATGCAACTGGCATTGCTTAAAAGTAAATAAATATGACAAGCTCCACATAACTCTCGCTAAAGCTGTCCTTTAAAAAGTGATGTCCATTCATTTGAATGGACAGCGCTTGAGCAATGAACACTAATTTAATGCTGTGTGAGCTAGGCATACAACTGCAAGTCTCAGCCTCATCTGAGAGGACATGCTGGGCCTTGTATCTCAAGCAGGGGTTAAAAGACAGCAAAGGGGGAGATAAATGACAGGAGGAGATGTGTACACTGACCTGAGGTCATGGCTGCAGTGCTCTTAGAAAGTTCAGTTGCTCTGCAGACTTCATGTCAGACTTCTCTGTAATGCTGAAGTCTGTGCACTTCCTCCCTCCACTCAGCATCTCCCGGCAGCCAGCACTTCCCCTGCTCTCTGCAGCTACGGAGGAGCTAATGAGACCCACTCACTGATAGCCGGGCAGAACTTGTGATTAATGGCCCGGTCGGTCACTGGGCGCTTCTCTCACACAATGCAGCCTGTTGTGTGTGTCAGGGGACACGCAAGTCGGACGCCTGGCAGCCTAACCTGGGTAATCTGTCTACTAATCATGCCAGGACAATACACAAGCACACATGCACTCTCCTCTGGCCAGCTCAGATTTCAGTCTCCCTCCATAGTAAGCCCCTCCTCCATCCTCAGCAACCTGCGCAGGGAAATTACAGCCTGAGCCACTCGCTGGTGATTGACTGGCAGTGCCTGGCCAGCCAATTCAAAAAGAGAGCAGGGAAATCTGTACGATATCACTCACTTGGAGCTAATTTTCCGGCAGATGACACGCCAGTAAAATGTTTATTCCGGTGCCGGCTTTATAAAAGAATTTCCGGCCGTGCCGGACAGATACCGGCTGGGTGGCAACCCTAGTGTGGAAGAGAGTTAATTGCAGATAATAAAAGGAATCAATAATCAGTTGAAGTTGGTCAGATCATACGTTGATAGAATATACATAGGCTCTGTGAAAGTATAAGTATGCCATAGTTAGGGAGAGTAAGGGCTTTTTATATGCCCAGACGCTAGGATGAATGTGAGTCAGGAGTAGAGATAGAGCTGACAAGGCTCAGCTAACAGTACATCCAGCTTATTGCCTGGTTTTAATGTAGTGGGTGTCTGAATTTTCCAGCAGCAGCAGCTACTTTAGAACAGGCCCCCTGCAAAGTCTAGGTTGTGAAAGATGTCAGAGGCTCTTTAAATGGATAGCTTGATAGCTTACAGAAGTTGAGGCCTAGTGGAGGTTTGGAAGCCTGGGCCTCGATTAGCTGCGATGGCTGACCGGAAGTAAGGGTCTGGCACGGTTCTCTGCCTTGCTGGAGTGAGGTTTTGGGGCAGTTTGTGAGGCTAATGGGTGGCGAGGAGCAGCCTCAGTGAGTAAGATGGAGCGGGAGAAAGAGGGTCAGAGTAGGCCTACCGCAGTCCTGGGTGGTCCACTTGCGATGCTGCCGCTGAGCTGCTTGGAGTCTATCCGCTCGATCCGCTTCACAGGCGGAGAGCGGAGACTCCTATAAGTGTCCCCGTTAGCTGGCATCGTGAGCTTTCTCCTAAGAGAGCGGAGCAGCAGGGAAAGAGCCAAATCGGGCCGGGAGCTCCACTCAGTTGCTGCCGTCCGCCATTAGCGCAGGCCACCTCACTTAACTATATGTTAATGATAATCGAGGAGGTACGAGTTCTACTGACAGAGACTGACAACGATCTCTCCAAATTACAAGTAAAGATTGACGCGGCCTCAGCTCGCAGCGAAAGTTTTAGGAAAAAACTGACTACCTTGGAGAAAGACGTTGAGGAATACCGCAGATTTATACAGCAGAAGAAGAGGGACAAGTACAAGCTTGTATGCCTGGATCACCAAGAGGGAAGAGTGTATCCTTGGCTACGCAGAACAAGTGACAGACAACATCCCTATAAGATCTGGAACAGACCCCAGAGACCACAGAGACCACAGAGACCGAATCGCCCAAAACCAAATCCTAGGGACAAACCTAGGCCTCACGAGCCGGAAAGTGATATATACACAGAAAACCCCAGTTTAGACAGTGACATTAATCCAGGATCAAGTCACCATTTTCAGGGGGCAATCGATACAGACGACCCCGGCGGTGCCAGCGAAGAAAAAATCAAAAAGCATCAACCACACCAAATGGAACTGAGACAAGGAAGCAACCGTGCCCGGTAATAAACCTATCTAAATGACCTCTTGATGACCACGAATCAAGTGTTCTCGCCAAAGGATTAACTTTTTGTCCCACAGCCCCTCTGAATAACTTTCAACTGAAAGTGGACCTATTCCTTCATGAAAGATCACTAAAATTGAAAGAACATTGTCACAGAAGAGCCGTGAGACAAGAAAATGCATTCGCAATCGGTTTCCTGCATTGATTGTTGTTACCAACCCAGATCAAAATGTTATGTTTAGGGATAGCAGACTGCCAGCCTGGGGTCTCTGCCCTTTCATAGCTGCTGGCAAAGCTTCTTTTCAGATACATTTGCTCTCTGATAAGCCAGGGTTTGCATTCAATTACCTGGTTCAAAGAATCTTATCTCTCAGCTAAGTGTGATTCAGTATAATTTGGCCTAAACTACTTGAGAATGCAGGAAGCCCACAGCAGGGATCCTATTGAGAATTTGGTCTCCGGAAGACACGGTGGAGCTGTGCAACCAGCTTTATGCTGGGTACACACTAGGCGATTTTCTGGCTGATTTACTGTCAGATCGATTATTTCCAACATGTCCGTTTTGCTTTCTGATCGATTTCCGAGTATTTTTCGATCGATTTCCGTTCACTTTTATAGGAAATTGATCAGAAAATGCTCAGAAATCGATCGTAAAGCAAATTGGACATGTTGGAAATAATCGATCTGAGTAAATCAGCCAGAAAATATCATAGTGTGTACCCAGCATTAGGAACACATGGAGTATATGATTTTAGCTTGTTTAAAGAGAACCCAAGGTGGTTTCTAAGAATGATATCCGCACACAGCCTCTGTTGCTATCTCAATCCCCCCTAAGTTCCCCCTGCGCTCTGCTATGCCCCCATAAATCACAGTTGCGCTGTCGACACGCAG
Organism: Hyperolius riggenbachi; assembly: GCF_040937935.1. Classification (NCBI taxonomy): domain Eukaryota; kingdom Metazoa; phylum Chordata; class Amphibia; order Anura; family Hyperoliidae; genus Hyperolius; species Hyperolius riggenbachi. Next base: position 173,275,095 of record NC_090652.1, on the reverse strand, counting down.
CGTGTCGCAGCGGGCTGTGTTTACTTATGTAGTGTCATTCTCGCCTCTCCCCGCCTCCTGCATAGCTCTGGTCCCCGCCCATGTCCCTTCCCTCCCCACTGATTGGAGGGAAGGGACGCAGGCGGGGACCGGAGCTATGCAGGAGGCGGGGGGAGCGGCGAGAGTGGCACTACATAGGTAAACACAGCCCGCTGCGTGTCGACAGCGCGGCTGTGATTTATGAGGGCATAGCAGAGCCCAGGGGGAACTTAGGGGGGATTGAGATAGCAACAGAGGCTGGGCAATATACTTAGCAGACCCAGCCTCTGTGTGCGGATATCATTCTTAGAAACCACCTCGGTTCTCTTTAAGTAATACCATTTATATGAGAGGTATGAAAATTATATCATTCTGCTGATCCGGGTCTAGTGAATATTTTAAGATTAAATGTCATCCCCAGAAGTATTCAGCTACTTCGTGCCAGAACATGCAAAACCAAGCAAGTTTAATGTCATATGAACTGTCATATTCGGAGGATGCTGAATCTGTGACTGTTATATGTGTGCAGGAAGCGTAAGCTGAAATATGAAAAATGTCATATTTGGTGGACACAAATGTCCCACCCAGAAGGTTAACCGCACCCTGTCCAGCCTCTGGGCTGAACCTGAGACCCCACCCAAAAATGTGGATCATTCAAAAGAACTTGACACGGGCTCCTCCGCAGTCCTCCCTGTGTAACATCACCTGCTCAGGCCAGCCAGGGGACCATGTGGTTGGCGGTCATTTTCCAGAACTGAACAAAGGAACTTTAGAGATGATCAATGAGATGCAAATAACTTTGAGTTGATGCAGAATTATGTAACTTTTGTATGCAAATTTCTGTAGCTTGAAAATGGACCAATCAGATTTTACCTCAGCAGGATTTGCTTGGTTCATTTTCAAGCTGCATACATTTGTGTAAAAAAAATGCATATGGCTGCATCAACTCAAATTCAGTGGTATGCAAACTACAGGGAGTGCAGAATTATTAGGCAAGCTGTATTTTTGAGGAATAATTTTATTATTGAACAACAACCATGTTCTCAATGAACCCAAAAAACTCATTAATATCAAAGCTGAATATTTTTGAAAGTAGTTTTTAGTTTGTTTTTAGTTTTAGCTATTTTAGGGGGATATCTGTGTATGCAGGTGACTATTACTGTGCATAATTATTAGACAACTTAATAAAAAACAAATATATACCCATTTCAATTATTTATTTTTACCAGTGAAACCAATATAACCAGGGCCGGCCTTAGGTTTCACAGCGCCCTGAGCATAACCAGATTTTGGCGCCCCCCCCCCCCCCCCCAATTCATCCTCTTTGCGTGTGAGCGCACCACACACAAACACTAATGGGGCTGCCCCCAGTATAGATTAGATAGGTAGCTGCCCCAGTATAGATTAGATAGGTAGCTGCCCCCAGTATAGATTAGATAGGTAGCTGCCCCCAGTATAGATTAGATAGGTAGCTGCCCCCAGTATAGATTAGATAGGTAGCTGCCCCCAGTATAGATTAGATAGGTAGCTGCCCCCAGTAGAGGTTAGATAGGTAGCTGCCCCCAGTATAGGTTAGATAGGTAGCTGCCCCCAGTATAGGTTAGATAGGTAGCTGCCCCCAGTATAGATTAGATAGGTTGCTGCCCCCAGTATAGATTAGATAGGTTGCTGCCCCCAGTATAGATTAGATAGGTAGCTGCCCCCAGTATAGATTAGATAGGTAGGCGCCCCCCCGTATAGGTTAGATAGGTAGGTGCCCCCAGTATAGGTTAGATAGGTAGCTGCCCCCAGTATAGGTTATATAGGTAGGTGTCCCCAGTATTGGCTAGATAGGTATCTGCCCCCAGTATTGGCTAGATAGGTAGCTGCCCCCAGTATAGATTAGATAGGTAGGTGCCCCCCAGTATAGGTTAGATAGGTAGGTGCCCCCAGTATTGGCTAGATAGGTATCTGCCCCCAGTATTGGCTAGATAGGTAGCTGCCCCCAGTATAGGTTAGATAGGTACGTGCTCCCACTATTGGCTAGATAGGTAGGTGCCCCTCCCCCTCATAGTGGAAGGGGAGCCGCGGGGAGGGCAGCCCGACCTCTCCCTCCCTTCCTCTCCGGGCCGCCCTCCGTGCTCCCTCCTCCGATCCGATGCAGACTGCAGCAGCTGCAGAGATAACAACTCACCTCCCTCCCTGGTTCCGATCGCCGGCGCCTCTCACTTGCCGCTGGTCTCCTCTTCTACATTGTCACTGATGCACACTAAACTTCCTGTTAAGCAGGAAGTTTAGTGTGCATCAGTGACAATGTAGAAGAGGAGACCAGCGGCAAGTGAGAGGCACCGGCGATCGGAACCAGGGAGGTGAGTTGTTCACTTTGCAGTCTGCATTGGAGGGGGGAGCACGGAGGGCGGCCCGGAGAGGAAGGGAGGGAGAGGTCGGGCTGCCCTCCCCGCGGCTCCCCCTCTATCACGGGCATGTTTGCCAACTTTGCCCCCCAGCCATCACCCCCAGCAGCGGCACCAGGGGGCGGAGCAAGACGGACCCAGCCGGGGCCGCAGCTTTGAATACAGGCGGCAGGAGCGCCCCCTGGAAGCCGGCGCCCTGAGCGATCGCACAGGTCGCTCAGGTCAAAGGCCGGCCCTGAATATAACATCTCAACATTCACAAATATACATTTCTGATATTCAAAAACAAAACAAAAACAAATCAGTGACCAATATAGCCACCTTTCTTTGCAAGGACACTCAAAAGCCTGCCATCCATGATTCTGTCATTGTCCTGCATGAAAATCATGTTTTTCTTGAAGGATGCAGACTTCTTACTGTACCACTGCTTGAAGAAGGTGTCTTCCAGAAACTGGCAGTAGGACTGGGAGCTGAGCTTGACTCCATCCTCAACCCGAAAAGGCCCCACAAGCTCATCTTTGATGATACCAGCCCAAACCAGTACTCCACCTCTACCTTGCTGGCGTCTGAGTCGGACTGGAGCTCTCTGCCCTTTACCAATCCAGCCACGGGCCCAACCATCTGGCCCATCAAGACTCACTCTCATTTCATCAGTCCATAAAACCTTAGAAAAATCAGTCTTGAGATATTTCTTGGCCCAGTCTTGACGTTTCAGCTTGTGTGTCTTGTTCAGTGGTGGTCGTCTTTCAGCCTTTCTTACCTTGGCCATGTCTCTGAGTATTGCACACCTTGTGCTTTTGGGCACTCCAGTGATGTTGCAGCTCTGAAATATGGCCAAACTGGTGGCAAGTGGCATCTTGGCAGCTGCACGCTTGACTTTTCTCAGTTCATGGGCAGTTATTTTGCGCTTCTTGCGACCCTGTTGACTATTTTGAATGAAACGCTTGATTGTTTGATGATCACGCTTCAGAAGCTTTGCAATTTTAAGAGTGCTGCATCTCTCTGCAAGATATCTCACTATTTTTGACTTTTCTGAGCCTGTCAAGTCCTTCTTTTGACCCATTTTGCCAAAGGAAAGGAAGTTGCCTAATAATTATGCACACCTGATATAGGGTGTTGATGTCATTAGACCACACCCCTTCTCATTACATAGATACTGATCACCTAATATGCTTCATTGGTAGTAGGATTTTGAGCCTATACCGCTTGGAGTAAGACAACATGCATAAAGTGGATGATGTGGTCAAAATACTCATTTGCCTAATAATTCTGCACTCACTGTATTCCAAAGTGGACATTTTCACCTGAACTTAAGTATTCGTTTACCTCTTCCCTTTTTATTGTATACTGCGCTACTATTGTCTCTATAATTGTTGATTTTAATGATTTTCTATATATATAAATTATTTATATTGCATTTATAATAAGTAAGTTATTGATTTCTCAGCTAAACCTACTATTCAGCCACACAGAACGAATCCTAGCTTTCTGAAGATTCGCTACCGAGAAGTGGTGTTTTTAGCCAGAATAGCCTGTTAACTGTTTTTTTACCCGCAGGTCTTAGTCAGTCAGTGGGCTTCTCTGTCCCATTTAAACAGAGATGGTGGCAGCCTAGTATTTTGTGTTTTATAGTTCGCACCCCTCCTTCTGGTCTGTCTGCAGCCGAATTCCATCGGTTTCCGCGCACCGATTGCGACCATGAGAATGCAATCTGTGTGCTGAAACCGATTGGAAGGCATTGTGCGGTCTGGCCACCAGGGGGCGTGTGACAAACATTTCTCGAAAACACCAGTGAAACAACGGACAGTGATGAAAGAGGTGAGTCCATTCAAACTTAAGAGAACCTTTATTCCCCCTGGGAACTTCTCCCGCATTTAGAACTTTTCAAGAATGGTCAAACACACATGAGTTTAAGAAAAAGGATAAATATAGATCCAACTTGTCCAAAGCAGAAAGGGAGGCCATTAAAAGACTGCATGATGATACTAACATTATTATTAAACCTGCAGATAAGAGGGGAGCCATCATGATAATGGGGTATGGTGAGTACCGAGAGGGAATGTTAAAAATGTTAGGTGATGAATCCACTTATAGAGTGGTGCAGGGTGACCCCACAACTGTCCTGCCAGGCAAACTTAACAAACTGCTGGAAGTAGGCGTCGATAACTATTGGATCCCAGATAATGAACACGCATATTTGAGTATCAAATTCCCCCAAAGACCTGTAATATACAGTTTGCCAAAGGTTCATGAGGGTGTTGACCCTTTGAAGTTTTGGCCTATGGTATCGGGCACTGATTCAGTCACTCAACCTTTGGCCCAATTTATTGACTTTGTTTTGCAAACTTTAGTCAAAGCATTGCCAGGATACTTAAAGGACACCAATGATTTTTGACCAAGTTACATGAGAATGATGTTCTTATGGGGGATGTCATATTGTGCACTATGGACATCGGGTCTGTATACATATCAATACCCAATGATGCAGGAATTAATGCGGTACTATTGTTCCTGGAATGCTCTGGGAATCCAACGATCCCCAGTGAATTTATTGTGAATGGTCTGGAATTGATCCTGACCTCAAACGTCCTTCGATTTGAGGATCAATGGTACCAGCAATGCAAGGGAACGGCAATGGGCAGCTCGGCTGCATCGGCCCTCGCAAATGTATTTATGGGCCTCATAGAAGAAGAGTATGTTTATACATCTACTGCATATCAAAGTCATGTACTGTGGTGGTCAAGGTTTATTGATGACATATTTATGTTATGGAAGGGGTCTGAACAAGAACTTGATGATTTTGTGGTCTTTTTGAACAGTATTTTTCCAGGTATTGTCTTCAATTTGGAATACTCTGACATCCAGATACCTTTTCTGGATGTAATGATTATACCCAGAGGTAATTAGTTGACAACTTCTGATTTTGTGGTCTTTTTGAACAGTATTTTTCCAGGTATTGTCTTCAATTTGGAATACTCTGACATCCAGATACCTTTTCTGGATGTAATGATTATACCCAGAGGTAATTAGTTGACAACTTCTCTTTATCGCAAGCCGACTGACAGGAACACATTACTGCATTTTGACAGTTCACACCCCATACACCTAAAGGAGGGTCTACCAATTTCACAATTCTTGAAAGTACTCAGGATATGTGAGGACACTGAACTGTGTAACATACACATGAAAGAAATGGAAGAATGCTTCATAGACAGGGGGTACCCTAAGAGGGTCCTTGAGACTGCCCAAATCAAAGCACGGGACATCTTTGTAAATGGGAACCCTAAAAAAGATAACAAAGGCATCCCGTTTGTACAAACTTTCAACAATAGCTCAGGTCCTGTTAAAAATGCCATCCTTAAAAATTTGGATATTCTTCAGTCTGACCAAATGTTGACACAGGTTGTAAAGGAACGCCCTATGTTCGCATATAGATCTAATGCCAACCTGCGCAGTCTGCTTGTGCAAGTGGACCCCCAATCTAAGTACAGAAAGGAGTTCACATTCTCCACCAGAACAGGATGCTATAGGTGTTTTAATTGCAATGTGTGTGATGACTTGATAATGGGCACCCATGCCCGTGACCATAATAGCGGTAAAGATTATAAAATTAAAGGGTACTACAATTGCAACACTGACCATGTGGTATATATGTTGAAATGTCCATGTGGTTTGGCTTATGTAGGGAAAATGACCTCACCTTTTAAAAAAAGATTCCAACAACATCGTTGTGACATAAACACAGCCTGGTCGGCAAAAACAAAAGGGAAGGAACTGGATTATACAAAACCGGTGGCAATACATTTTATTGAAAATAACCACAGAGCCCACCAACTACGAGCTGTCATTATTGAACAAGTACCAAAACCTACCCGGGGGGTAAAGGGGGAAGGGGGGGGGGGGGGGGTGGAGCGATTGGGACAAAAAGTTGCTGCAAAGGGAGGTATTCTGGATCTTCAACATGAACACTATACATCCCAAGGGACTGAACCAAAATAACCCCCTAACTTGTTTTATTAGGGAAAGTTGAATGTGTTGCTGAAAACATTTTTTTCCAGCTTGATATAATGTGAACTTACATATCTTTACATGATGTATATATTATGCTTTTTTTAATAAGTTCTAATTTTCTTGACAGATTACATTTCTCAGTGATAACTGTTCATCCGCCTTCTCTCTTTCTTACACAGGAATGGAAGCACACACATCCTTCTTCCCAACCTTTTCCCCTTCCCCCCCCCCTCTCCTTTCCCTCCATCTTTCCTGCCTATTTCCCTTTTGTTTCCCCTTGTCCCCATTCCCACCCTTCCCTGGGATGTGCAGACTTGACATCACCTATCGGGTATCCCACCGATTGTTACCTTTCGCTGTCGTCAGTCATGACGATACACAGGAGGAGCAGAACCAAGGAGCCAGCCAATGTGAGCTAAGGATAGCGTCGCCACCCCCCCCCCCCCCCCCCCCGTTACCAATGGGAGAGGAGGGCAGCGTCGCCCCAACAACGACGCTCCGTCCTCTCATGGCGAACATACTGAGCAGTTTTATGCTTCCCCACCGGCCAAGTTGACTGTTAGTCACCTTCTAACGGTTTTTGATTTACAGGCGGCAATCAAACATTAGGAGGCATGCAGGAGCTTCCACTCTGCAGACCTTTTTGAAAGGGATCCTCTTACAGTTTATGAAGGTACAATGATACACAATGCATAGATAACGTTATTGACGCTGCATACAATGTTGATGACCTGATTATTGTGGATCGATGGTTTGTCATCTGGGAGGAATCTCCCAATTATGAAGTCGTGAACTGTGTGATTTGTGGGTGGTACTTAATGGTATTTGTTTGGTATATATAGCGTCACTTTTTGTGTATTAGCATTATGCCACAGGCCTTGAGAAAGGGGGACCCTGCTTGGCCCCTGAAACAATTGTCAGATTATCTATGTGGAATAATGCACAATAAAATGTGTGTTGCATCTTAATCTTGACTGGTGTGCTGATGTACCCCTACTACTTTGAGATTGACAGTGACACTGCCATGTCACCACATCAAGCACCCAGAGTTTGACGGAGTGCCAGCGTTATCTTCTAATCACATAATTTTTAAAGATGTGGCATTTACTCTCCTGCAGGAACACAAAGATTCAACACGTTTCCTTTTTCTAAAGGGTTCCTATATTTCACGGACTATTATGCTGGTTACCTATTATGTTCCCAATGGTGGACAGCCGGCTTTCTTGGTCAGATGAGGTTTCTCCCCCACTGTCTGGGAAGCCCACAAGTATGTGATCAGGGGCAAAATGATTCAAGAAGAGAGCATTCAACACAAGCAAAGACAAGGAGAGGTGTTAGGTAGTTTGAACACCATCAGACTTTTAAAGGCTAAACTCAAATTGTCCTTGGCCTCGTCTGACTTGCTGGCTCTTCAGGTGGAAAGAGAGAAACTTCGCCAGTTCCTTTTTCAAAAGAAGAAACAGACGGCTCTCAAATGCCAAAGATCCTTTTATGAATATGGGAATAAGTAAAGTAGGATGCTGGCCAGAGCTGTTTGAGAGAAACACAATTTCACAAATATTCCCCATATCCAGGATAGAACGAGGCTCAAGAAGATACGATCTGAGTCCATAGCCAGGTTTTCAGGTACTTCTATGAATCACTTTATAATCTGCCATCTAGCTCTTCCAACTCCCCCTCCGGGGATAGATTCCATCGCTTAAAGGCCTACCTGCAAGCCTCTGGCTTGCCCACGCTTTGAGAACAGGCCCTTTCAGATCTGGATGACCCTATCACGGATCTTTACCTCCGTCAAGCCATTAAAGAAACAGCCACAGGTAAGGCCCCAGCCCAGACAGCTTGCCTTTAGACTATTACAAGTCCTTTAAGGACATTCTGGTCCCTCATTTGGTTGTCTCCCTGAATGCCCTGGTTGACGGGTATCAGGGTTCTCTCCAACGTTCCAGGAATATGCTTTTAGCCCAGGTAGTGGTTATTCCCAAACCGTGTAAGGACTCCACCTTGAGCTCAAATTATCGCCCAATTTCCCTTTTGAATGCCAATCTCAAATTGTTTGCCAAAGTCCTGGTCAATCAACAACTACAGCAGAAAATAACATTTGTAAAGTGATTTTCTCCCGTAGGACTCATAGAGCATAAGCATGGCTCAGACAAATGACTGGTTGATTGGTAAATTGTGGTACAGAGGTCAAACTCTGTAAGTCTGCAAATGCCAGGCTAAACAAGTGGCTTTTCATTCTGGATTTGAATAACTCCAGGGACGGGGCTGTCTTTACTGGGTACGGTAGGGAGTTCCAAAGGGTAGGGACAGCATGTCAGAAAGCTCTGGCTCCAAAGGTTTTGAGGTGCACACAGGGAGTGAACAAGCTTATGGAACCTGTTGATCTGAGGCAGGGCCGGGCCGAGGCATAGGCTGGAGAGGCTCCAGCCTCAGGACGCAGTGTAGGAGGGGGCGCAGAATTCATTCAGCTGTCATTCCTAATTGTGTTTGAAGCAGAAAGAAATAAGAAAAGGGGATACATGGCAGTGACTGCAAGCCAGATAACTAGATATTAAGGTGTTGGGGAGGTTGTGGGCCCTGTGGCGCCTCTTAGTCTAATAGCAATCAGTGTGTGACGGCTGGGGTGGCAGGGATGGAGGGGCGCACTTTGGTGTCTCAGCCTTGGGTGCTGGAGGACCTTGTCCCGGCTCTGATCTGAGGTTGTGAGAGGTGTGGTGCAGCTTCAGCAAGTCCTTCATGTATCCAGGGCCCACATTTTGCAGGGATTTGAATGTCAACAGTCCAATATTGAAGAGTATTCTCCATTTTACTGTGGTAACCAGTGAAGTGAGCGAAGGATTGGTGTAATGTGACAGTGGCTAGGCTGGTTTGTTAGCAATCTGGGAAGAGCATTCTGCACTAATTGCAGGCGGTACAGGTCCTTGTTTAAGATAAAGGGCATTACAGTAGTCCAGCCGTGATGTGATGAAGACGTGAAATAGGGTTGGAAGATCCTATGGTGGAATCAGATGTTTAATTTTTACAATGTTCTTCAGATGAATGTAGGAAGATTTGACTACAGCCGAAATTTGGTTTGTGAAGCTCAATTCCCCGATTAGCACACCAAGGCTGCACACAAGGTCAGAGCTGTGCATGTCTGAATTACCATTCCTGATTGGTGTTGATTTAGCATAGAGCTGTTTTGATGCCTGGCTTTGGACAACAAGGACCTCAGTTTTGTCAGCATTCAGTTTCAACCAGTTGTTATTCATCCACGCCTGTAGCTCAGCTAAGCAAGAATTTATTTTTACAGAGGAAGCCCTTATCCATCCTGATCAGGTGAGTTTTATACCCTGTCGGGAGGCAAGAGACAACACCATATGCATGATTGACATAATCCAGGGCTCATAGTTCTCAGGTTCCCCTCTCACTCTTGTCAACTGATGCCGAAAATGCATTCAATAAGGGTTGACTGGGGATTCCTGGAGGTGTCACCTGGGTCTTGGCCCTCATATGCTCAAGTGGGTTCTGTCCCTATATTCGGCACCAACAGCTCAGGTGTGAGTTAATGGTGTTGTCTCCGTCCCCTGTTCAATTAAAAACGACACGAGGCAGGGGTGACCAATTTCCCTCTAATCTTTGTCCTTTCTGTGGAGCCCCTGCTTTTTTTTATCCATAAAAACTCTGACATAACGGGTCTGAAGATTGTTTCATCTGAGCACAAGGTGGCGGCCTATGCGGATGACCTCCTCTTCTACTTAAAGTGGACCTGGACTCTAAATAAAAAAAAAAACCATCAGAATCCTTTTTAAAAATCATAGTGAAAAAAGTGTGCAATATATGATAAAAACATGTAACTAAAAGTTATAAAATAAATAATTGAAATAATCCCCTCCCACCTCTGATGTTTGCTGCCGCGGCAGCAGGCTTGAAGAGAACGCTGTGAAACCTTGTAGTCAGCTAAATGCCACCCACTATGTTATGTGCTCGCGAGAGTTCTTGCAGGCATGTTTTGTTTACTGTTACGTAGTCAGTTGGCGTCTCCTCGGAAGGCATAAGAAGGGGAAATGACAGGCAGAGCAGACTCACTGGAGCAGACAGCGGAGGGACGGGAGAGGAGATTAGAGGAGTGGAGAGGAGGGAGAGAGAGCTATTGAAGGAGGGACGGCAGACATTGGAGGGAAGGAGGCACGAAAGAGCCTAGCAGAGCAGATGGTGGAGGGGGAAAGAAAGGTTAGAAGCGGAGTAGAGGGACAGTGCTCAACAGAGAGCCCAGCAGACTCACGCCTGAGTGCACAGAGGAGGATCCCCCCTCCTCCCCCCCTGCACAGCACAGAGCCCAGCAGACAAAAGAAGGGGAGAGGGAGGGGCCTCCTGTATCAGCAAACACAGCTAAGAGATGCGCTGTCAGACTCAGCACTCCCCCATAGGTACATTGTGGCAGGCTGTCAGTATCCAGCAACCCTGGTTTTCCTCCTATACGTAGTGCTGCAGAGGGAATTCCCTAAATTAAAACTCTGAAGCTCTGACCTGTGACGCTGCAACACAGTGATGTATGACAGTCATACATCACTGTTGTGTCCTCTGTAGCTGCTGCACGCGCTCTGCTCCGTGAAGTAGAGACTTGTACACAGAGTGTACTCTTTCATCAGATGCACAGTGATGTGCTGCAGCTTCCGAAGTGACATCAGTTTGAAGACCTGGCGGCTGTATCAAGAAGTCTCTACTTCCTGGAGCAAAAAGAGTGCAGCGGCTACAGAGGGCACAAAAGTGATGTATGACTGTCATACATCACTGGGCTGCAGCTTCGCAGGTTAGAGCTTCAGAGTCTCAATTAGGGGATTCCCTCTGCAGCACTAACTACAGGGGAGACTAGGGCAGCTGGATCACATAAGAGGGGATTGCCCCTGCCTACCATGCTAACTACAGGAGGAGAAAGGGGGGCAACAGATGGTTAAAGTAAGAGGGGATTCCCACTGCAGACGCTTGAGAAAATTAGCTGAAACAGCTTGTTTTACATGTGAACTCCTGTGCCAGTACAGTGCAGCAGCATCAGCCTTACAGTGTCAGTGTCCTGTGACAGGGCGACTGCTGATGACATCATGACACAGGGCTGTAAATCTCATTCGGTGGGCGTGAATGGGACAACTGTAACACCACCCAGGGAATCTGACTCTGCACCTCCCATGGAGTGAAAGCTGCAAGATGGAGCCTGCCAGTCTCAAAAAACCTTTTACCCAAAGTTGAATTGTGCAACTATATATATTTTTATATTGCATGTGACAATTGTTTTTTATCTAATAATTAATTACTAAGGGATAAAGAGTCTCAATTTAGTGACTTTTTTTTAGTTCAAGTCCTCTTTAACAAATCCTCATATCTCTCTCCCGTCCTTGGAGAGGGAATTGGAACAATACAAGGCACTAGCTAATTTTTAAATTAACCTAGACAAATGTCAGGCAATGGGCATCTCCATACCTGTCAGAACTAGTTCCTGATCAGGCAAATCTTTCCTTATAAATGGACGTCTCAAGCCATTACCTACCTGGGGATTCTAATCCCGTCTACTCTGAGTAGCTCACTCAGAGTAGACGGGATTAGGTCATCCCTCAAAGTCTTAACCAGGGGAGTGAAAATTGAGGTGATACAGCTCGTATCACCTCAATTTCACTCCCCTGGTTAAGACTTTGAGGGATGACCTACAACGGTGAGACAGACCCCAATTTTCCTGGCTAAGCAGGTTAAACATTATTAAAATGTACATCTTGCAGTGCCTTTTGTATCTTTACAAGGTGATCCCACTGGACCATTTACAAGGCCTACGTAAAATGTCTGCACAGTTTATTTGGAAAAAGCGCCCGACACGCATCCGCTATACTGCACTTATTCTACAAAAATCCCTGGGTGGCTTAGCAGTTCCTGATTTCGGGAAATATGCTGCAGCCTCATTAGTACTGGCATAAGCAGGCATCTGGCACAGAAGAGATGTGCAGCTTGAACAGGATCTCGTTGGCAAATAGCTTTGTGTGTTCTCCTGGTTATCTGCAAAATTTTCTAATGATTATGTCTCTGTGAATGCCACATTAGCAGCCTTGGCCAGATTCTTTGTCAACTATGTTCAGACGGATCTTGTTCATTCTTGGATCCATGGGGCAACAAGCAATTTGTCCATTTTCTTAGCTCTAAGGGCAACAAGGACCTTTGATCTTGGCACCTTACTTAATTTAAGAACATATGTATGTCCACAGGACCAACTAAGAAAACACTATCTCTTATCTATCAGTTGCTGGAGTTAGATACCACTTGGTCACTGGAATTAAAAGGTAAATGGGAGTATGATCTTCAGTGTAATATCACTAATGAGAGATGGCAGAAGATTCTTACCCTCAACCAAAAAGCTTCAGTTGCTTCCAGAGTTAAGGAATCCAATTATAAGTGGTATCTCACTCCACGCAGACTTCAGAAGATCTAGCCCAATAGTATCCCCCTGTGCTGGAGGTGTAAAAATGCCTAAGGCACTTTGTTGCACATCTTTTGAGAGTGTAAAGCTATAAAACCTTTTTGGCAAAATGTACAGATATAAATAAAAGTCCTAACTGGCGGTGATCCGGTGGATGATCCATCTTATTATTTGCTACACAACACTCCTAACACTCGTCCTTGGACAAAAAAATACAAATGTTCTTTGATAAGACACCTTATCCAGGCCATGGGAATGCTTGTTGCCAGGCATTGGAAGTCTCCGGTGGAGTCCACTATCCGGGAGTGGATAAGTGAACTGAAATTCATCTATGAGATGGAGTCTCTGACACATTCTATACAGGGCAAAGATGAAGCTGTGTAACCAAATCTATCCTTCGTGTTTTGCCCCAGCTGAGAGGAATCCACCAGACACTGACTCAAATGTGAATACCAAGAATTTATTTGTGACCTTACAATGGTCAACTGGTAACTTCCTCAACCAGTAATAACTCTCAACACAAATATAAACACTTTTCACAATACAAAGTCAGAAAATATTCTCCTCTTCATGGCCAGTGCACCGGTAAGATGCTGATGAATAAAAAGTCACGGTATATATACACTTCTTACATACAATTTTGAGCTACAACAGATCTTTCTTTTACAATCTCCAACCACTACGCAATACAACACTTTTCATCACAGTACCATATGTTGAGGTATAGGGGCTTGAATAGGGACAGGTCTACTGAGCAACTTCAGTTCTATACAGTCTCAGTCCCTTGATACCAAGTCCAACCTATATTGCTCAGTAAAACCTTAAAAGGGGGGAAGTTAGAGTTCTTCTTTAATATGGTGCTGGTACAGGTCTTACTTTTCTTTAGTTGGTTTAAGGCACCGGAATACTTTCCACTCTTTTGACTCAGAGCATTTCTCAAACTCTCTTTTCATGTACTGCGGCCCCAAAATAATAAAATAACCAAATAAAATAAAAATAATGAAATGAATGGATAATGGGTAAAATAAATAAAAAGAAACAAAATAAACAAAGAAAATAAATGCACCCAGGAACAGCGACAATATCTCCCTTTGTATTAAGATCACTCTCTCTTCTACAGGAGTTGTCAGGCAAAATTTAATAAAATAAGCGCTACTTACCGGGGGCTTCCTCCAGCCCCAAGCTCCTAGCACATCCCTCGCCGCAGCTCTCCCCGCAGTCGTTCGCCGGAGCTCCGACCCGGCCCCCGGCGATGACGTCAGAGCAACCTGGGGGTCGCTCTGTACTGCGCCTGCGCGATCGGCGCTGTCAATCACCGCCATGTGGGCCAGAGCGGACTGCACAGGTTAATAGAACTTGTTTGTTTAACTGACTGGTTCTCTTTATCTTAGAAGCTTCCTCTCACTCCCTCCTGCACAAATATTGCACTTAAGTAGAACAGGTATCACTTTAAGATTTACTTTTTGCTGTTATAAATTCCAGTGACTGCTGCGGGCTGACAGGCAAAATGTCTCTTTATCCCAATCACCACTTGCGGCTGACCTAGATACCAAATTGTGGACTTTGACAGAGGCCCTTCACTCTGTCTAGGCAACACAGTTCTCTCACTCTTGCTGTAACTTGGGTACAGTCTGTTTCTTTAGGCAATACAAGACTCAGGTGCAGAAATGACTGTTTACCACCACAAGGTTTCTGTTTCTTTAAGAGTATATCCAGCAGGCAGATTCTAATCTCAATACGTTCATCAGAGGATAAATTCAGTATATTGTGGTTAACTGTACCTTTCTCTCAGATAACCGACGCTGAATTAAGGCTCCTTTCACCTAATTACAGGTGACTACTCTGATCACAGTCTGTAGCAAAGTCGCAATACATATACTCATCTGTCTCACAGTGTCTCTCTCTTTCTCTGTGCACTTCACGGATCTGGCATGCTGTCTCTTTAGTACTTTTCTGTGGCCGCCTGTTCCCTGTCCTCTCTGGCTAATCTCTCCTCCTGGCTGTGTCCGGATAGCTATCGCCGGTCCAAGCTATGCCTAAAGGGGTGGCTGCTACGGCTGCTCCGCTCTGTAGGTATGTGAGGTGTACAGAAGAACAGTTTCTTTGATAATTAAGGGTGGCATCGTTCCACTGAGTGTCCCCACTCCATCTATGGAAATCCATAATGTATTCTTCTTCTGGCCATTTACCCTGCTGAAGGGAACAAATTGCTGCTTCGGCAAATGCTGCTTGGCCTGGGTAATCAAATACCTCTGCAAGGGCTGTAAAGAAGGAATCAACTCTAGCCAGAGCAGGATCTTGTTTGTCCCAAAGTTATAAGGCCCAGGCGTGGGGTTCTCCCTGAAGAAGGGAAATGATTGTTCCAACCTTGATTGCTTCTGACTCTGAGTAGTAGGTACAAGTTTGCAAGGAGAAGAACAAGAGGCACCAGACTTTGTGGTTCTTTTGTCCCATCCTCTCTGTGCATGTGCACCGCCAGCCATAGACTTTGGCAGAGGGCGTGCGCACATCTGTGCATAGCGATGTCGGCCTTTGAGGGAGGTTTGACATACATGAACATGCAGACTTAGGCACATGTGCAAAGAAACTGGCATCAAAATTTGATATAAAAAGCCCCTTCAGCCATGGCTTAGTGCTGTTTGCTCTGACAGCTAGTGGGTACGCCCAATGTTCTGGTGCCTTTGGCCTATCCTGCCTTTGTATCTGTCTGCTCATTATTGGCCCTGGTTTGCATGACAATTCTCGATCCTGATCCCCTAGGTTTAACTCGGCCTGTTTGCTCGACCTGATTGATTGCTGCTGCCCTGACCCCTGGATTGTGTAGTGGATTTCCCTTGTCTGCCGCCTGCCTTGATTCCGGACTGTTTCCTCACTCAAGCCTGCCTGACACCAACCTTGGATTGTACCTTGACTATTACTTTTATTCAAACAGCAAATCATTTTTTGACAGTAAATGACATAGGTGTCTCCCAAAAGATAATAAGACGTTGTACAAGAGGCATTATTGTGGGAAAGAAAAATTATCATCTTTTATTACATTTGAGCAAAAAGAGTCCAGTCCAAAATGATTCATACCCTTTTCAATAATCAATAGAAAAGTATATTACAGCAATCAAAACGCTAATTGCAGACCAGCTTTTTGCATGTCTCCACAGGTATTTTTGCCCATTCATCTTTAGCAATGAGCTCCAAATCTTTCAGGTTGGAGGGTCTTCTTGCCATCACCCTGATCTTTAGCTTCCTCCACAGATTTTCAATTGGATTCAAATCAGTTATACCTTTTGCTGACTACCTCATATGCACATATATGCACCTTTTTTGCTTCACCCTGTCAACCATTTCTTATGCACCTTATGCACTTTTTGCCTTATATTGTTTTATATTCATCAATTGTTAACTATTTACAGTGGGTTGCAAAAGTATTTGGCCCTCTTGAAGTTTTCCACATTTTGTCACATTACTGCCACAAATATGCATCAATTTTATTGGAATTCCACGTGAAAGACCAATACAAAGTGGTGTACATGTGAGAAGTGGATCGAAAATCATACATCATTCCAAACATTTTTTACAAATAAATAACTGCAAAGTGGGGTATGCATAATTATTCGGCCCCCTGAGTCAATACTTTGTAGAACCACCTTTTGCTGCAATTACAGCTGCCAGTCTTTTAGGGTATGTGTAACGATTGGTGTCAGCACGCAGAGAGAATCTGATTATTGGCGATCTGCAGTACCACCAAGAATGCAGATATACGCCTGATTATCGATGATCTGCAGAATCAGCGATAATACAGATGTATTACTAACCTCTGGACACCAGAATAGTGAGAGTGTTTGGTGTAACAGTAACAACTCTGAGTGGAGACCACCAGAGGAGCTGGCGGCCTAAGACTCCTGAGGAATTCACCCCTGACTGTGGGTGATATTCCTGTAGCCTGTGGGCCCCTGGGCGAGGAACCAAGGCTGGGTTGCAGGAAGCCCTGCTGCTAATATGAAAGGTTTTGCCCTGAACTGGGCTAACGTAATACAGTAACAGCACAATCCTAGTCTGGGGTGTGAGGTCCGTAGTCACAACACCCTGGAACTAGTCTGGAAGTATACATAAATCATAATACAATTCCCTAGTCTTGGGTGTGGGTCCGTGATCATCAACACCCTGGAACTAGTCTGGAATATAACACAAAGACAATACAGTTCCCTAGTCTTGGGTGTGAGGGCCTTGATCTCAACACCCTGGAACTATGTTAGAGAATACACAGAAGATACACAGTATTCCTAGTCTGGGGTGTGAGGGCCATGATCTCAACACCCTGGAACTGGTCTAACAAATAATAATAACAGTACAAGGTAATCTGGCTCAGTGTGAATTCCCAGGTCCACCTGGTTCTAACACACTGTAAGGATCTGACTATGGTCTGAATGCTTCCACAAAGTGTTTGCAATGGCAGACAACCAGCAACTGACAAGCAAGCAGAATATATAGTAGCTGAACTCTGCTGCCCCGCCCGAGCCACTCGACCAATCTTGAGTCCAGCAGGAATCAGCTGATCATCCTGATCAGCTGACACTTCCCCTGCTGGTATAAGGGTCCTGACTTCTGGCCCGCGTGCGCGTAGTTCTTCATCCATCTATGTGGACTAACAGACCCAGCCACTCCAAAGGCACGCTGCTGCGTACAAACCGCCACTTTGGACGCAGGAACAGCCGCTTTGCTGTTAGAACATGCGGCGGCTTTTCCGCGTTCTGCCACACTACCACACTACCAGACGCGTGCCTACGCGTGCAAACCGCCGTGTTGGACGCGGAATCAGCCGCCTTGCTTTCAGCACACGCGGCGGCTTTTCCGCGTTTTCTCACAGTATGTCTCTACCAGCTTTGCACATCTAGAGAATGAAATCCTTGCCCATTCTTCTTTGCAAAACAGCTCCAGCTCAGTCAAATTAGATGGACAGCGTTTGTGAACAGCAGTTTTCAGATCTTGCCACAGATTCTCGACTGAATTTAGATCTGGACTTTGACTGGGCCATTCTAACACATAGATTTGTTTTGTCTTAAACCATTCCATTGTTGCCCTGGCTTAATGTTTAGGGTCATTGTCCTGCTGGAAGGTGAACCTCCGCCCCAGTCTCAAGTCTTTTGCAGTCTCCAAGAGGTTTTCTTCCAAGTTTGCCCTGTATTTGGCTCCATCCATCTTCCCATCAACTCTGTCCAGCATCCCTGTCCCTGCTGAAGAGATGCACTACCCGAGCATGATGCTGTCACCACCATATTTGACGGTGGGGATGGTGTGTTCAGAGTGATGTGCAGTGTTAGTTTTCTGCCACATATAGCGTTTTGCATTTTGGCCAAAAAGTTCCATTTTGGTCTCATCTGACCAGAGCCCCTTCTTCCACATGGTTGCTGTGTCCCCCACATGGCTTCTGGCAAACTGCAAACGGGACTTCTTATGCTTTCTGTTAACAATGCCTTTCTTCTTGCCACTCTTCCATAAAGGCCAACTTTGTACAGTGCATGACTAATAGTTGTCCTATGGAAGTAGATCTCTGCAGCTCGTCCACCATGGGCCTCTTGACTGCATTTCTGATCAGCGCTCTCCTTGTTCGGCCTGTGAGTTTAGGTGGATGGCTTTGTCTTGGTAGGTGTACAGTTGTGCCATACTCCTTCCATTTCTGAATGATCGCTTGAACAGTGCTCCGTGGGATGTTCAAAGCTTTGGAAATGTTTTTGTAGCCTAAGCCTGCTTTAAATTTCTAAATAACTTGATCCCTGACCTGTCTTGTGTGTTCTTTGGACTTCACAGTGTTGTTGCTCCCAATATTCTCTTATGCTTCATACACACTTGAGATAAAAGTCTTTGGAAAAGGCAACATCACAGACCAATTTTACCCCATTCCATGTAGTATGAGAGCCATACTCTACACAGTCTACAACTCCCCATCAGATAAAATCTTTGCAAGATGCTGCACACAAAGATGCTGTACACATTCAAAAGATCACTATCTGCAAAAGATCTCTTCCTGCAATAGATTCATTCCTGCAAAATGCATTCATAGTCTATGATATCTGTAGATCATCATACACACCTTGTTTAACAGGCAATCATCTGCAGATCATCTGCAGATCAGATCCACCAGGATGGATTTTCAGATCTGCAGATGATTGCCAGATATGCAGATGAAGTCTGTTAAATAAGGTGTGTATGAGGATCTGCAGATCTCATAGACTATGAATGCATTTTGCAGGAATGGATCTATTGCAGGAAGAGATCTTTTGCAGATAGTGATCTTTTAAATGTGTACGGGCATCTTTGTGTGCAGCATCTTGCAAAGATTTTATCTGACTGGGGAGTGCAGCTCCATAGAATAGACTGTGTAGAGTATGGCTCTCATACTACATGGAATGGAGTAAAATTGGTCTGTGATCTTGCCTTTTCCAAAGACTTTTATCTCAAGTGTGTATGCAGCATTAGACAACCTCTGAGGCCCTCACAGAGCAGCTGTATTTGTACTGACATTAGATTACACACAGGTGTACTCGATTTAGTCATTAGCACTCATCAGGCAATGTCTATAGGCAACTGAATGCACTCAGATCAAATGGGGCTGAATAATTATGCACACACCACTTTGCAGTTATTTATTTGTAAAAAATGTTTGGAATCGTGCATGATTTTCGTTCCACTTCTCATGTGTACACCACTTTGTGTTGGTCTTTCATGTGGAATTCCAATAAAATTGATTCATGTTTGTGGCAGTAATATGACAAAATGTGGAAAACTTCAAGAGGGCCAAATACTTTTGCAACCCACTGTATATGCACTTATGCACTTTAATGATCTATATATGTATGGTTCTACTGATATAATTGCTATTATCATTTAGTTTTTATGGCATTTTGGTAGAGTTTTTACAGTGTTGTGATGAATAGGGGTGTGCGCTTTCCTGTGTTTTTTGTGTGGCTCAGTGTTTAACTTACCCTGTGATTTTTTTTTTATTTCTTATCCTGCAGCCCTGGGGGGGGGGGGGGGGGGCTCTGCCTCTGCCTCTCTCCTCTTGCCCTGGTTCTTTTTCTGTTCTTTCTCTTTTCTCTTTCCTTCCTAAGTCTCTTAGCTATTCCTGCTGTTTCTCTCTCTCTTTCGCTGTCCACTCTCTCCAGGACACACGGAGGGGCGTCTGGAGCTGCTGCAGAGCTGAGCGAGCGCCACTGGCAGAGGGCCACCGGCTGCTCCCCTCACACAGCTCTCCAGACTCCCCTACGCATCCGTCATTATAGCTAGTGTGCTGTATATATAGGTATATGCTACTTGTACTACTGTACCTGACTGTACATGTTGGATTGCATGCATGTGTTTGTACCATCTCCGACCCTGTCTGAGCCAAAAATAATTCCGGGTACAACCCCCGTTGTACTTGGCGAAATAAACGTGATTCTGATTCTGATTATTATGTACAGTATACTATAACACTGACTAATTTTCATGTACATGCACAATTCAAGGAAAGTACACAATTGAGTATTTATCATATTATATAACACATTAATGCTGTATCCTTATTGATTGTGAAGCCATTATTATATTTGTATTATTGGGGGCCTTATATAGGCTTGGTCACGGCCTTCTTTGGTTTTAAATGTTTTTAAATTTCAGTTGGCTTTAATAAAGACATATTATACCTCACATATGTTTTTTGGTCCAATTAGTGCTCGTCTACCATCCTTATATAGAGGGGTTGCTTTCCTTTTTGTTTTATATATGTTCATTATCAGGTCTATGACCTATTCCCCCTTGTATAAACGAATTAGAAATATTCATTGCTTAATGATGCATACTCGTTTTCTTCCTTTGTTTCAAATTGGATTCAAATCAGGACTCTTGCTGGGCCATTCCAAGACGTTAATCTTGTTGTCTGCTAACCATATCTTCACCAATTTTGCTGTGTGTTTGGGTCATTGTCATGTTGAAATGTCCACTGGTGCCCAAGGCCAAGTTTCTCTGCTGACTGCCTGATGTTGTCCTTGAGAATCCTCAGTTATTGCTCTTTTTTCATGGGGCCATTTACTGTGATTAGGTCCATTGACTGAAAAACACCCCCAAAGCATTAGGCACCCACTAATATGTTTGACAGTGGGGATGGTGTTCTTTTAATTGAAGGCTTCTCCTTTTTTATGCCAAATGAAGGAAACATCATTGTAATCAAATAATTCAATTTTTGTTTCATCTGACCATAACACAGAAGACCAGAAGTGTTCTTATTTTTCCAGATGAGCATTTGCAAAGGCCAAGCGAGATTTTGTGTGCCTTATCTGGAGAAGTTGCGTCCTCCTTGGTTTGCATCCATGGAACCCAGCAGTGTGCAGCGTCAGTTGGATTGTCTGTCAGGAATATACTGGGGTGCTTATGATGTAAGGATAATATTTTCATTTTCCTGTCTGCTATGTACTTCAGATGCGTATGTATGGGTCATCATCTGGCTTTGGGGAAGCTGTACTTGTCTGTGGGACAGTGTGGAATACAATTACCCTCAGTTCCTCTGAGAGCAGGGAGCTAATTAGAAGCCCTATTGTCCCATTATACAAATCCAGACAGAGTCAGGGAACTTCAAAGGCTAACAAAAAACCTCTAGAATTTACATCTGGCAAGCCTGCTGGAAGGTGGAGGAAGCCTTAATCAATTGTCACCTGGAGGGGGGGGGGGGGGGGGAGACCTTTTTGATGATCTGAAAACTGAGACAAGGAAAGGTTTGAAGTGGCATATCACAGGAAAGGATATGACGCGTGTTATGAATGGACTAGTCCTGTGGAAATTGAATTATTGGTGGAGTTGAAAAGCCTCACTTAACAATCTCTTGATGTATAGACATTGTAACCTAGGGCAATTGGGCTAAGGTAGTCTTTTGTTGGGTGTGTGTACTATAGTGGATGTTGGATCTCTGAAAATCCAATTATGACTGAGGATGTAATTAAATCTAGCTTCCCCCGTCCACACAGGCTTACAGCCTCAAGGCGAATATTTCATTATAAAAACCAGGGGACAGCTACCTCAAATCAGTTCTCTTCTGACGGTAGCGGCAGCTGGTCTCCAGGCCCAAGCTAAGGGGCTCCTGGTCAAAGCCAGAACTGTGTCCATCCACAAAAGTCCAAGATTCTTCTATCTGGATCCCCGTTTATTTTGGTAAGCAAAATCGCTTTGTGTGTATCTTTGTAACACTTAATTTTGTAACCGTTTTACTTTGTTTTTTGTAATCTTTTGTATATATTCTGTTCTGCATTGTTCCATGTTTTTCTGGAATATTAAATTATTATTTAATAAGCTTGACTTCTGCCGTACTAAACTAACACTCACAGCCTAGAGGAGACTGCAGTGTAGCTGTGTATAAGTCCGTGCCTAATTGTATGTTTGAGCAACACTACCATATGAAATTGTAATTGCATTGTGTGGATGGGGCACTTCTGCGCTCGACAGCCGAGTGGGAAGTCTAACAGTATCGTTCGGAAAGACTGTTAGTGGTTTTGCTGCACGACAGTGTAACTTGCATTACAAATCATTGTCTGATTGTGCTGTGTTACTGTACAACTGTACTGTGTGTGTGGGTGCGTGGCGTTCTCGTATTCGGCCTAAGCGCAAAGCTGACCCAAATACGAAAACGCAGATTGCGTGTTTAGCCCTCGACAGCTGAGGGGACGTGTCTAGCAACGCTAGTGGTGGCAGTGGGAAGTGTTTGAGGGGTTCCAGCCTTGTTTGTAGCTTAAATAAGGCTGTTCCCCGCTTAATCTGATCAAACCCGAAGTCGGGAACCGTATACGCAGGCGTGCCGCGGGCCGGTTCCTGACATTGTCCCTTTGTCTGCCTTGAGACATTGCCACCAGCAGAGCCCAGATTCACCAGGATGGCCTTGGTGGTGATCCTTGGATTCTTTTTCACCTCTCTCACAATCCTTCTGGCCAGCACAGGTGTCACTTTTGGCTTCCGACCACGTCCTCTGAGATTTCTCACAGTGCGGAACATTTTGTATTTTTTTAATAATACTTTGCACTCTAGCCACTGGAACTTGAAAACATTTAAAAATGGCCTTGCAGCCCTTTCCTGACTTGTGGGCAGCTACAATGCACAGCCGCAGGTCCTCACTGAGCTCCTTTGTCTTAGCCATGGCTGTCCACAAACCAACTGTAGAGAGCTGCTGTTTTTCACCTGTTGAGTTGATTAAAACAGCTGTTCCCAATTAATCAGGGTAATTGGGATGCTTTAGAACAGCATGGACTATTTGGAATGGTATAGAACTTTGGATTTTCCCACAGACTGTGACAGTTTGTGAAGGGTATGAATAATTTTGGACTGGACACTTTCTTCTCAAATGTAAATAAAAGATAATAATTTTTTTCCACAATAATGTCTCTTGTACATTGTCTTACTATCTTTTGGGAGACACCAATGTCATTTCCCATAAAAAAAATTACCTGCTTGTAGAATAAAAGTAACTTTAAAGGGAACCAGAGCTAATGGAAGTAAAAGCTGTTATACATACCTGGGGCTTCCTCCAGCCCCATACGCACGGATTGCTCCCACGTCGCCATCCACCGTTGCCCGCATCTAGGAGAACCGGCTCCCGTAGCTGACATCATCGGAGCCGCGCTACGCAGGAGAAGTGCGCCCTCTACGTATCTCTCCGTACACTGCTGCAGAGATACGCAAAGAGCGCACCTCTGCTACGCTAGACTGGCTCCGACTGGCGGCAGAGCGGGGTCCCGATTCTCCTAGATACGGGCAGCGCTGGACCGCGGCGTGGGAGCGATCCGTGCATATGGAGCTGGAGGAAGCCCCAGGTATGTAGAACAGCTTTTACTTCCATTAGCTCTGGTTCTCTTTAAGTCAATGTTTGCCAGGGGTATGAATAATTATGGGCAGCACCCAAGACTAGGCGAGAGACATCAGGTACTGCAAACTGGAGCGGGTGGTGCCAGGTCTTGTATTTGGCCCTGAAGTTAAAAACAGTTCTGTTGAACTCCTTGTATGGAAATAAGCTGTTCAATTGATGAACCTTTTCCCGTGGTATCCATATTTTGGGAAGTTCGTAACTGTTAGGCTTTAGTTGACAGATTTCTTTGTTGTCCAGGTGGCTCATTGGCCCTTCCACTAGGGGATAGGGTTGTTCATCACAGGCAAAGAAAAAACGTGGGCACCAGTAAAATGCACACCTCTGTGTTTAATGATGCATTGCAGCAAACATTCCAACAGATTTGACAGCAGATTAGCAATACTTCACCCCATCCAGGTGCACCCAGCATAGAGACTAGGGGATAGGGTGTTGCCTAGTTGCGGGGTCTAAGTGGCCACGGGTCTTCCCCAATAACGACCAGAGGGGTTCACCCTGGACTTAGCAGCCTAGTGCCCACCAGGTTGCAAACTGGGGTCACCTTACTAGTGGTTAAAAGAACAGATACCTCAATGTGGAGAATGTAGGCAGGCAAGAATAGTCAAGGTACAATCTGAGGTCGGTGGCAGGCAGGCTTGAGCAAGGAAACAGTCCAGAATCAAGGCAGGCGACAGACAAGGGAAATCCACTACACAGTCCAAGGGCCAGGGCAGGCAGCAATCAATCAGGTCGCGCAAACAGGCCGAGTCAAACCAAGGGGATCAGGATCGAGAATTGTCATGCAAGCCGGGGCAATAACAAGCCGACAGATAAAAAGGCAGGATAGGCCAAAGGCACCGGAACATTTGGGCGTACCCACTAGATGTCAGAGCAAACAGCACTAAACCATGGCTGAAGGGGCTTTTTATATCGAATTTTGATGCCAGTTTCATGTGCCTATGCCTGCATGTTCATGTATGTCAAACCTCGCTCAAAGGCCTACGTCGCTAGGCACAGACATGCGCACGCCCTCTGCCACAGTCATCACACTATGGCTGGTGGTGCACATGCACAGAGAGGACACCAGGACCACAAGGACACGTGAGTATTATAGGTGGTCCTTCTGTATGTCCTGTTGTTAAGTAAACCAGATTTCTTTAGGATAACCCCAGATTGTTTGAACACTGGTTACTGATTGTCTTGGTAGTGTGACCACTACATCCAAACGGATGTAGTGGTCACACTGTATTGCCAAGTACCCTTGAAACTACACTGAAAGACTGTATGTATCATTTTACTTCTGTCAAGGATCTCTCTCATAAAAATGAGTAACACTTTTTTAAATAAATAGTCCTATGTATGAAGCAAATCCTTATTCCTAGTTACATATTTTTTCTATCCATGCAATAGACATAGCACAGGCTGGGTAAGGGATTGCTAAGTGTGATGCCACCATATCGTACATAGATTCAGTGGTGTAAGGACAGAAAAACAAAGCACACAGCAGCAGATATAGCTATAGGAAAGACAGGGGCCCATATGCAATTAACTTTTTCTCCTGAGTTTTCTCCTGGGTGATATTTTTAAACTTGTCAATAAAATGCCTTTTAAACCATCAAAGAGCAAAAAAATACTCAAAATAATTTTTTATTTACTTTTTCACTTACTTTTTTTGCACTTTTTGATGAAAAATTATCTCTTAGGAGAAAAAGTTAATTGCATATGGCCCAGGGTATTTATTCAGTCACACACAACACACAAAACTAAGCAGAAAACAGTTATACAAAATACTAGTTGAAACAGCTTCTATCAACAGATGTTGTGGCCATGGTCATGACAGATTCCGGTCTGCTAACTTTATTGCATTGTGAGAAATAATGGCTGTTGCCAACTGCCAAGCCAACAGTATCTCCCACTGTATGTAGATATATAACCTTTTAGTCTATCAAATTGTTAGTGGGTGTGCTTATAGACAAGGGCAGTAAGTGCTGTCCTGCAGAATAACAAAGATGTTGACCTACAGGCTCAAAAAGGATCAAACAAACAAACAACATGAACGAATTAAACAATGAATATCAATTGTTTCTTTATCTGCCTTCTATTTTTTACTTTTCACTTTGCAATGTGTTGATTTTTTTCCCCTACGCCTATATTTTGGTAAAGTTCCTCTCTAAAGTTTCCACAATCCATGTTCTCTTCAGCACTACAGATTTGAGTGCCAAAGGAGTTGTAGTCCTTAGATGTATACTGGATAAACACTATGTCCTAGTAGTCCTAATATTAATCTTAAATTCTAGACGTTAGCTCCACATTTTGGATTCCCCATTCTGAATAAAACGGAGTCTTTAAACTTTCAAACTTAATTGTATTGGTACAAAAGGACAGGCATAGGAAACAATTCCATCCACAGGATCAACTGACAGGTATGAGACTCAAGATATGCCCTTAATCATAGTTTATTTTGTACCAATAAAATTACCGGTTTTATACTCATACCGGGTCTGTGGATCTCTCCCTCCCTTCTACCATTGCTAAAGAAATTGTAGGAGGCACACAAAAATATTCTATACTCTAAGTCATAAATTGTAGGAGTAGATTTGTCTTACCTCCACAAAGGAACAAACCAATAGGGTAAATATACATTTTTAACAATGCACAAAATACATCGCATTTCACGGGTTAATGATGCACAAAATACAACGCATTTCATGAGTACCTGCTGCAAATTTAGGAACTAGTTATTGACCTGAGGAAGCGGGCCAGTACTCGTGAAACGTGTTGTCTTTTGTGCATCATTAAAATGTATATCTACCCTATTGGTTTGTTCCTTTATGGAGGGAAGACAAATCTAGTCCTTTAATTTATGACTTAGCAGATAGAATATCTTTTGGTGCCTCCTACAGTTTCTTTAGCTATAGTTCAACCCTTTGGGGTAAAGTATTGGACACCACGTGTTCCAATAACCCAAGGAGAGCGACTGACCAGTACCTGCATAGCAGACCTGGGATACGGAACGGTTAATTTCCCGTAGGCCTCTGTCGGTGGTTGCAGGATTGCAACCTACCTTTGTGAGTATAAATTATTATTCTGTTCTCATCCACATACCTAATGATACTGCACCATCGGGCCTCTGGTCTCTCTTATTAAAGAATCTTGGCGGTTGAAAGCTCCAAGGAGTTTCAGAGGGTTTTTGGACACTATCTTTTTTTTTTGCAGAGCTCATCGGAGATCATTCCTATACAATTCTCCATAATCCACATTTTCCTAAATACAGCAGATGAACGACTAATCACAATAGAGTCACAATCCCCAGAAAGACTTTGGATGAACAAAAAGTCCCAGTAGTAACCTTTCAGGTCTCCATACTCAGATGGAGAAAGGGTAGTGAGATCAGCAGTTGGATCCATGAACATAAAACTTTCCTGGCTTCAGTAGACGAGTCTCTCATTCTCCAAAGCACGGTGTCTGGCGTGAACACATGACACTCCAGCCACTATCAGTTCTCTGGGCAAAACACCACTCTACACACCTTTAGATAAATGAACTCCCTTTTACCTCTGCATTTCCTGCTTTTTTTTAATAGTTCTCCTCTATAAAGAAGTAATCCAAAAGGAGAAGTTCGCACACAGTCTTTGCAGGAACAACGTGTCAAATTTTATTGTCCTATCACATACACAAGCAAATAAATCAGACCTATAAGGCCAACGATCGTTTTGGGGCCACCAAAGGGTCCCCTTAATCAAGGCATAGGGCAGAAAAACATGTCCTATGCCTTGATAAAGGGGACCCTTTGGTGGCCCCAAAACGATCGTCGGCCTTATAGGTCAGATTTATTTGCTTGTGTGTGTGATGGGAGAATAAAATTTGACACGTTCCTGCAAAGACTGTGTGCAAACTTCTCCTTTTGGATTACTACATTGAGCAACCGTGGAGTTCAGCACCAGCACCCACATACCTTGATGTGCAGTTCTACTTCTTGAACTCCTCTATAAAGAGACATACGCTTAGCCAGTGGAGTAATTTAGGTTGATATTGATGTTACCTGGCGCTGTAACTCATGGTGTTACCTACTGCCGTATGGGACCTAGGGAGAGTCTGGGGCTTGGCTCAACTGGCAGTGCAAGGGATGGAGAAGGGAGGTCCAACTTCTTTCTTCCCTATCCTTGTGCCGAGCTATGCACAGCAGTGGCAGAGCTTAATAAAGACACTTGCCTCCTCCAGCATCTTGAGGTCTCGTCTGTGGCACTGCTTATTCTCTACTCTCTAATTCTTGTGCACATCATAAAGGAATATACAGGAAATCAGAGAGACAAAGAGTTGGCAATGCTAAAGAAGACTGATGGGACCTCCAGTAGCTGGAGGAAGTAAGTGTCTATATTAAACTCTCTCACTGCACCTAAGGAAAGCTGTATTAGGGACCCAGTAAGGAAAGAGGAATGGGACAGTAGACCTCCATATAAAGCTGGATGGCACCACTAAACCTATTTTGTAGCTTTAAAAAAGGACTATATGAACTGATGCAATCTCAAAAAGGCAGAAAAAAAGTCTCTGAAAAAACGTTATTGACACATGTAGAAAAACATCAAAAACACGCGATTCTTCAATATCACAGTGATAGGTCTTTAAAGCACATTAGATTGATTTGAATCAACAAACGGTTGTAGCTTTGCGGGTATTTAACTTCAAGGTAACTAGAAATAATCGAAATGCTTAGGTCTCAAGTGTAATCTAAATTGTAAATACTTTTATTATGATATCAAAAATTCAGGGAGAATAAAACATCAAAATAATTAAAAACTGGGGAAGGAATGTTGCGGAGTCAGTAATAACATGATACATGGCCGGCCAATCATTCATATCAGACCACTCATTCAATCACACCCATTCAACCCTCATATAATCTAATAGAGCTCTGCGCAGGGAAAAGTTCCACAAGTCAATATAATGCAAGGTCCAATGTTCAACCAGGACTCTTCAGCAGTGCTCAAATCTGACATCCAAGCGACAGCTCACAGAGCAGAAAGTTCATGAAGCAAGAGGCAGCCAATATCAAGTTTCAGCATGAAGCATATAGCGTGCATAATATAATAAATAGGCATGGATCTCACCCAATTAGCTTCTGTCTTCCGCAGCGCTGCATTGATGTGTCATTAGATTAGGGGAATGGGTGGATTGTAGTCACTGGGGGACCCCCCTCTCTCTCTCTTTCTCTATTGCCAGGTCGCCATGGTTGTAGGGCTTGTCAGCGAGGCACAGCGTGGGATCAAGGCCGGCTGGCGTCCCAGCACAGCTCCAACATCCGTCTCCACGGTCCTCCAATCAGAACGCCCGCTCTATTGCCTGCAATGGCACCTGGGTAGGGTAGTTCCCCGTAAAGAGAGGTCAGAACAGCCAGACGTTGTGTTCGACTCCGCCCACCGACGCGTTTCACGCCGTGGGCGTTTCTTCAGGGTGTGTCTCCTTCCCCCCCGTGCACCAGCTTTTACTTCGTTGGGACCTCCTCCTCTATCGTCATTACTCCTCCTCCATTTGTCAGCATCCACCATAGCTAATGCAGTTATTCATGATCCGCATAGATACGTACAGCCCCTCATTTCAAAAGGGACTGAGACAGATTCTGGGTGCTATTATCCTGGGAGGTTATTGTAGTATTACCTTATTAGACAATTGAGGTTTGTCAATTCTAAAACATTATTCTCTCATGGAAAGGAGAGTTTCGTTTTTCCAACTATATTTGATCTCTAATGTCATTCATATTTTTATTACAATCAATGAGATGCAAATCACCTATTTTTATCAAAGGCATTACCAATATTCATTTGTATATTCAAAGTTTGCTCCACTTCAATTTCAGAGTTTCCAATAGAGCATTTCAACAGCAGGACTCTGATAGTATTTTTGGCTGCACCGTTGTCTTATGATGCTCATTTAAAGGGACATTGCACAATAAGCTCCACTTTTTACTATAGATCCAAATCAAAGGTCCTCAAACAGCTATTCTTCAAAGAATCAAGCCACACAGAACCAAAGCACGCTTCCCATCATGTATATGCATTCAAACGCAAGAATGCTCTCAGATCTAATTCTCGATTGAGGCCATGTGGATACAGGGTATTCAACCTATATATCCACATGGCCTCCTTGCAATAAAGGACATCATCATAATCCCCCCTTCTAGCTGAAATATTTAACTTGTAGATCCCCTTCACCTTAGTTCCATCTAAATTGCTGTTATGGAACTGGGCATAATGTGCTGCCAAAAAGCTTTTTTCCTCATTGTTGTCCTCAATTAGGCGCAAGTGCTCCAAAATTCTTTTAGTTTTCCCTATGTACTTAAGTCCGCAAGGACATTCAATCATATATATGACTTTTTCAGTTGAACAGTTGATATGTGATCTAATCTCATACATATCTTGGCCAGAGCTATCATAAAAATGCTTACTGTCCTTACGGTCTATAAATGGACATAGCTTGCACCTAGAGCATCTGTAAGTCCCATTCGGTATATGTTTGTCTAGCCAAGTTGCTGTGTCTCTCTTGTATTCACTTTTAACTAATTTATCACGAAGATTGGGTGCACGCTTGGCTGTCATGAGGGGTCTAGGTCCAACTATTCTTAAAATGTCTGGGGAAGCAGTTAGAATGTTCCAGTTCTTTTCCAAGATACCACGTAAGGGTTCCCAATGGGACCCAAAAGTACTGATCAAACGCAAAAAACTGTCCTCCTCCCCTTTAGAAGTTACCTGCTCACTCAGAAGGTCAGTTCTATCCACATCCCAAGCCTTCCGCAGAGCTCTGCGTAGGGTGCGATGTGGATATCCTCTTTGTCTGAAGCGATCATACATTGATCTAGCTTCCATACGAAAAGTCTCGTCATTGGAACAATTGCGTCGTAACCGAATGAATTGTCCACATGGTACCCCCCTAATTAAAGGGGGGGGGGTGATGACTGGACGCATGAAGTAAGCTATTGCCTGCCGTCGGTTTACGAAATGTGGAAGTAGATATTTTCTCCCCCTCCACCTTTAACTGTAAATCCAAAAAATTCAATATCTGCTTACTCACTGTATACGTTAACTTAATATTTTTATCATTTTGGTTCATTCGTACCATAAATCTCTCCAGTTCCTCTTCGTTTCCAGTCCAGACCAGGAGCACGTCGTCAATATAACGAAGCCAGAGGGCGGCGTGTGCTCGGAAGCCAGGGTCACCATAGACATCCTGGTGTTCCCAAAGGCCCAGATGGAGGCACGCATATGCCGGTGCACACGCCGCCCCCATCGACGTGCCCCTGGTCTGCCTGTAAAAAACTCCATCAAAAGAAAAACAATTCAAATGCAGGATTAATTCAACTGCATCATAAATAAACTGGTTGAAATCGTCAAATTCTGGATAGTGGCCTTGCAAGAAAAATTGTATAGCCCGGAGTCCCTCCCCATGCGGGATCGACGTGTATAATGATTCAACGTCGATCCCCACGAGGAGGGACCCCGGGGGGACCACCAAATCCTCAAGTGTACCCAAGAGGTTTTTTGTATCCAATACAAACGATGGTAATTGACTTACCAATGGTTTTAGGCGTTCATCCACATATTTGCCCAAACGTTGTGTCGGGCTACCTATGCCCGCCACAATCGGGCGCCCTGGGGGCTTAGACATACTTTTGTGAACCTTTGGTATTATGTAAAAGGTTGGTATGTTAAAGGTATCCACCTTCATAAAGTTACATTCATCCTCCGTGACGACGCCTTTGACCCAAGCGTCATCTACCAGGGAATTAACTCTATGAACCACTAGGGAAAATGGATTGTCAGGCAATTTCTGATAGGTATCTCGATCTGCAAGCAATCTTTTACATTCGGCAACGTAGTCCTCCTCATTGAGGAGGACCACGTTGCCTCCTTTGTCACCCGGTTTTATAATCAAACCCTTGGCTTCTTGAAGCTCATTAAGAGCTCTTTGTTCATCCCTTGTTAGATTGAATCTCTCTGGCCTCTCAGACCAGTTCAATGTTTTTAAATCTTGTTGGATAGTTTCTAAAAAAACTGCCACATATTTATTATTCGATAGCGGGGGCATTTTTATAGATCTCTTTTTCAATTTGGTAGGGACCAGGGGGGCATCGATCTGGGAGTCGATTAGCTCAAGATCATGCATCCAATCATCATCCCCACCTCCATCATGGCCAAGGCGTTCAGTAACAGTCATGTCTAGAGAGTGTGAATAATCATCATGGATTATAATCGACAGATCTATCTCATTTTGGTCTGGGGGTGGGTCATATTCGGGATCTCCAGTCTGGTTATTTTGATTTTTAGTTTGATGCCACAATTTTAATGTTAATTTACGCAAAAATAAATGTATGTCTTTAAAGACTTCAAAGCAATCACCCTTGATCACTGGTGAGAAGGATAGGCCTTTTCTTAGTAAAGACAGGTGATGTTTACCTAATTGGAACCTGGAGAGATTTATGACTGTTAAATCATCTTCTTCTATTTTTTCCATTGGTCCGTTTTGCTCCGGGTCAACATGCCCCCTGTAGCCCCCTGTCTCTCTTCTCTGTCTTTTCCCTGTCTGCTGTTCTCCTCTTCTCTCGACTGATCCCTCCCCCAACTTTGCCATTTCCTCTGTCTGCTTCTGTTCCTTTTGTTTCTTTCTTTCCTTGTATAGCTCCTCCCTCTTTGACTTTTTCTTTCCTCTTTGTCTAAAAAAGATACAGACTTTTTTGAACCTGTCCCTGATCCTGCTGAGGTATCTGTTTCTCCTCCTGATCCTTCATCTGAGTTTCTATTACCCCTCCTTCTCCTATTGTAGTTTCTTTTTTTATTTAATCTCTCCACTGGGTCAAGGGCCTTATCCATGTCCCATTTTGCTAAATCTTTTGCGAATTTTGCCTGTTTATCTTTCTTTATTTCTACCTGTATTTTTTCCATTTGTTGTTTCAGCTGTTCGTTGAGAGGAGCAAAATGTTCATTATTTTGAAATAGGTTCAGCACAGAGACACTCTCCTGAACCGTTATTGTAATTTCTTTTAATTGTTCTTTTTCCTCTTCCGCGAACAGCTGAACTATTTCTAATCCACGTTTTAATGCACTTTCCTTCCATTTCTTAACAAACCGTTCAGTAAGCAAGTTCTCAGCTGGAATAATTCTCTCCAGTATTCCCTCAGGTATCACACCTGCTTTATGGTAAGAGTCTAACAATGAGGAATTCCATTTACGTTTCAATTGTTTAATCAATAGTGCTTTATGAATTTTAAAGTGCCCCTTGATTTCCTGATAAGCTGATTGGTCCTTTATTACATTTTCCTTAAAGGAAATGCCAATTTCATCCTCCAGGCTATCAGGTATACAATAAGCCATTATGCGTGGTGGAAGGTCCCTACTTTTCGTTAGATGCACGGGGGAAAAAAAAATAATTTAAAATTTATGAGACTAAAATATCTCCACTAGGATCTGAGTGAGGGACAATCAATCCCAAATGTAGAATTTTATATTGTAAAGATCCATGGCAGTAGGCAGATTTCATAAATTTAGGTATGGGGCATAGCATAAACATACAATCACCCACCTAATACATATAATATGAGGATCCGTCCTACCGCCGTGAACACAACCAGTTAATGGTAACTAGAAATAATCGAAATGCTTAGGTCTCAAGTGTAATCTAAATTGTAAATACTTTTATTATGATATCAAAAATTCAGGGAGAATAAAACATCAAAATAATTAAAAACTGGGGAAGGAATGTTGCGGAGTCAGTAATAACATGATACATGGCCGGCCAATCATTCATATCAGACCACTCATTCAATCACACCCATTCAACCCTCATATAATCTAATAGAGCTCTGCGCAGGGAAAAGTTCCACAAGTCAATATAATGCAAGGTCCAATGTTCAACCAGGACTCTTCAGCAGTGCTCAAATCTGACATCCAAGCGACAGCTCACAGAGCAGAAAGTTCATGAAGCAAGAGGCAGCCAATATCAAGTTTCAGCATGAAGCATATAGCGTGCATAATATAATAAATAGGCATGGATCTCACCCAATTAGCTTCTGTCTTCCGCAGCGCTGCATTGATGTGTCATTAGATTAGGGGAATGGGTGGATTGTAGTCACTGGGGGACCCCCCTCTCTCTCTCTTTCTCTATTGCCAGGTCCCCATGGTTGTAGGGCTTGTCAGCGAGGCACAGCGTGGGATCAAGGCCGGCTGGCGTCCCAGCACAGCTCCAACATCCGTCTCCACGGTCCTCCAATCAGAACGCCCGCTCTATTGCCTGCAATGGCACCTGGGTAGGGTAGTTCCCCGTATAGAGAGGTCAGAACAGCCAGACGTTGTGTTCGACTCCGCCCACCGACGCGTTTCACGCCGTGGGCGTTTCTTCAGGGTGTGTCTCCTTCCCCCCCGTGCACCAGCTTTTACTTCGTTGGGACCTCCTCCTCTATCGTCATTACTCCTCCTCCATTTGTCAGCATCCACCATAGCTAATGCAGTTATTCATGATCCGCATAGATACGTACAGCCCCTCATTTCAAAAGGGACTGAGACAGATTCTGGGTGCTATTATCCTGGGAGGTTATTGTAGTATTACCTTATTAGACAATTGAGGTTTGTCAATTCTAAAACATTATTCTCTCATGGAAAGGAGAGTTTCGTTTTTCCAACTATATTTGATCTCTAATGTCATTCATATTTTTATTACAATCAATGAGATGCAAATCACCTATTTTTATCAAAGGCATTACCAATATTCATTTGTATATTCAAAGTTTGCTCCACTTCAATTTCAGAGTTTCCAATAGAGCATTTCAACAGCAGGACTCTGATAGTATTTTTGGCTGCACCGTTGTCTTATGATGCTCATTTAAAGGGACATTGCACAATAAGCTCCACTTTTTACTATAGATCCAAATCAAAGGTCCTCAAACAGCTATTCTTTAAAGAATCAAGCCACACAGAACCAAAGCACGCTTCCCATCATGTATATGCATTCAAACGCAAGAATGCTCTCAGATCTAATTCTCGATTGAGGCCATGTGGATACAGGGTATTCAACCTATATATCCACATGGCCTCCTTGCAATAAAGGACATCATCATAATCCCCCCTTCTAGCTGAAATATTTAACTTGTAGATCCCCTTCACCTTAGTTCCATCTAAATTGCTGTTATGGAACTGGGCATAATGTGCTGCCAAAAAGCTTTTTTCCTCATTGTTGTCCTCAATTAGGCGCAAGTGCTCCAAAACTCTGTCTTTCATCATTCTTTTAGTTTTCCCTATGTACTTAAGTCCGCAAGGACATTCAATCATATATATGACTTTTTCAGTTGAACAGTGGATATGTGATCTAATCTCATACATATCTTGGCCAGAGCTATCATAAAAATGCTTACTGTCCTTACGGTCTATAAATGGACATAGCTTGCACCTAGAGCATCTGTAAGTCCCATTCGGTATATGTTTATCTAGCCAAGTTGCTGTGTCTCTCTTGTATTCACTTTTAACTAATTTATCACGAAGATTGGGTGCACGCTTGGCTGTCATGAGGGGTCTAGGTCCAACTATTCTTAAAATGTCTGGGGAAGCAGTTAGAATGTTCCAGTTCTTTTCCAAGATACCACGTAAGGGTTCCCAATGGGACCCAAAAGTACTGATCAAACGCAAAAAACTGTCCTCCTCCCCTTTAGAAGTTACCTGCTCACTCAGAAGGTCAGTTCTATCCACATCCCAAGCCTTCCGCAGAGCTCTGCGTAGGGTGCGATGTGGATATCCTCTTTGTCTGAAGCGATCATACATTGATCTAGCTTCCATACGAAAAGTCTCGTCATTGGAACAATTGCGTCGTAACCGAATGAATTGTCCACATGGTACCCCCCTAATTAAAGGGGGGGGGGGGTGATGACTGGACGCATGAAGTAAGCTATTGCCTGCCGTCGGTTTACGAAATGTGGAAGTAGATATTTTCTCCCCCTCCACCTTTAACTGTAAATCCAAAAAATTCAATATCTGCTTACTCACTGTATACGTTAACTTAATATTTTTATCATTTTGGTTCATTCGTACCATAAATCTCTCCAGTTCCTCTTCGTTTCCAGTCCAGACCAGGAGCACGTCGTCAATATAACGAAGCCAGAGGGCGGCGTGTGCTCGGAAGCCAGGGTCACCATAGACATCCTGGTGTTCCCAAAGGCCCAGATGGAGGCACGCATATGCCGGTGCACACGCCGCCCCCATCGACGTGCCCCTGGTCTGCCTGTAAAAAACTCCATCAAAAGAAAAACAATTCAAATGCAGGATTAATTCAACTGCATCATAAATAAACTGGTTGAAATCGTCAAATTCTGGATAGTGGCCTTGCAAGAAAAATTGTATAGCCCGGAGTCCCTCCCCATGCGGGATCGACGTGTATAATGATTCAACGTCGATCCCCACGAGGAGGGACCCCGGGGGGACCACCAAATCCTCAAGTGTACCCAAGAGGTTTTTTGTATCCAATACAAACGATGGTAATTGACTTACCAATGGTTTTAGGCGTTCATCCACATATTTGCCCAAACGTTGTGTCGGGCTACCTATGCCCGCCACAATCGGGCGCCCTGGGGGCTTAGACATACTTTTGTGAACCTTTGGTATTATGTAAAAGGTTGGAATGTTAAAGGTATCCACCTTCATAAAGTTACATTCATCCTCCGTGACGACGCCTTTGACCCAAGCGTCATCTACCAGGGAATTAACTCTATGGACCACTAGGGAAAATGGATTGTCAGGCAATTTCTGATAGGTATCTCGATCTGCAAGCAATCTTTTACATTCGGCAACGTAGTCCTCCTCATTGAGGAGGACCACGTTGCCTCCTTTGTCACCCGGTTTTATAATCAAACCCTTGGCTTCTTGAAGCTCATTAAGAGCTCTTTGTTCATCCCTTGTTAGATTGAATCTCTCTGGCCTCTCAGACCAGTTCAATGTTTTTAAATCTTGTTGGATAGTTTCTAAAAAAACTGCCACATATATATTATTCGATAGCGGGGGCATTTTTATAGATCTCTTTTTCTCTGCTTTGGTTCTGTGTGGCTTGATTCTTTGAAGAATAGCTGTTTGAGGACCTTTGATTTGGATCTATAGTAAAAAGTGGAGCTTATTGTGCAATGTCCCTTTAAATGAGCATCATAAGACAACGGTGCAGCCAAAAATACTATCAGAGTCCTGCTGTTGAAATGCTCTATTGGAAACTCTGAAATTGAAGTGGAGCAAACTTTGAATATACAAATGAATATTGGTAATGCCTTTGATAAAAATAGGTGATTTGCATCTCATTGATTGTAATAAAAATATGAATGACATTAGAGATCAAATATAGTTGGAAAAATGAAACTCTCCTTTCCATGAGAGAATAATGTTTTAGAATTGACAAACCTCAATTGTCTAATAAGGTAATACTACAATAACCTCCCAGGATAATAGCACCCAGAATCTGTCTCAGTCCCTTTTGAAATGAGGGGCTGTACGTATCTATGCGGATCATGAATAACTGCATTAGCTATGGTGGATGCTGACAAATGGAGGAGGAGTAATGACGATAGAGGAGGAGGTCCCAACGAAGTAAAAGCTGGTGCACGGGGGGGAAGGAGACACACCCTGAAGAAACGCCCACGGCGTGAAACGCGTCGGTGGGCGGAGTCGAACACAACGTCTGGCTGTTCTGACCTCTCTATACGGGGAACTACCCTACCCAGGTGCCATTGCAGGCAATAGAGCGGGCGTTCTGATTGGAGGACCGTGGAGACGGATGTTGGAGCTGTGCTGGGACGCCAGCCGGCCTTGATCCCACGCTGTGCCTCGCTGACAAGCCCTACAACCATGGCGACCTGGCAATAGAGAAAGAGAGAGAGAGGGGGGTCCCCCAGTGACTACAATCCACCCATTCCCCTAATCTAATGACACATCAATGCAGCGCTGCGGAAGACAGAAGCTAATTGGGTGAGATCCATGCCTATTTATTATATTATGCACGCTATATGCTTCATGCTGAAACTTGATATTGGCTGCCTCTTGCTTCATGAACTTTCTGCTCTGTGAGCTGTCGCTTGGATGTCAGATTTGAGCACTGCTGAAGAGTCCTGGTTGAACATTGGACCTTGCATTATATTGACTTGTGGAACTTTTCCCTGCGCAGAGCTCTATTAGATTATATGAGGGTTGAATGGGTGTGATTGAATGAGTGGTCTGATATGAATGATTGGCCGGCCATGTATCATGTTATTACTGACTCCGCAACATTCCTTCCCCAGTTTTTAATTATTTTGATGTTTTATTCTCCCTGAATTTTTGATATCATAATAAAAGTATTTACAATTTAGATTACACTTGAGACCTAAGCATTTCGATTATTTCTAGTTACCATTAACTGGTTGTGTTCACGGCGGTAGGACGGATCCTCATATTATATGTATTAGGTGGGTGATTGTATGTTTATGCTATGCCCCATACCAAAATTTATGAAATCTGCCTACTGCCATGGATCTTTACAATATAAAATTTAACTTCAAGGCCTTGAAGAATCGTGTGTTTTTGATGTTTTTCTACGTGTCAATAAAGTTTTTCCAGAGACTTTTTTTCTGCCTTTTTGAGATTGCATCAGTTCATATAGTCCTTTTTTAAATCTACAAAATAGTGTTGGTGGGTAAGGTGGATTGCCCTGAAAAAGGACTGTATCTTTGTCTCAATGTGTGCAATCTCATGTGTATCCTTGTATTATAACGTCTAAGAAAATAAACGTACCTATAACTGTAGTAATTCTTAGAAGAGGAAGGAATCTGGTTCGTTTCCAGTGCTGGCTCATACATCAAGTTACCTGTTTCTAAGAACCAGAATATGTTGTGCACATAAGGAAACATAGTTTGAGTTAACTCTCTTTTGCAGCTGCTGCTGTCTATCTTGTCTGTAATATCATAAAGAGTTATGGCCACAAAGTTATGTAAGTGCAGAAATTGCTTTGACATATTTTGGTACTGGATCAGTATGTTTTACATACTCTGAATAGAAAAGCATTATCACTTACATTTGTATAATATATAAGCCACATCTCTTGCCAACATTTCAAGCAAATGCTTTTACTGACAGAATGTTAATCAACAAGTTATGATTTAAAGCCACTTCCCTTTTCACTGATCTTAAAACACCCCTGGCAGTCTTGGAGTTTGTTTTCAAATTAATTAATTCTGTCAAATGTTTTTTTTTTTTGCAAAGGAGAAAGATAGATGGATGGATGGATAGATATATAGATAGATAGACATGAGATTTCAGATAGTCCTAAGGCATACTTGAATTTTGTGTAAAATTATACGCACAGTCTTACTCATCATAGGGATTTTTCTTGTATAGATGAATTTATTTAAACATAGATCCCTGATCTACCCCAAGTGATACTTTAACAACCTCATTCACATATCTGCACCAGGGCAGTCCATCAAACCAAACCAATTTTTTATCCCACTGCAAACAGTGAGAAAATGCTTATGGGTTCCTAACAAGTTAACATATTATTGAGGAAGGGAGGAGGCCAATAGAGATGTCCTGTTTAAATGATTGCCACACAAAAAAAAATAGCTGGTTGTCCCCATTCTGCATTAATTTATCATAACTTTGTTACATTTTTAAAATAGTATCCTTATGCTAGTAGATAGCATAGTCTCCTCTCTAAAAACAAATTAGAACACCGTGAAGCTAGAAATTCCCTTACATAAGAAATGCCATATTTAGAAGTAAGCTGGTAATGTATCCAGCTGGTAAGTTCGTCAATTTTAATAAATACTAAGAAATAGATAAACATTTTCTTTCTTTACAAGCTTACATATTGCGTTATAGATCACTCTATGCATCGAGTTACCTTGTGCAGCATACAGAGATAATGTGAATGCCATATGTAGCGTCGATCTGTTTTTACTGTTTAACACACACTGTACATGAAGAATATCTCAGTAACAAATTGACTTACCTAGGTTTTACTCCAAATACAAAATCTACAGATTTTATTAATTCGTATAGATTCCAGACTCTCTGAAATTGAATTGGTATTTTGTTTTCCATAGCCTCTTACAAATACTAGACAATTTTTGTATTTTGCAGTAAGTTGCATTTTTGTAAGTTGCATTTTATCACATTTGGTTCATATACAATGGCTATACTTTTTATTCAAATGTATTTATAAGAATTAAATAAGAAACAAATGTATAGGGCATAGAGTTAGAATGGGATTTGATGAGTTATGAGCAAAGGTACTCTGTGCATGATAGAACATGAGCAAAAGTGATTCTCTAACAAACTAAAGGAATTTAAAGCAGAGCTGAAATATTCACATTGTTGTTGACCTTCAACCATATTTTAAGTATGCAGTGAAACCTTAATAAATAGAAGAAACATTTTATATAGACTGTTCTAAACAGGCCTGGATTTACATCACAGGAGCCTATACGCACAGATGTCCTGGCACCCTAGACCTCACCCTCCATGAACCTACAAACCCCTGCCGAACTGCACCGCAAGTGTACTGGCTGGCCCAGCTTTCACTTCTCCCTTACTTCCCTTGCACCTCATAGGTAGCTACAGGTGCCCCTTAGTATTAAGTAGCCAGAAATACTCTCAATATTACTTAGCTGGGTGAGTAACTTCTCATTTACACTCTCATCAGGACTCTGTATCGGGAAGGAGAAAGGGAAGCGCTCTGGGAGGGGTGAGTCACCTTTCCATCATGAGGTGCCTGTAGGCACGTGCCTACAGTGCCTTATGGTAAATCCAGCCCTGGCTCTAAAACCTAAAAAAGCAATTCAGGCTCTTCACCCGCTAAACAGATTTTCTGAAATCTTTCAGAACACGTATTTCTTAAAATCTCAAACTAAATAAGTATCTTTAGCTTTATAAAAGCATCTATATACAGCTATGGTGTACTGCTAATAAATATATTAGGAGTTTTTAGCAAAGTATTATCTACACCATGGGGTGCTTTGCAATTACCTTATTTTGGAATACAAAGAACAAGTATTATTTTGCAAAAATTAAAAAAAGTAGTATGTTAATAAAAAATAATAAAAAGAAAATGTTAGATCTTTGCACCCTTACAATCAATTTAAACATTTTTTTCTTGCAGTAGTGGTCTATTTATGATCTAGCATCAATTAACTCAATGTATTTTTCTATTTTAAACTCATTGTGGAATTATTATTGTATACTTGTACTAAACTGTAAAACCAAGGATAAAATTACCATTATTCCTGACATTTAACATAGAAATAAATCTCCATCATTATCCAGGCTTTAGCTCTACAGTATTGTTAAAGGATTATAATATTAAACCTGGGTTATAATACTAAACCACTTTAATATTACAACCCAGTTAACTTATAATATTAAACCAGTTAACATTTTCACCTGAGTTTTCTCCTAGGTTATATTTTAACACCTTGTTATAAAATGCATTTTAAACTACCAGCTAGCAAAAAAAAATTTTTGAAATTCCTTTTTCATCAACTTTTGTAATTGTAAAATGCTTAAAAGTTATTTTAAAGAGAATATGAAAATTATCTCTTAGGAGATACCTCATTGGAGAAAAACAATTGCATATGGGCCCTGGTTTCTTACATTATTTAATTGTATTTAAGATATATTCAGTAGAACACATTGATCCAATTTACCAATCCAATAATTTACCAAGTCAGATACAAACAATCTGTATAATTATCATATTACAATATTAACCCAAATATTAGTGGGCTATGATTACATATAAATACATTTTCTCCCACTATATGACAATATAGTGGGACAAAATAATTACTTTTTCTCTTATCCAAATGTACATATTTTAAACAAATATTCACATAACAGTGCATGCATTCTTACAGTGCGTACTTTGTGACTAATATCTGATTGAGGGATTATAATATGGTGCCACAGTCTATGCTGTCTAATAAATCTCTAATGGTAGTTTTCAAATTTAAATTACTATTGATACCTAAATATATAACATGCTATAATTAATCAATAAAGATACATGACGGAGCCACCTCTAAATACAATAAGAATATGCAAATGATAAAAAAAAGAATCCACAAATCCATTTCAAACAGTATCTACTTACGTTCTGTTGGCATTATAATGACTGTGTCAAGGGTGGCATGAAAATCATCATCTTCCACGTAACCTTCAGTGCTTGCATCTCTTTGAATATCATACTGGTCAATAATGTGTTGCAAAGGTGGGGCCTTTGGCAAAATCTGTTTTATAGCCTCCTTGGAGATGTTAGGTGCTTGCTCCAAGCGAAGTTTACTAAGTATTTGAAATTTTATAGCTTCTAGCCTGTAAGATTTACTGTTCTGTCTCCATGTACAAGAAGTACAAAGAGCGTCCTTATCAGCTGCTTGATTACTGTCATTCAGATCCACAGATGGAAGAACTACTAAAATACATAGGTATACATAGCAGTAAACATGTACCATTATCATGTTCTCATTTAGGCAAACTGTTCTGTTCACTCTTGCTTTGGACTCGGGATATTGAAAAGTCAAGTGACTCCTAACTGTAACTAAAGAGAAGGAGAGGAACCTGTCACACTAACAAATTATCTACAGCTCATCTGCTCTTTTATACTGCAACTTAAGTTACGCCTGCATCATCAGAAAGAACGACTGGCTGCCTCATAAACAATGAATTCAGCTGGCAGATGCTTTGGAGTTTTGTTACTATCATGGCAGCTTTTTGGGTGTCCATCCAAAGCAAATGTATCTCTCCATTAATACTGAGTAAATATTTTTATTTCAGCACCCTATACATATGAAGAATTGTGACATGTACATACCTGACCTAAAATACAGCTATATCTATTATTTACCATAAATGCTTACATTATTAATTAATTGAGTTCTATATCAGTTTTCAGACAGTTTAAAAAATAATTTTAAATGTTTGATCATTTATAAAATTAATTATTAAATATCTGTGAGAGAGAGAGATATTAGGGGAACATTATATGCAATACAAAAGATAAATGGCTCAGCAGGAGCTGGTTAATTGTAGTGAACATTTATGGTACAGGAAAAGTTAATCAACAAGAATCGGAATTGATATAATCCACAAATCTGCTGGATGAGACTGTGACGCAGCCTCAGAAGTGCCTAGTGGCGCAAAACGGTTCAAGCTCGCTCTTGGGCCCCGCATCCACTCTCCATCCACCCTCACCAACCTGGTATGTCTACATGAATGATTGCATGTTGGAAGGACTGTTTGTATATGCACATTGCTATTAAAGATCACAATCTGTGAAAATGAAGGTAGTGCCAAGTGATTACTTTTTCTATTGTTGCTTCAACCACTGACTTTCTGATCCAGCCTTGGACACCTAGACCACGCCTGGTCTTTAAGATGACAGTGGTAAAAAAAAATTTCTGTTCTATTGTGTAGGTAGAAAAAAAACAACATTTTGTAAAAAAATAATACCTTTTAATGGCTAACTAATAGAGTTAAATGATGCAAGCTTTCTGGGATGTAGTCCCCTTCTTCAGGCATATTTCCAGATGTAAGCTGAAGTAAAACACTGATGCAGATAAATGGTAAACGCTAAGATGACAGTTGTGCTGGTTACTGTTTATCCGTTAGGTGTCAGGTGATCAGCAGGCTGGAGCCAGTGAGCTAGTGCAACCATACATAAAATCCAGCAGGTTTCTGAAGATCATGAAGCCAAATCAATCATGTTACATAAGGTGTCATGAATCCTGTTCCACAATTTAAACCTTCTGTTAATGTCTTGAACATTTTCATAAATTTGTACTCAGAAATTGTTCTTGATTGATCATTTTTGAAGTTACCCTTAAGAACAAGTACTTTTAGATCTTGCATGCTGTGTCCTGGTTCACAGAAGTGTTGGCCCACGGGTGTGTCCATTTTACCTTCATTGATTTTAAAGCGGTGATGGTTCATTCTTGTGCGCAGTTTTTGTCCTGTTTCTCCTATATAGATTCCTCTTGAGGGGCATTTCATGCAGCGTATCATGTATACAACATTGGATGACTCACAGGAAAATTGATCTTGTATTTGAACATATTTCTGTGAGTTTGGTATTTGTATTTGGCTTGTGCTCAAGATATAAGGGCAGGTCTCACACCTTGTGTTATTGCAGGGTAATGTGCCTGGTGTCTCTGGTGTAGATAATGCACTTCTGATAATCATTTGTCTCAAATTGGGAGGTTGTCTGAAAGCAAGCAGTGGTAAATCAGGAAAAACATCCTTCAGGCGTTTGTCTTTATGGAGTATCGGTTGTAGGGCTTTCGATATCTTCCTCAGTGTCTTTAATTTTGGGTTGTAGGTTACCACAATTGGGATTCTGTTATTTTCAGTCTTTGGGGTGTACTTCAACAGTTCCTCTCTTGATTTTAAAATTGCTCTTTGTATTTGATCATCAACGATTTGTGGATGATATCCCTGATCTATGAATATTTTACGTAGTGACATAAGTTGTCTGTCTCTGTCCTCTGAATTAGAACATATTCGGTTATACCTCAGAGCCTGGCTGTAAACAATAGATTTTTTGGTGTGTTCCGGGTGGAAACTCTTCCATTTTAGGTAAATATGGCGGTCATTTGGTTTACGGTACATGGATGTTTGTAAAATTCTATCTTGTATATAAATTGTGGTATCCAGGAAACTGACATGGGAGGTTTAAAAGCTGAGCGTTAACTTGATGTTCTTGTGGTACTCTGAGAAGTTTTTGTGGAATCTGATTAATTCTTCCTGTAAGGCTGTCCAGAT
The DNA here is from genome assembly GCF_040937935.1 of Hyperolius riggenbachi. Lineage (NCBI taxonomy): Eukaryota > Metazoa > Chordata > Amphibia > Anura > Hyperoliidae > Hyperolius > Hyperolius riggenbachi. The sequence continues at coordinate 173,230,584 of NC_090652.1, read as the reverse complement.
TAATAGGATATCGTCTATAAATCTGAAGTAAGCCCATGGTTTAATTTCACAAGTTGAAAGGAAGTCTTCCTCCAACCTGGCCATAAATAAATTTGCATACTGGGGTGACATCCTACTTCCCATAGCATTGTCCATTGTCTGTAGATATATATCATTCCAAAATGAAAAATAGTTGTGAGTTAGTATATACCTGATAAGTTGTAGTGTGGGCTCTGTTGGTAGATCATTAAGCTGAAGGAAATGTTGGCAAGTTGCAATACCGTCCTCGTGTGGAATGTTGGTATAAAGGGATTCAACATCCATTGTAGCCATGATAGCACCCTTTGGGATCGGACCCATGGCAGTCAATTTGTTAAGAAGGTCAGTGGTGTCCTGGATGTAGCTGGCTGTATTCCTTACCATAGGTTTAAGAATGTTTTCTACCGAACCAGATATCTTTTCTGTTAGTGTCCCCAAAACAGAGATGATAGGATGACCTGGATTTCCTTCTTTGTGTATTTTTGGTAAGATGTAGAAGGTGCCTATTTTAGGATTAGCTGGTATTAATGTAAGTATGTTAGATGGTTTTGAGGAAAGATCATTGAGCATATTCTTCAATTCCCTTGAGTATTTCAGCTTGGGGTTGGTTTCTAGTCTTTTGTAGTAGGTGTTGTAGTAGGTGTTGTTGTTCTATTGTGCAATTTAGTGAATTCACTTTTCTCTACTCCCCCTGTTAATCTGATTAAAATATATGCAAATCAATTATCTAAAATCATTACATATTTTTCTTTTAGTAAGAAATCACTGAGTATATTTAATAATGATAATACAGCTGCAACATCACTACAGAAAAACTTTATCTATGCCAGATATTGCTGCTTCACTTAAGAATAGAAAAGAAAACCCTTGTCTTAATTATTTCTCATAGTATAAGATTGTGGACATTCCAGTGTTTGCAATTGTTATCTGCATAGCATAAGCACCTGATTTTAGAGTCCTTGATCAAAAGAACATAAAAACGTATTACAGCTGGTACAAACCAAATGCAAAACATGGGCTAAGCTGTATCTCACAGTGGTGGGAAAAGTTAATCTAATTAAGATGATCCTTTTACCCAAACTATTATACAGTATGTACTGCACCAGTCCCCAATATATGTCCCACTGGCATTCTTTAGGTGTATCTGCTCAGTACTGATTGCATTCCTTTTGAACAATAAACGTGCCCGCATCAGGCACTTGCTCCTCATTAGTCCTAATAGGATGGGTGGCCTTGCGTTACCATCCATTCAACATTATTGCTTTGCTGAACAAATTCAGCATATAGCGCCATGGTTTTCATTGGACTGTATAGTCAACCCCGAGGCTTTGGGCTACAGCTTAGACCCACATAAGGATAGTTTGGCGCTCGACCTTCTAGGCCACCACATACCCACTCACAAAACATTTAACACTATCCTGGTTCAAGCACAACTGGTTTTGAAAAGAGCTTGTGCTTCATACAAGATCTGTAGTTATCATGCCCATATCCCCATATGGAATAATAGCCTACTGCCGAAATTCAACACCATCCCTGACACGCATTTGTGGCAGCGTCCGGGGGTGATGTTTTGGAGTCAAATTATAGAAAGAGGAAAACTCAATACACTTAAAGCTCAATTCCCAGTACGGATCCCACATCAATTTAGCTATGTACAATTATCACATGCCTTTCATAAGCAATTTGGGGTAGAACCAGTTACTATATTACCACATCCACTACTCTCACTGATAGAGTCAGGTCCCGTTAAACATCTTATTGGGGATATATACAAGGAACTGATTAACTCCAAAGCAGTGAACAACACTGAGTATCTGTAAATGTTAAAGACGAAGCCACACAATTATACATTCTGCACCAAGCTTACCTGACGTTGGCCCTTGTTACTAAATACAATCTGGGGGGGCCAGTGCCTACTATTCCAAATGTGGCCTTACCACTCCCACTTTCTATCACCTAGTTTGGGAATGCCCCCCGATAGCAGCTTATTGGCTCCAAATAGTCAACTTTCTGTACAATAAGATGGGCTGCCCAGTCTCCATGGACCCCCAAATGTGTATATTGGGTCTAATACAGGATGAAACCATACCACCCTGTACCAAATCTTTTATCAGTGAAACATTGTTTGCTGCAAGGCAAGAAATAGCCCTGAAATGGGTCTCTATAGACACCCCACTTTTAGGATGCTGGAAGAAACATTTAGATAAAGGATTAGCATATAAAAATTGGTATATCTACATAGGAAACATCCACAACAGTTCCACTTAATCTGGGATAGGTGGAAAGATAGACCCTGAAGAAACGTATTTAATCGGACCACTCAAAATCGCCATTTGTTTAAGTCTCTCCATAATGGACGGTGTAAGTGCTACAGCATCTTTGTCTATATCCTAAATTGTGGAAATAGTAATTACCCTGTAATTATTGTGCTGTGGTACTTGCACCACTTCCGGCTGCAGACATGTACACTGGCAAGACATTTCTGTACCTTGTACTACAGGGAGTGCAGAATTATTAGACAAGTTGTATTTTTGAGGAATAATTGTATTATTGAACAACAACCATGTTCTCAATTAACCCAAAAAAACTCATTAATATCAAAGCTGAATATTTTTGAAAGTAGTTTTTAGTTTGTTTTTAGTTTTAGATATTTTAGGGGGATATCTGTGTGTGCAGGTGACTATTACTGTGCATAATTATTAGGCAACTTAACAAAAAACAAATATATACCCATTTCAATTATTTATTTTTACCAGTGAAACCAATATAACATCTCAACATTCACAAATATACATTTCTGACATTCAAAAACAAAACAAAAACAAATCAGTGACCAATATAGCCACCTTTCTTTGCAAGGACACTCAAAAGCCTGCCATCCATGGATTCTGTCAGTGTTTTGATCTGTTCTCCATCAACATTGCGTGCAGCAGCAACCACAGCCTCCCAGACACTGTTCAGAGAGGTGTACTGTTTTCCCTCCTTGTAAATATCACATTTTATGATGGACCACAGGTTCTCAATGGGGTTCAGATCAGATGAACAAGGAGGCCATGTCATTAGTTTTTCTTCTTTTATACCCTTTCTTGCCAGCCACGCTGTGGAGTACTTGGACGCGTGTGATAGAGCATTGTCCTGCATGAAAATCATGTTTTTCTTGAAGGATGCAGACTTCTTCCTGTACCACTGCTTGAAGAAGGTGTCTTCCAGAAACTGGCAGTAGGACTGGGAGTTGAGCTTGACTCCATCCTCAACCCGAAAAGGCCCCACAAGCTCATCTTTGATGATACCAGCCCAAACCAGTACTCCGCCTCCACCTTGATGGCGTCTAAGTCGGACTGGAGCTCTATGCCCTTTACCAATCCAGCCACGGGCCCATCCATCTGGCCCATCAAGACTCACTCTCATTTCATCAGTCCATAAAACCTTAGAAAAATCAGTCTTGAGATATTTCTTGGCCCAGTCTTGACGTTTCAGCTTGTGTGTCTTGTTCAGTGGTGGTCGTCTTTCAGCCTTTCTTACCTTGGCCATGTCTCTGAGTATTGCACACCTTGTGCTTTTGGGCACTCCAGTGATGTTGCAGCTCTGAAATATGGCCAAACTGGTGGCAGGTGGCATCTTGGCAGCTGCACGCTTGACTTTTCTCAGTTCATGGGCAGTTATTTTGCGCCTTGGCTTTTCCCCACGCTTCTTGCGACCCTGTTAACTATTTTGAATGAAATGCTTCATTGTTCGATGATCTTGCTTCAGAAGCTTTGCAATTTTAAGAGTGCTGCATCCCTTTGCAAGATATCTCACTATTTTTGACTTTTCTGAGCCTGTCAAGTCCTTTTTTGACCCATTTTGCCAAAGGAAAGGAAGGTGCCTAATAATTATGCACACTTGATATAGGGTGTTGATGTCATTAGACCACACCCCTTCTCATTACAGAGATGCACATCACCTAATACGCTTAATTGGTAGTAGGCTTTCGAGCCTATACAGCTTGGAGTAAGACAACATGCATAAAGAAGATGATGTGGTCAAAATACTCATTTGCCTAATAATTCTGCACTCCCTGTATTGCTAAACCACGTATGGTGCCGATCTCATCTTTACTCATGTGAAACTGGTCTCAATGTGCTGCTGAACCCACCCATAAGGCACATAACTGCTGCTTCACAGATGTGCATCCTGCCTTCCTTGAAATTAAAAAAAAAAAAAACCATAAAAATAAATATACTAAGTAGCAGTTATGCTAGTGTCTTACATGTATCATAAAACTCTGTTTAAAAACTCCTGTAGACCATTGCAGAACAGGGTTACACAATGCAGAATATTCAAAAGGTCATAATTAAACTTACTTAAATTAAAAGAGATACAGGTGACCGTGTTTTCTGCATTTAACTACATCTCCAGCTGGAGCATTTCTCAAAGCGGGTGCCACGGCACCCTGGAGCACTGCGCCACCCTGGAGCACCACAAGCACTTATCAGGGCCCAGGTGTCTCAACAGCACAGCACTCCTCATCAGAGCCAAGGGTTACCATCTAGGCAATATTTTTACTCCTGTGCATGCCCTCTTGTCCTCTGCTCCCCCTCCCCCCCCAGTATATTGCAGAGTATCAGGCAGCAGAAACAGCACCTTTCCCACCTCCGTTGCCTCCAGCAATGCGTGACCTCCTCTCAATCTCCCTGCTCGCTCTACTGCCTGGGTAATTACACATGGCATAAGAAGAGGGTGATGACGGGCGTTAGAGCCGAGCTGTGAGGGTGAGAGGAGAATCACTGGATGTGATCAATACAGTGGGCGCCTCTCCAGCATGTGTGGTTGAGTGCTAACTAGCACCCGGCCACTGCATGTGAGCAGCTGAGAGATTGGGAGTTTGCCACTAGAGATGTCATGAACATGACATTTTCGGTTTGTGAACTCGAACTTGCCGCAAATGTTGGAGAACCGCCATAGACTTCAATGGGCAGGCAAATTCTAAAACCTATAGGGACTGTTTCTGGCCATAAAAGTGATGGAAGAGTTGTTTAAAGGGGCCTAACACCTTGACCGTGGCATGCTGGAGGGGGGTCCATGCCAAGAGTCCCACGAAAAATTACATAGTTGACCCAAAGTTGTGTTTTAATCTCTAAAAGGCAGAAATCACATTACATTCCTAAATTTGTGTAATAAATTGCTGCTTTAAAACATCTGCATGTGTACATGTCCATCAGGTAGTGTAAGGATTAGGCGTGGTTCACACTGACAGACCAAACGCCGCGTTTACTGCACCGCAAACAACCGCAAAGAGCTTTAGTTTATGAAGTGCTCCCAGTAACACAGCAAAAAAATTCTCAGCTCCGCAGAGCCTGCCCTAGCACCCAGGTCATACAGATACTCATTGATGGCTTGTTCATGTTCAAACATCATGAGCATGGAATTCCAGCGAGTTTGGCTGTCGCAAATTAAGCACCTCACGCGCATGTTGCAGGCGCGGTGACAAGAGATGCAGTGACTTGGCTCTGCACATCCTTCAGGTTTACATAAAAAATGTATTTCATTTAGAAAAAAAAATTGTTTATTTGCAGCCACTGTAGCAGAGGCCCAGAACAATGTCATGACATACATTTTACATGCACTATTTTTTTTTAAATGTTTATTGCAACCCTGGTTACAGTGACAAGAGATGAGGTGCAGATGACTGTTCTGCACATGATGGTGCAGGTTTACATACAAAAAGTTCTTTTATTTTGGAAACAAAACCAGCCAGAATGATGTCATGACATATACATTTTACATACACAAAATTATTTTTTATTTTTTTAAATGTTTGTTGAAGCAGGTATTCAAACATCTCGAGCGTGGAATTCCAGCGAGTCTGGCTGTTGCAAATAAAGCGTCTCACTGGCATGAGTAATACATTTAAGTAAATAAATAAGTAATAATTAAATAAAATTGTCATAAGACGACAGCCTGACCGCATTTAGCAAGCGGAACGTGGAGGTTTGTCCGCGTCCGCATCAGTGGCACCATCCACAGCAGGGTCGCATGCGGAACGCGGAGAAACGTCCGCATCAGCAGTGCGATCCATTGTTCGGTCACAGGCCTCTCGGCGTACTTTACGTCGAGGCTGTGGCCCGGTTCTTCCCCCACAGGCCTCAGAGCCTGTCACACACCGAAGCTATCCTCAATCCAGTCTGGACCCCGTAGGGGCTGTGCGCGTGTGCAATAGAGCCTTTTATACTCTTAGAAGGAGAGTCAGCTGACCGGCTGGTCAGCTGACCTCAATAAGATCCTTGAGCTGTGCTGCAAGGTCCTTGAGCTGTGCTGTGATTGGCTGATTGGCTGGGCGGGCTGTTGGGCTGTTGGCATTCTGTCAGTTGCAGGTTGTCTGCAGTAAGCGTTACTTTGTGATAGCCCTCAGACCTTAGCTAGATCCGAGAGAAACAGTCCTAGCTGGAGCAAGGCTCCTGTCTCTCATCAGTCAGTCTTTGTTGTTTTCCTGATTATTGTATATCTGTATGTAACCTGATCTCTGTTATAGTCAGCCAGTCAGTTAATCTAATAGTCAGCCATATAGCGATCTGACAGTCAGTACCATCGTGGGCCAAGTGCGGCTTGCCGTAACTAGCCCACAACAGTCAGATTTGTTACTTTCCTGATCTGCGACATATATTGGTTTTGGCCAATATATTCGCAAGCACTATTGTTATCTGTGCCATTTTCTGATCTCCCGTTGCCGAACCTCTGCTTGTCTATTTTCTATGAGTTTGGCTTTCTGACTTTGTACCTCCACCTATCTGATTTCCGTTACTGACCTTGGCTAGATTTCTGACTCTGCTCTTTGTTTCACGATTCGGTACATCACAGCCAGTTTGTTACCGAACCGTTTCCATCTGACTTTGCTCCCTTAAGTGGTTCTCCCACTAAAGGGGTTATTCTGCTGAAACCCTCCTTGCGGAGGTCTCAGTGGTTCCCCAGTATATCCTTGCTACTGGGGAACGCGATTCTAGCGTTACGTCATCTAGTCGCAGAATCACACACACTGCGTTCTCTTTTAGAGGTGGTCAGTCCTCTTAAAGCTATCAGTGTGGTGGGTTTTCCACTGTCGTTATACCCGGTATCCAGAGTTACGTATAAATATCTGCATTATTGGTGATTTCGCAGATCACCACATAATCGGATAGATCAGCATTGTTGGTGATACTGCGGGTCACCAATTATCTGAATACTCTGAGTGTGCACCAAACACCACACATTGTTACAAAAATGTTGTTTATTGAATCTGAGCAAGGCGCGCCGTGGCCATGTATGAAAGTATAAAATACGCATACACCTTCCTGGACTGCCTGAGGACGTCCTGAAACCCTGGGTACTTAGAGACAAAGCATTGGGCAATAAGATTGAGAACATATGCCATGCAGGGCACATGTGTTAACTTGCCCAAATTCAATGCTGCCAACAGATTGCTTCCATTGTCACACACCATTTTTCAAATCTCCAGTTGGTGCAGAGTCAGCCACTGATCGACCTGTAACTTTAGAGCGGACAGCAGTACTTTTCCGGTGTGACTCTTGGATTTCAGGCAAATCATCCCCAAGACGTCATGACATAGTCATACCTGGGATATGGAATAGGCTCTGGGGAGCTGGGGGAGTGCAGTTGTAGTAGAGGAGGGCGCAGCAGAGGAGGTCTCAGCCGAGGACGAGCATGAAGACAATGGAGGCGGAGTAGGAGAAGAGGATGTGGCAGCAGGCCTGCATGCAATTTGTGGAGGTGTCACCAACTCCACTGCAGAGCCACGCATTCCATGCTTCCCAGCAATCAGCAGGTTTACCCAATGTGCAGTGCAGGTGATGTACTTGCCTTCGCCATGCTTTAAAGACCAGGTATCAGTGGTCAGATGGACCCTTGCTCCTACACTGTGTGCCAGAGATGCGGCAACTTGCCTCTGCACATCACAGTACAGGTTTAGTATTGACTTTTTTGAGACAACGTTTCTCCCGGGTACCTTCCACTTGAATGGTAAAGGCTGGCGGGCTAAGAGTTCTGAAAAGTCAGCTGTCAGACATCGGGCAAGGTGGTGACTCAGAGACATCGGCTTCTTATGCTCAAACATGTCCTTTACAGAAACCTGACCGTGGACAGAAAAGCAGGAACTGGTCAAAGTGAGAGGTGGAGTAGAGGGTGGTTGAGAATGGACAAGGACAACAAAGGTACAGTAGAGGTCGCTGAAGCAGCTCAACCAAGAGAAGGCTGTGTATGGCAGAATGGCAGCCAATCTCCTACGCGTTTCGGTAGGTACCGGCTACTTTCGTCAGGATGCCCTGACGAAGGTGGGCAGTACCTACCGAAACGCTTAGGCGATTGGCTGTCGTGTGGTGACGTCACCTCTGGACTTCCTCCTGCTCTAACTAGGAAGTACCGGACACGCCATTAAACTACTCTCTGGAAACAAGCGGCACCTATTATCTGGGAGTCACCGGCCGGGACTCGAGCTGCCTGTGAAACCTCAAGAGTTTGAAGGCTCAGAGAGAAGAATATCCATATTACCCTCCAGGATACGTGAGTTTGATGGCTCAACGATAGAACGTGCTGCTACACATATAGAACAAACTATCGAATTGCTGATTGCCATCTAGCCACTAAGCTATGCAATATTATTTTGATGAAAACCGTGGGATGAAATGTATATGACTGTTTAGTCACGGCATGAATTTATGGAATTAAAATGGACTTTACTGGCCAGTAAGTTTTTAAAGATTGTGCACAATCTGCAGTTTATGACATTTGATGTCATTTTTACGTCCTTCTGCACTGAAGTTCTAAATGGAAAAAATTTTATGAATTTGTTTTTTTTGTCGCGATGAACTTTGCCCTGTAAATTATCTATTGTAGCTACGAAGAGGACTTTATACTATAAAGACATAGTACAGCAAAGATTTTAAATAAGATTTGGGTGTGATCAGGAAGCTTTCCCGTAGTGGTAGCGAGTCAGATCTACTGATGGTGGGGACATTGTAGTCTTCTTTGCATCATTAAGAGTGTTGGTACTGTGAAGGGGAATTGCTTTATTACCGTTGTCTTACTATATAAAGTTTTGTATATTTGAAGGATAGACATATTTTATTAAATACTGCATTATTGATTTGCATAGGCGCATGAGTTATTTTAACTGATATCTTGACCTGTGTATGGCAGTATGGCAAGTAGGAATGAGTGAGCGAAATTGACAAATTCGGGCTTGCAGTGCATCAGCCCCAATCTTGCTTAGTGAAATACTCCCAAACCATCTAGCAGGTAAACAATCGTAATCGTCAATCTTACATCGATCTTGAACTGCCACCTTGGGATGATCAATGAGATGCAAATAATTTCTTCTTGCTTTCAAACTTAATGTAAATTATATGTAGCTTTAACCTCTTGAGGACCAGAGGTTTATACCCCCCTAGTGACTAGGTCATTTTTTTACAATTCCGCACTTCACAACTTTAATGGTTTATTGTTTGGTAATACAATGTAGCACCACAATTGAATTTTACCTCCTCCTCACTATTTGAGCTTTCTTTTGGCGGTATCTGAATGCTACTGTGATTTCTAGTTTTCTTTTTAATTAATAAAAATCTAGAGACATTTGTACATTTTTTTAGTCCCCCCTCTTTCCCCCCTCCCCAAAATTGACCCTACACTACGATACAAACACTACACTATACATATAAAGGCATATGCCTATGATAGGGATTAGATTGTGAGCCCCTCCGGGGGACTGTTAAGTGACAAGCATATCCTCCGTACAGCGCTGCATAAGATGGCAGCGTTATATACAGTAAGCATTTATATGTGTTTTGCACAAAAAAATAGCCTACCAGCGCTGATCAGCCGCTGGCAGGCTGATCACTGCGGCCGTCTGTTTACAGAGACGGGAGCTTGCACTTGTGCGAGCGTGAGCTACCGTCTAATTGTGGAGGAACAATGAGGCCACTCCGCCGTCACCATTCAGTGTTAGGCAGTAAGCAAGTGGTTAAACTGGGCCAATCAGAAAAACTCCCTGTCATTTTTTTATTGGTCCAAGTTCATACTGAAAAATATTTACATGAAATTTGAATGCAAGGAAAATTTTGCATTTCATTGATCATCTGCCACCTTATCGATGTTAGTATGATTATTTTACAATTGTCAAAAACCCAGCATTGCTGATCAATATTTCAATTGATTTTAGTCCTTAAAGGACAACTGTAATGAGAGAAATATGGAAGCTGCAATATTTATTTATTTTTAAGCAATACCAATTGCCTGGCAGCCCTGCTGATCTATTTGGCTGCAGCAGTGTCTGAATAAAAGAAACAAGCATGCAGCTAAGCTTGTGAGATCTGACAATAATGTCAGAAACACCTCATCTGCTGCATGCTTGTTCAGGATCTATGGATAAAAGTATTAGATGCAGAAGATCATCAGGACAGCCAGGCACCTGTTATTGTTTAAGGGAAACCCGAGGCGAAAATAAACTAATGAAATAAACAATTGTATCTTTCTTCCTTCACCTAAAAATGACTTTTTAAAGATATTCAACAGTTTTATTTTATGTTTGAATCTACTTTTTAAGTTTTAACTGTTTTATTGTTTTTGCTCAATGACACATTCATTGAAGTATGCAAGAGCTAAAATCTATGAACCATTGACCCTTTTTACCTCTTTCCTGCTCTCAGAAACCATTTTCTGCTACGAAAGTTTTTTATAGTTAGAATTTCTTATCAGTGAGGGTCACACTGTAGTCACTTCCTGTCTGAGTCAGGACTGAGTCAGCCTTTTACATACCTGATATTTAACTCTTTTAGGCAGAGAAAGAAAAAAAGGAACACAGCATAGTTATTTGTGTGATTGGCACTGTACATACCCATGCCTATCTCATCTTGTCACATGTCACTTCGGGTATCCTTTAAAAGGAAATAAATATTGCTGCCTCCATATCCCTCCTGTTACAGTTGTCCTTTAAGTGCCCTTTAACAATCTGTTACCTCTACTACAGGGGTCGCCTGGCTTCCTCTTGAAGATTTCATGAAAATGTGACTTTGTACAGTCTCTACTCTCTACATTAAGTACAATTAAGTGCAATCCTGCAGCATCAAAGGGAGAAGAACTATCGGCTCAGTTGTGAGGACGTGACGCATGTATACTTTTTTTTGTTTGTATATCAAAATTACCAAGTTATTCTCAATCCAAGGTTTTAGCGTATTCTGGATATGAATGATGAAGAGTGAGAGGATGCCTTGATTTCACCTTTCTTGGCATCTCCTGCAGTAAACAATAAACTTATTCAGTTCTATGTAATGCAGCAGGCATATCTTGCTCCCAATACCTTCTCCAAATTCACCAGGGATTGCCGTTAATGTAAGTTAGTGGGCGCCACTTTCTGGCACCTTCTATGGGAGTGTGCTCCGATACAACAACTCTGGGTACAGGCAGAATACAGTTTACGAAACCTGTGTTTTACAATGGATGGCAAATACCTGTCCCACTATACAGCAATGGGTTATATCAATAAGGTACTTTCATTTCATAAACGAATATATTTACATATGGGATGCCCTGGGAAATATACTAAATAAAGTATAGGTTAGTAGCAGACCTCAGCTAGTTTGAATGCTGTTCATATGCCACACTTTGAACCACTTGGGGGATGAAGGAGATATTTGGTAATATGTTCTGCAGACATGGTGGAAGCAAGTGATCTAGCATATTGTTTGTTTTTATACGTTTAATTTGGTTACTAGAATGAAGTGTTGGCGCACTAATAGTTCTTTGATATGACCTTGTGACTTGGGGGAAGAACTAGCGTCAGCACTATTTATGCAATGTTTATTATTTTGTACTAATCTAAAGAGGTTTATACAATTATTTGCATAAGCTGTTTTGACTCTGCTAAGATTCACACTCTGTAATATGGGCATACTTTGTAATATAATAATATATAATTGTATATATTTTATTGCATCATCTTTAAATAAACGTGTTTAAAAAAAAAGTCATTACTATTAAATTCGCTACCTACTTACTCTTGATGCCTAAAATATTCCAGCAAGGTTTTCATTAAATTGATTCTGTAAGGGATATGCCTTGATGCCCGCCATACTCTGCAATGCACCAGCAATGATTGATGTTATCAGAACTAAACACCAGCGGTTCTGGATGCTTGCCTGGCTTACAGGGGCAAAAAGAGATAATTTGCATATTCAGTAGTGGTGAATTGTGGGTAACCACAAATGTTCACTTATAGCTGATTTATTGCAAGTTTCCTTCTGTTTTAAGAAGGCAAATTACACTAAGCATTGCTTGTTTGTAGGAGGGCTTTTCGGTCTCTTTTACCTTACATCAGATTATCCAGTTGCACTCAGCAGTTGTCTTCGGGTGCACCCACCTGGACTCCAGGGCTGCGCCCATCCAGCCACACACAGAGGATTCATGCATCCCAGGTACGTGACAAAGGTTTAAACAAGGATTCTAACTTCTTGTGCTGATACGATGGGTTTTATCCACTTCCGGATCTTTGCCACGAATATCTATGCCTCTGTGTACTTCACTTGCAGATAAGTGGCGTAGATATACGTATTGTTTACTTACCACCGCCATTTGCGATCGCCGTGCTGCTCCCACTCACCATTCTGTGATCAGTGATTACAGTGTCAGTGATGAATACAAGCCAGTGTCAGCAAGAGACTTCTTTTATTCACAAAGTGAAATTAAACCGTTACACTCGCTAGTTCCTGTCTACTGTTTACAGTACTCGGGATCTTGTGGCCAAAAAGTAAATATACACCCAAATACACTATTATACACTATTAAATAGAAAAATTAAATATATTTTTTATTATTTTTGAACCCCTTCTACTCCTTCCCCATAGTTACCAAGGTAAAACAACTACTTGTAAAAAAAAAAAATTACAAAATTAAAATTAAATACATAAATAGTTACTGTAGGAACTTTATAAAATATGTATGCCATGAGGGTATATTACTGTTATTTTTGTAAATAAAGTCTTATAATTATTGTAACAGTATAAAAAACTAAACTGAAAAAATACACCTTTATTTCCAAATAAAATATTTTCCATACATTGTACTATGGACACAATTTAAACTTTGTGATAATTGGGACAAATGGGCAAATAAAATGAGTCAGTTTTATCTACAATAGCACATTTTATTTTTAAACTATCATGGCTGGAAGCTGAGAAATGATGATTTTTTTTAAAAAAATGTTCTTCTTCCCTGTAAAATGCATATAAAATAAAATGATTCTTGACAAAAAGTACTGACCAAAGAAAGCCTAGTTTGTCCCACAAAAAAAATAATATATAGATCATTTCAGAATGAATGGGATGAGCGTGATGTGAAAATTGGTTTTGAGGGGAGAAAAAACTGGGAAGTGGTTAAATACCACAATTCTTTATAAAAAAAATTTCATATGCTGGTAAGTTTTTTTTTTAATGCCACTTGTTAGAAACTGTTCTAAATCACCTTGCTTCGACACCATCAACTTCTTATAGTTGGGTCTCACAGACTGTGAGATAACTTGACTCTCAACACAGCAAGCAGGAGATAGACTTTTCTCAGGCTTCTTCAATGTTTACGGAGTTTATTCAGAAAACAGAAATACAGATAGATACAGTTCATCATATCCTAGCCACGCCAATCTTCATGTTGCGTTACAAGCTTCTTGATTAAACTACCTGCTGAAGTCAATCAGGTACCTTCTTTCTAACCTACGTTACCCTAGACTACCTATGTACAGCATACATTATATCAGATTACAGAAAGGAATGAACATACTTAGAGGTTCCAGTCAGCATTTAGAGCTAATGTGAAAGTAAGAAGCAGAGTGAGCTCCCATCGCTCACTCAGGCTTTAATACCGACTAGAAAGAGTTAAATATGACATCATCTTCGCCATCCCCTAAATCAGACTATTGGTGGACCCACTCGTGGTGTCATCATACACACCTACTCGATTAATATTCAATGCGGCTTTTGCCATACATACAAGAATGTGGTGTTAAATAAATATGGCTGATGTTTATTGTTCTAGTGGTGTACATCCCCAGGTCAGGGAGACCTGTGGCCTTGTCCATAGAACAGCTTCTTGGTATGTTCTAGTTCTGACAGAACTGAAGATTTTCTCTCTAAGAGAAAATCCCCTTAAAGGGCTGGTCTGCTCCTCAAGCCTTTTTGACTAACTCAGTCCAAATAACTGAGGCCTACTTAAATTATAACAATCCCCCCTAAAAAGGCTTGACCCGCAGATCCCAGCTTCTGAACCCACCCGTACCTGGTTTCTTTTCTTTAGGTTTCACTTTTCGATGTTCGTGCTCACACAACTTCTCTGCTCTAGGCGGTTATCCCTGGAAGAGAGAGAGCAAGACCTCTTGGTCTTCCTGTAACCAGGCTCTCTGGGGAGGCCCTACTTCTAAGTCCCTCTATACCACATGCTCAGCATTTGCGTCACTTGCGTATCACTCACAAACTTGCATGACCACAGAAAAGTGAAACTCGTTTGTTTGTTACACAATGGAGCAGTGCCAGGTGCCTTCTAAAAGAGCGCCTTTATACAATCAGCTCCATCACCGGTACTACTAAACCTATACCCGTAACCCTGTATATCCCTTAATTTAAAAATATTGGTTCATGAGATTGTTTATGAGGCACCAATCTCTTGACCAGGTTAATTTGTTCTACGTACTTTTAACACACAACCTCACCTGGATAATGATGCCTAAAATTGTCATCCCCATCCAGACGACCAGTGGGTGTAGGAAGAACTTTTGACCTGCAGAGGCCCAGTCCGAGTATCCCTGGAACATCACCGGAAACCTTTTCCACCAGGTCAGACTGGAACTCACCTGCTTATTTTTGTGTTCTACCTCGTTAAGATCACCTGGATCATGGTGAAATCTTACCTCTAACTTAGTGTACTGTTTGTTTAACCGTTGTATCAAAGTGTGGCCGTCTTGGATCAAACCCTGTTCCCCTTTGTCCCCTGTCGTGTTCTCCTTCATAGTTACATAGTTACATAGTTACATAGTTACTTTGGTTGAAAAAAGACATACGTCCATCGAGTTCAACCAGTACAAAGTACAACTCCAGCCTGCTCCCTCACATATCCCTGTTGATCCAGAGGAAGGCGAAAAAACCCTTACAAGGTAAAAATTCCTTCCCGACTCCAGATGGCAATCAGATAAAATCCCTGGATCAACATCATTGGCATTACCTAGTAATTGTAGCCATGGATGTCATTCAACGCAAGGAAAGCATCTAAGCCCCCTTTAAATGCAGGTATAGAGTTTGCCATAACGACTTCCTGTGGCAATGCATTCCACATCTTAATCACTCTTACTGTAAAGAACCCTTTCCTAAATAAATGGCTAAAACGTTTTTCCTCCATGCGCAGATCATGTCCTCTAGTCCTTTGAGAAGGCCTAGGGACAAAAAGCTCATCCGCTAAGCTATTATATTGCCCTCTGATGTATTTATACATGTTAATTAGATCTCCTCTAAGGCGTCTTTTCTCTAGACTAAATAAACCCAGTTTATCTAACCTTTCTTGGTAAGTGAGACCTTCCATCCCACGTATCAATTTTGTTGCTCGTCTCTGCACCTGCTCTAAAACTGCAATATCTTTTTTGTAATGTGGTGCCCAGAACTGAATTCCATATTCCAGATGTGGCCTTACTAGAGAGTTAAACAGGGGCAATATTATGCTAGCATCTCGAGTTTTTATTTCCCTTTTAATGCATCCCAAAATTTTGTTAGCTTTAGCTGCAGCGGCTTGGCATTGAGTACGATTATTTAACTTGTTGTCGATGAGTACTCCTAAGTCCTTCTCCAAGTTTGATGTTCCCAACTGTATCCCATTTATTTTGTATGGTGTTAGACCATTGGTACGACCAAAATGCATGACTTTACATTTGTCAACATTGAATTTCATCTGCCATGTATGTGCCCATATAGCCATCCTATCCAGATCCTGTTGCAATATAACACTATCTTCCTTAGAGTTGATGATTCTGCACAATTTTGTATCATCTGCAAAAATAGCAACATTGCTCACTACTGTATCCACTAGGTCATTAATAAATAAATTGAAGAGCACTGGACCCAGTACAGACCCCTGTGGGACCCCACTGCTAACAGTCTCCCATTTTGAGTATGATCCATTGACCACAACTCTTTGTTTTCTGTCCATTAGCCAGTTCCCTATCCAAGCACACAGACTCTTCCCCAGTCCTTGCATCCTCATCTTTTGCACCAGACTTTTGTGGGGAACAGTGTCGAAGGCCTTAGCAAAGTCTAAGTATATCACATCTACAGCATTCCCAATATCCATATTAGCATTCACTACCTCATAAAAGCTGAGCATGTTAGTCAAACAGGACCTGTCTTTAGTAAACCCATGTTGATGCTGAGAAATAAGATTATTTTCTACTATGAAGTCATGTATAGTATCTCTTAGTAACCCCTCAAATAGTTTGCATACAACTGATGTTAAGCTTACAGGTCTATAATTTCCTGGATCTGATTTTTTGCCCTTCTTAAATAATGGGAAAACGTGGGCTGTACGCCAATCCACTGGGACTCTGCCAGTTGCAAGAGAGTCACAAAAGATAAGATAAAGGGGTTTATCTATAACTGAACTTAATTCCCTTAGGACCCGAGGATGCATGCCATCCGGGCCAGGTGCCTTGTCTATTTTTAATTTATTTAGTCTTGCCTTTACTTCTTCCTGCGTTAAGTATTTAATATTACAGTTAGAAGATTGAGACTCTTCCGCCTCTGTAATTTGCAACAGTGCTGTTTCCTTTGTAAAGACAGAAGCAAAGAAAGCATTTAATAACTCTGCCTTACCTTGGTCATCCACCATTGAGTTTCCACCTTCATCCTTTAGGAGTCCTATACAGTCAACCTTTCTTTTTTTAGAGTTGATGTACTTGTAAAACTTTTTTGGGTTAGATTTGATATCCCTAGCGATTTGATTTTCAGCTTCGATCTTTGCCAGCCTAATTTCTTTTTTACAATTTTTATTGCACTCCTTGTAATTGCTGAGTGCAGCCTCGGACCCCTCCTGTTTTAGGACCTTATAGGCATTCTTTTTCCTCTTCATTTTATCTCTAACCTTTCTATTCATCCATAGAGGCCTTTTTTTATTCCTAGACATTTTGTTTCCATATGGGATATACATACTACAATATTGATTGAGAATACGTTTAAAAGCTTGCCATTTCCCTTCAGTGTCGTCCCCTTGTAGTACATTATCCCAGTTCACCAAACTTAGTGCCTGCCTAATTTGATTGAACTTTGCTTTTCTAAAATTCATAGTTTTAGTGGTCCCGCTGCCCCGTGGCCTATCAGTCACCAGATCAAACGTTATCATGTTGTGATCACTATTTCCCAAATGTTCTTGAACCTGCACATTTGTTACATTATCTGGTCTATTCGAAATGATCAGATCCAGTAACGCATTCCCCCTTGTTGGTTCCGTTACCATTTGAGTCAAGTAATTGTCCTGTAGTGCTGCCAGAAATCTGCTGCTTTTACCAGAATGGGTAGCCTCAATACCCCAGTCAATGTCTGGAAAGTTGAAGTCGCCCATAACTATGACCTCATTTTTACTTGCCGCTTTTTCAATTTGCTGTAGTAATTGCAGTTCTGCAGCTTCATTAATATGAGGTGGTCTGTAGCATACCCCAATAAGCAATTGGCAACTTTTATTTCCACCATGAATATTTACCCAAACGGACTCCACATCTTCGCAATCTTCCTCCATCTCATCGTTGAGGACAGCTGTAAAAGAATTCTTAACAAAGAGACAAACCCCTCCACCTTTTTTCCCTGTTCTATCCCTCCTGAACACATTGTATCCTTTTAAATTGGCTATCCAGTCATGACTTTCATCCATCCATGTCTCGGTTATTCCCACAATGTCATAGCCTTTGTCATTCAGAATGAACTCTAGTTCATCTATTTTATTTGCAAGGCTCCGAGCATTGGTTATCATGCACTTTATATTTTTACCACCACATTTACCAATTTTGTTTACCTGAAATGGGCTACTTGAAGTTTTACCAACCTCCTTAATCTTTACACTGTCCCCACCCCCCTCTCCACCCCCCATAATGTTAGGCTCCCACTGTCTTTTTACCTTATCTTGTCTATATGTTGAGACTTTATCCTCCCGCCTCCCCCCAGATCCTAGTTTAAAATCTCCTCCAACCGTTTAGCCATCTTCTCCCCCAATGCAGCTGCACCCTCCCCATTAAGGTGCAGCCCGTCCCTGCTGTAGAACCTGTAGCCGACTGCAAAGTCTGCCCAGTTCTCCAGGAACCCAAACCCTTCCTTCCTACACCAATTTCTCAGCCACTTATTTAACTCCCTAAGCTCCCTCTGTCTCTCAGATGTAGCACGTGGCACTGGCAGTATTTCAGAGAACACCACCTTGGAGGTCCTTGCTTTAAGTTTATCTCCAAGTACCTGAAAATCATTTTTGAGGACCTTCCATCTCCCACTAACTTTGTCATTGGTGCCAATGTGTACCATGACAGCCGGGTCTTCCCCAGCCCCACCCAATAATCTGTCAATTCTTTCCGCTACATGCCGAACCCGAGCACCCGGGAGGCAACAGACTGTACGGCATTCACGGTTTCTTCGACAGATTACCCTGTCTGTGCGCCTAATAATTGAATCCCCTACCACCAGTACCTGTCTAGCCTTAGCTGCACTCCTATTCCCTTTCTCGTTACAGCAGTCTGCCCCTTGGTTGCTAAGGAGCACATCCTGTTGCAGCATTGCTACTCCAGAGTCGTCCTCACCAATATTACGCAAACAAGCATACTTATTAGTGAGGGACAACTCGGGACTAGCCTCCCTGCCACTTTTTCCCCTACCCCTTCTAACTGTGACCCAACTAGCGGCTACCTCTGCTTCTTGCTCCGGCTTTACTCCACCCACCTCATCTTCAAGGGTTCCATCCAGTGTCTGGATCGTGAGATCCAAGCTCATCTCCATGTTGTGTATGCGTCTCAGTGTTGCGAGATGCTTATTTAGCTCTGCGACTTCCGCCTCTAACCGAGCAACACGCACACATCCAGGGCAACAGTAAACACCCTCAATCCGCTGATCAAGGCATGCATACATGCTGCAGGATGTACACTGTACTGCATTGTCCAACATGATGACTATTGTGTGGGGAAAAATTATTTAAAGTAAACTATGGTGGTAAAAGATGAAACGGGAGAGTGAGTGACGTTCGGGAGTAAGTGTAGCTGGGGTGGAAGAGGGGGAGAGGTGGAGGAGGGGGAGTGAGTAAGTTGGGGTGGAGGAGGGGGAGTGAGTAAAGTTGGGGTGGGGGGGAGGAGGGGGAGGAGGGGAGGGGGAGTGAGTGAAGCTGGGGTGGAGTCCTCAAAACTTAAAGACTACACCACAACGTGTTAGCACATTCTAACCAATGCAAAAAAACCGCAATATTGGTTGAAGGTTTTTTTTTTTTTTTTTTAGTCCTTACCTGTTTCCTCTCCCTTCTCTCTTTGTGCCTGTGTTCTAACGCCTGTTTTTTAACGCCTATGCCACTTGTGTCGAAGCCACTTAGTGAGCAAGCCACAGACTGAGCAAGCTCAGTACTGAGACCTGAAGCTGTCCAAATACCTCGTGTTACAGCTAATCCCTCCCCCTAGCTTATTGACAGCCTGCTGCAAACAGAGAAAAAAAAAATTGTACTTTTAAAACAAGCACTTGCTGTTAGATATCTGATGAATCGCTATGCACAAGCCCCAGATATCAAAGCAGCAACACACACACTTTACAAACAACAGCAATATAATATAATCAGAGCTCACAATCTCCCAGCAGTGAAGTGAAAGCAGCCCTCCACCAAGATTAGAGCTGTAGCTTACACTTCCTGTTAATTAATCACCTGTGGAGGGGAGCTTCCCGTGAAACTTTGAACTTTAGAGTTCTCTTAACAATTTGAGAAATAACGTCATCAAACCTGGATGACTGGATCCATATGGGATCTCCGCTCACCCAATATGTTCCCCTTGACAGATCCCCCTTATTGGAACGATTATGAAAATGTACCTTGAATGCGTCCTTAGACATGATGCTAAAAAAACAAACCTTTCCTTCAGCCACCGGGACTATCGGTTTGGCTTCAGGGTGGATCTTTTGAATGGTAGCCTCGCATTCTATGTTATTGAGCCAGCAGGCTTCTTTACTAAATTTTACTTGCCCTGGCAAACACAGGTACCTCTGGGAGAATTGCCCACATGAGGACAACTCTACTCGTTTCACCTCCCCGTCTAGCACCAAAAAAAGGTTGACCTCTCAGGTCATGGTGTAAGACATGTGTTGAGGTGGGAACTAAGGAAGTGGCGGTGCCTAAAGGAATGTTGCACCGTTTCCATTTGTTCACCCAAACATCTTGAAGCTTCCATGCAAAATATCCTTCTCCAGAAAAATCGATATACCTCCCCTTGTCCAATCTTAGTTGGACAAGATCTTTAAGCATCTCCCTGACAAAATATGTCCCCAACTGTCCTGATTGGACCTCTTCCCCCCTTATGTCCTGAGGCACAATATGTACCAGAGGTTGGGAAGACTGTACTCTCTGCAATCTTTCAATTAAGAGTACCTCTTCACTTACCCAACTAGCATGAGGATAAGCGGCTGCATATGGACTGTGTAATATTGTCCCCTGTTGTGACCCGTGCAGTGTGGATGGGGTTCCCTGTGTTGGCTTTCCCTCCCCCGGGACCGCTCCCCCACCCTCTTTGTCACCTGGAAAGGTGGCTCGATCTTGATTTTTACTTCTTGTTTCGAGAACCACCACCCCTCGGCTTTCCAGCCTTTACGTGTGTATAGTTGTTTCAGAGGCACTCTCTGTTGGTAGTTCCAGAGTGTGATGTTGTCCCCCGCGTCTCTCCTGCAGGAGAATTGACGCCTCCTGCTCGTTCCTCTCCAATCTGGAACCATCTCACTCTAGATAACCAAGACAAGGTACCCCTGAATCACACTCTCCACCTTTTGCATGTACCCATTGTACTGCAATGTACCCTTTAACAAAACTTTGGATCGGTGCATCGATTCTGGGAGTGTGACATTCAATAGCAGATTTACACTGCCATTCAATTCATACTGCCCGCACCTCTGACCCTTCAGACCTGTCACCCACCTTGTGCCATGAAATTTGTTTTCACCTGGCACAAGTACTCTTTTCCTCCGTCCCTGCATGGTCCATCTGTGCCAAGCGGAGTGAGGTGTGAAAGGATTAGTACCTTTGTCACCAAACATTAACATGCTTGGGCCTTGCATTCTCATTAACCCCTTATTATACATGAGAATGTATTCTCTTCGCTCTCCTAGGACGAAATGGCAACCTAGGATCACCATCAGCACGGTACTCTTCATTATAAAAGCACCACCTTGGGAAAGAAAAACCTTAGCAATTTGCACTATGCTTTGCTCAGTCAGTTTTTTTAGTCATTTTCCGATCTCAGGAATCTCGTATTTTAGTCTCTTTCCAATGTCAGGAATCTCGTGTTTTAGTCCCTTTCCAATTTCAGGAATCTCGCTGTTCTCCAACCTCAGATTGGCATCTGGAACCTTTCGCTTATCCGACTGACATCTCCATCTTTGCTGCCAGCACTGCAGCTGTCTCGAGTCCATATTGCCAAACTCCTGAAATCGAAATACAAACAAATCAATTCTTATTAATGATTTGGGATTCGCCCTGCGGCTTGTACTCTGTACACTTTAAATTGATCAATATATACCGTAATTGATCTCGTTGCTTTATGGTTCTCATGAACTCTGTTTACTCTTTTTGGTACTTTTTGGTAGATTGGAGTTAAAACTCTCTCCCCTACCTAAGTACTATCCGAAGTACTTACCTGTGTAAAATATGCTCCCGCGGACTTCACCTTTGGAAGCTCTCACCTCATTGCAAGCTCCCTCCACATCCCCCCCTATCTGTCCATGCACGGCCGTCGCATGCACAGATTACGGATGCCACACCTGTTGTTGCTTTGCAGGTGAGCCTGCAATGCTCTTACTCATTATCGCATTTACTTATCTAGAACCTCATTGCGATACCAGCTCTGCTAGAAGTTCTGTGGGTTGTACCCTCTGACCAATGTTTGCCATGCTACTACCCCCATACTACAAAAAAAAATGGCTGCCTCCCTGTAGGAAGGAGCACTTTGCACTGAAACTACACAGGGAGCAGGGCTAAGCATACCAGCGTCACATGCCTGTATGCAGATCCCTGAATGCCCATGTGGTAGGTAGTCATATGGCAAACACCGTACTGATACACTGTCACTCTGTAAATGGCAATTCTTTCATCTTTATAATTGCCCCATGAACTGCTGTCAGTTCTTGTTCTTTGTGCTACACTTGATAGGAGCTGGAAAAAAACATATTTGACCAATCAGTGGACGGAAAAAACGCACACAAAACAACCGCAGCCCAGCATAGACCTCTTAGTCAAACTCTGGACCTGTCCACGACAAAAAACGGAAAAAAACGTTACCGCTCTGCAGCAGCGGCGACGGATACCTGGATTGGTCAACACCCTTTTTTTTCCAACTCCGGCACCCCCTTGATGCACTGTCCCCCCTTTTCTCTATTGGGAACTCATGCTGCACCACCCGGTAAGGTGCCTCACTTAAAGGAATAATCCCATAAGCAACTCAGTACAGACCCTTTCCTGATCTGCGCTGTTTCCTTGTCTCCCTGCACCTAGCTGGGAAACATTTCCTATCCATGCCCATGCTAGTCTCACAGCGACTGCTTGGTGCACGTATCCTGGCATTTCTATCCCTGGACCCAGGCTATGGGGAAATATTCGGGATCCGAGATACTCAGTAGAATGTCTCATTATTTCTACCCCTCTTCCTTTCAGCTGCTCTGCCCGGAGCCGCGAGCACAGCCTGACGTGACGTGGATCCCCCCTGCCATGACGTGTGGGAGCCATGACTCTTGGGGGCGCACTGCCGCCATTTTGAGTCCTGGACTGCCAGCTAAGATGGCTGCTCCCATAGCAACCTCTCAATCCTATAAACATTAGGAGAAAAAACAAACTCAAACAGAACAAACATTTTATGCATAGTTACACATAGCATCGATACACAGTGCAAAAAGATCAGCATTCCGCCACACACACTGCCTTCACAACCGGAGAAAAAAAACCTTGTCCCAGCTGCAATTCTAATATGCTATACATCTTAGTATCACCCAGTGACGTGGAAATCTCTCTCACTACATCGCAGACATAACTCAGAACATTTTAGCAGCTCTGACTGGAACGAGAGAAGCTTGCAGAACATCTCACAAACACCCCTATGGACAGGGAAACAAACATGCTGCCCAGAAAGAACGCGCCAGAGTACAGTCGCACTTCACCCATTATCTCAGCTGTAGCTATAACTTACTTTTACAGCGACCCAGAGACATGGCGGTGCATTCCTGTCTCCCCAGCTCCCCGAAGAAAAAAACATCCTTCTAAACCTCATGGCTCACAACTGTCTCACACTCCCTCTTCTGTCTTCTCGTCTCCCCTCCTCTCTCCCCCTCATCCACTACTAACAGACTGAAACACTGCTGGCTTCCCTCTGCCGCGGGGGACCCCCCCCCCCCCATCTGGCATCCTTCCCAGTCTCTGGGCAGGAGGAGAGAAAAACAAAAAAAAACAGAGAGAGAGAGAGAGAAGAGAAAAAAACTTGTATACAGCCTACTAACAGAACGCGAAGGAGGGAAAAAAAACCCAGTCAACTTGTGGCCCGCGAAACAAACATGCCCGTGACAAATGTGGATATAACCATTATATAAGCTGTAACATACACCACAGGAACATTAAATCCAGTCCTATGTACGCTTTACACCGAAGCTAAAGAAATACGCAGACTCCAAACTGCAATTAACACAAAACACAGAACACATTATCATCTCCTTGTACAATAAAGATAATGCAATATAACAACGTAAATCATACATGCCTGATTAGCGGACTCATGGCAATTCATCAGCTTTCCGCAACTGTTCTCCACGAAACTGATTGGACCCCCGAACTTCTGGGGGGGCTCCCACTCCCCCACAGTGGATCGACCTCTCACAGCAAGTTGCCAGCTGGCCATCAGAGGGTTCCTTCCGATCCAATTTAGGCTGTTAACTGCCGTGCACATGCAGTTAAAGTGTAACATCCAAGAGTTTCGCCGCTGATATCCTCGAATTGCAGCCCGTGTGCTTGGCTCACACACACACCACTTATCAGGTTGATAAGCTTTTCCAGTCCGCGTCTATTCCGCTTGTGTCGCTGTGGAATATCTTGAAAACTTCTTCGGCCCCCGGCCCCTGTCTGCTTGTATTGCTAGACATTGGAGGGTTTAATCGGCACCATTGTTAGAAACTGTTCTAAATCACCTTGCTTTGACACCATCAACTTGTTATAGTTGCGTCTCACAGATAGCTTGAGAGTCAAGAGATAACTTGACTCTCAACACAGCAAGCAGGAGATAGACTTTTCTCAGGCTTCTTCAATGTTTACGGAGTTTATTCAGAAAACAGAAATACAGATAGATACAGTTCATCATATCCTAGCCACGCCAATCTTCATGTAGAAAGAAGGTACCTGATTGACTTCAGCAGGAAGTTTAATCAAGAAGCTTGTAACGACAAGCTTCTTGATTAAACTTCCTGCTGAAGTCAATCAGGTACCTTATTTCTAACCTACGTTACCCTAGACTACCTATGTACAGCATACATTATATCAGATTACAGAAAGGAATGAACATACTTAGAGGTTCCAGTCAGCATTTAGAGCTAGTGTGAAAGTAAGAAGCAGAGTGAGCTCCCATCGCTCACTCAGGCTTTAATACCGACTAGAAAGAGTTAAATATGACATCATCTTCGCCATCCCCTAAATCAGACTATTGGTGGACCCACTCGTGGTGTCATCATACACACCTACTCGATTAATATTCAATGCGGCTTTTGCCATACATACAAGAATGTGGTGTTTAATAAATATGGCTGATGTTTATTGTTCTAGTGGTGTACATCCCCAGGTCAGGGAGACCTGTGGCCTTGTCCATAGAACAGCTTCTTGGTATGTTCTAGTTCTGACAGAACTGAAGATTTTCTCTCTAAGAGAAAATCCCCTTAAAGGGCAGGTCTGCTCCTCAAGCCTTTTTGACTAACTCAGTCCAAATAACTGAGGCCTACTTAAATTATAACACCACTTTTTGTTGTATTTTATGTCCTGGTAAGATGGGTTTTAAAAGCCACAATTCTCTTTAGCTTATAACAAATTGTGTATGTACTCTGCCTAGTCATGTTTGAACTCTATATTTAAGATGTTTCCCCATCACCCAGAGTCTGTGTTAGAGTCATGTTAGCAAACATGTGGTCTTATGCATTTGTCATAAATTAGCTTGCATCCCTGTGAAACCCTCTTGAAGTTGTAATTGAGGCATCTAATGACATTTATTTATGCTTGCAAAAGAATGCCCAGCGCACATAAGCTGTGTGTTTTAACATCTTGTTAATATACAGGAACTACCGTAAGTCCAAAGAAGGCTTATTAGCTAAAATATTACTTTATTTACCTCTAAGTTAGCCAATAAATGGTATAATCATGATTCAAAACTTTGTGTTTTTTACTGATGGCTAACTGTAACAAACTTACCTGACATCGGTGAGTCCCGCGGCGTCCGTCCCGGCGTGTCCGGCAGGACTCGTTCGTGTGCTCGGTCTCCCGCTCCGGCGTCCTCTGGCGACATCCCCGATGTCCCTCCGTCGGTGAGTTCCGGCGTGCATGCGACCATACGCGCACGCGTAGCCGCCAATAAGCCTTATAGGCTTAGGAGGAGGATCTAGTTGAGGTCAGCTGTGATGTCACTGGAGTGACATCATTAGGGGAGTGGTTCTGGAAGATTGGGGAAGATACTTAAGGCCAGAGTGCATTCACTCACTGGCCTTGATACTAATCAGTTCGCTGGTTCTAGGTCTAGCTAGCTACACTTTTTTTTTTTTTCTCCCTTTTTCCTTTTCTTCCCTTTCTCTTTTTTAATTTTCTTTTTTTTTTTTGACAATCAGCAAGCTCTCATAGCTTGTAGCCCAGCAAACAATATCAGCTAAATCACCATGCTCTTAAGCCAGGGCTAAGTTTTGCATCATAGTCAAAATCATATTTTTTCCTTTTTTTTTTAAACAAATTAAATTGAAACACACTCTAGAAGAGAAAAAAAGAAAATAGCTAAGAAAAAAAGAAAAGAAGAGAAGGAGAGAAAAGAAAACACACACAAAAAAAATAAAATAAAAAAAAATATATATATATTGTAACGATCGGTGTCAGCAACCAGAGAGAGAATCTGATCCTTGGCGATCCGCAGTATCCCCAAAAATACAGATATACCCGATTATTGAGGATCTGCGGAATCGTCAATAATCAGATATGTCTAACCTCTAGACACCAGGGAGAGTGTAAGTGTTTGGTGCAACAGTAACAACTCTGAGTAAAGACCACCAGAGGAGCTGGCGGCCTATACTCCCGAGGAATTCACCCCTGAGCGGTGGGTGATATTCCTGTAGCCTGTGGACCCCTGAGCGAGGGACCAAGGCTGGAAAGCAGGAAGCCCTGCTGCTAATATGTAAGGCTTTGCCCTGAACTGGGCTAACGTAACACAGTAATAACACAACCTAGTCTGGGTGTGAGGTCCGTATTCTCAACACCCTGGAACTAGTCTGGAGCATAACATAAATGATAATACAGTTCCCTAGTCTTGGGTGTGAGGTCCGTATTCACAACACCCTGGAACTAGTCTGGAGCATAACATAAATGATACACAGTATTCCTAGTCTGGGGTGTGAGGGCCTTGATCTCAACACCCTGGAACTGGTCTAACAAATAATACCATACAATTAGTACTTTAAGCTATCAAGAATCTGACTCAGTGTGGATTCCCAGCTCCAGCCGGTTCTGGCACACTGTCGGGTCTAGCTAAGGTCTGAGTGCCTTCACGCAAGTGTTAGCAATGGCAGACAACCAGCAACTGACAAGCAGCAGAATATATAGTTGCTGGACTCTGCTGCCCCGCCCGAACCATTCAGCCAATCATGAGTCCTGCAGGAATCAGCTGACCTTCCTGATCAGCTGACACTTCCTCTGCAGGTATAAAGGTCCTGAATTCAGGCCCGCGCGAGCATAGCTCTCCATCTGCCTAGGTGCACTAACAGACCCAGCCACACCAAGCACATGCTGTTGCATGCAAACAGCCGCTTTGCTGTCAGGACATGCGGCGGCTCTTCCGCATTCCACCATACCACCAGACGCGTGTCCATGCGTGCAAACCGCCGCTTTGGACGCGGAATCAGCCGCCTCGTTCTTGGCACACGCGGCGGCTTTTCCGCGTTTTCTCACAGTACCCCCCCGCTGAGGAGTGGACTCCGGACATCTCCTTCCTGGCTTTCCAGGACGTAAGTTAGAGAATTTTCCTTTTATCTCACACTCAGGCCGGCCATCAATCCACCCAGGGAGGGAGGGAGTGGAATCCACCTGCAGCGCTGACCCGGGCGGGGACACAGGAAATGATTTTTTGTCAGCCTGTTTTTTTGGTGGTAGAATGGTTTTGGGCCAAAAACCCCTGTCTAAAGTGTCTGCTTTGGGGCTTTTGCTATCAGATTTATACATGAGAGGAAACCGTGAGGAACAGGAACCATTAGAAATAACTGTACACTGTCCTGCCTTTCCTGCGACCTGTATCCTGGTTTTATCCACCTCACCCTTCTTTAAACAGTGCTCATGACAATGAGCTGACCAGTTCAGTAACTGTCCTGAAGCCCAGTCAAACAGTGGAGAGTGGAGTTGCAACCAGGGCATACCGAGAACAACAGCAGACCCTTTCATCGGCAGGACCAGGAACTGTAAACTCTCTTCATGCACTGCCCCTAAACAACATGACAGTAGGGGGGTTTGGGAAAGAAACTGGGCACTGCGCAATGGAGAGTCGTCCACTGCAGTGACCGAAATCTGCCGGTCGGGTGCAGATAACGGTATCCCCAGACTTTTGGCAAAATCGTAGTCGATGAGGTTTGCTGACGAACCTGAGTCCACCATGGCTTCTGCGGACTTGGTCCGACCTTCCCACGTAACCGAACAAGGAAGGATCAGCCGACCATCGTTCAGGGATGAACCCTGCTCACCTATGATTTTGACTAATCCTAGGCGATAGCTTTTGTCTGGCCTAGTGGAATCATGTAAAGCGTTCTTCTTTGGGCTCCTGCGACTCTTTTCCCCCAGATTCAACCTTGTGTACCCAATTTGCATAGGTTCGCCTGGAGGTGAGGGAGACCGAGAAGAGTCGTGTAAGATAGACCTTCTGGCCACTCTACCACGAATCTGTCTCTGGTGGCGCAAACGGCGATCTATCTGTATGGCCAAAGAGATTGCCTCATCCAATGATTCGGGCTCAGGATGGCCTATCATTACCTCATGAATATTATCTGACAATCCGGCCAAAAAACAGTCTAGGAGGGCGAATGCGTCCCATCTAGCCGAGACTGCCCACCTCCTAAACTCCGCAGCATAATTTTCCACCAGACCTTTGCCCTGACGCAGAAGCCTGAGCTTCCGTTCAGAAGTCGAGGCGATGTCTGGGTCATCGTAAATCATAGCCATAGCCTCAAAAAATTCATCGACCGAGGTCAGGGCCTGATGCCCAATAGGAAGACCATATGCCCAGGTCTGGGAATCCCCTGACAATAGAGTCTTAATGAACGTAATTCTCTGTGCCTCGGTTCCAGATGAATTAGGCCTTAACTCAAAGTATGATAACACTCTATTTCTAAAGTTCCGAAAATCAGATCTGTCGCCAGAAAATTTTTCAGGTACAGGCATACGCATGTCTGTGCTAAGAGGAGACCGCACTGATTGAAGTCCTGAAATAGCCCCAAATATCTGACATATCTGGGTCTGTTGGTTCAAAACTGCCGCGGAAAGTTGGTTTACCGCGGTGGTCAGGACTTCAACATGGCTATACAGTGCGTCCATTTGGGTTCGGTCTGCCATTCTGTAACGATCGGTGTCAGCAACCAGAGAGAGAATCTGATCCTTGGCGATCCGCAGTATCCCCAAAAATACAGATATACCCGATTATTGAGGATCTGCGGAATCGTCAATAATCAGATATGTCTAACCTCTAGACACCAGGGAGAGTGTAAGTGTTTGGTGCAACAGTAACAACTCTGAGTAAAGACCACCAGAGGAGCTGGCGGCCTATACTCCCGAGGAATTCACCCCTGAGCGGTGGGTGATATTCCTGTAGCCTGTGGACCCCTGAGCGAGGGACCAAGGCTGGAAAGCAGGAAGCCCTGCTGCTAATATGTAAGGCTTTGCCCTGAACTGGGCTAACGTAACACAGTAATAACACAACCTAGTCTGGGTGTGAGGTCCGTATTCTCAACACCCTGGAACTAGTCTGGAGCATAACATAAATGATAATACAGTTCCCTAGTCTTGGGTGTGAGGTCCGTATTCACAACACCCTGGAACTAGTCTGGAGCATAACATAAATGATACACAGTATTCCTAGTCTGGGGTGTGAGGGCCTTGATCTCAACACCCTGGAACTGGTCTAACAAATAATACCATACAATTAGTACTTTAAGCTATCAAGAATCTGACTCAGTGTGGATTCCCAGCTCCAGCCGGTTCTGGCACACTGTCGGGTCTAGCTAAGGTCTGAGTGCCTTCACGCAAGTGTTAGCAATGGCAGACAACCAGCAACTGACAAGCAGCAGAATATATAGTTGCTGGACTCTGCTGCCCCGCCCGAACCATTCAGCCAATCATGAGTCCTGCAGGAATCAGCTGACCTTCCTGATCAGCTGACACTTCCTCTGCAGGTATAAAGGTCCTGAATTCAGGCCCGCGCGAGCATAGCTCTCCATCTGCCTAGGTGCACTAACAGACCCAGCCACACCAAGCACATGCTGTTGCATGCAAACAGCCGCTTTGCTGTCAGGACATGCGGCGGCTCTTCCGCATTCCACCATACCACCAGACGCGTGTCCATGCGTGCAAACCGCCGCTTTGGACGCGGAATCAGCCGCCTCGTTCTTGGCACACGCGGCGGCTTTTCCGCGTTTTCTCACATATATATACTATTCCGCTACGATACAAAAGTTATCAATATCATAATATTAACAACAAAACCAGATAGTTACGAAGATTTCCTATACTACACAGGTCTCTATCACCAATACTAAAAAAACCTATGGACACGCGCGCCCGCCGGGTCCCCGCGAGAGATTCCCCGCCAGGACACCAACACAGCGGACCGAAAACCATCTGACACCGCCGCCCAGACGGCGGGCCGCCCGCGGAGGCCCGGAGGGGGCCCAGCCCCTTCATCCCCCACGCACCAAAATGCCCACCAAAAGACCATATACACCGCCTGTATGCTCCGCCTATACCCAAGAGAAGAGGAACTTCCCTCGTTGCATCAGTAGTCACAACCCACTACAATATAGCTATGTTTTCATAGCAGAACTCCATATCCCATATAGTCTCAACGGATGTTCCAAAGGATCAGAGTCCGTATCGTCTACCACATTATCTTCAATTCTCAAATAAAACAGTACCTTTTCTTTCCATTCTTGTATACTTAGTGTCAGTGCGCTTTTCCATCTTTCTGCTATCAGTTTACATGCAATTAAGAGTTTACGTGCAATTACGTGCAATTAAGAGGGCAAAGTTAACTATTTTACTCTTGGGCGAAGTTTCTCCTTCGGTATTTGACTCCAAAATATCTCCAAAAAGAGCAATTAATATATCATTACTATTCCTAGCCATATCAAAATGGCTATGAAGAAAATCAAGTACCTTCAACCAAAATAATCTAATTGTCGGGCAATAGGCCCACATATGCAAATAGCTGGGTGACTCCTCCTTACATCTCCAACACACATTTCCTTCATTTTGTTTACCTCTTTTCGTCTTTCCGGGAAACCAATACCACCACATTACCATTTTATATTGAATTAATTGACAAGCGGGTATCTTTGAAATCCATATACTATTCAGTGTTTTTTTCCACATCACCTTATCAATCATTATACCCAATTCTTTAGACCACTTATCACATACTATATTTGATACACTCAGACCATGCTTGCTAAGGAATTTATAAATCCAAGAGATTGTCCGTGTTGGTATTTTTTTTTTCCAAAAACAATTCTTCCAACTTATTTGGGACTGATCTTAATGATCCAAATTCCTTTTTAACTTTAGCCATTATATTATAAGCTTGTGTCCAAAAAAAGGATTTTAAGGGGTCCCTTTGTTTAACAATATTCTCCTTATCTTCAAATAGCAATGACATAAAATCTCCCACTGTAGCCTGCTCCGTCAGTACTATCTTCGATAACCACATCTTATACTTAAATTGGTCTATCTCCAGACTTAGAAGAGACATAATTGGTGACATATCCTTGAAGCCTTTTTTCGGCTTTAGGTAATTAAATAGTATATTTAAGGTAGGCCTTATCAAAGGGTGAGAAATCTTCAAAAAAAGCTGTTTATATGTTTTAAAATTCCATGTGGCCATTGATTAAATCCATCTCTAAACTAATCCAAATTATAGTCTGGTCACAATTTCTCCACCATAACACCCGGCCCAAATGGACTGCTTGATAATATTTAAAAAAACCAGGGGCTGCCAGACCTCCATCTCCTTTATTTTTAGTCAATGTTCTATAACAGATTCGTGCCTTTTTTTTGTGTGCCAAATAAATACTTGTAAAAGCTTATGAAGCTCTTTAAACCACGCATTTGGTATATTAACCACTTGCCGACCGCACGCTTATACCGTGCGTCGGCAAAGTGGCAGCTGCAGGACCAGCGACGCAGTTCTGCGTCGCCGGCTGCAGGCTAATTAATCAGGAAGCAGACGCTCGCGCGAGCGGCTGCTTCCTGTCAATTCACGGCAGGGGGCTCCGTGAATAGCCTGCGGGCCGCCGATGGCGGCTCGCAGGCTAAATGTGAACGCAAGCGGAAATAATCCGCTTTGTTTACATTGTACGGCGCTGCTGCGCAGCAGCACCGTAAGGCAGATCGGCGATCCCCGGCCAATCAGCGGCCGGGGATCGCCGCCATCTGACAGGGGACGTCCTGTCACTGGCTGCACAGGACGGATAGCGTCCTGTGCAGCCCCGATCACCGGGGATGAGCAGGTAGGAGAGGGAGGGGGGAATTTCGCCGCGGAGGGGGGCTTTAAGGTGCCCCCCCCCCCGCAACAAGCCTGCCCACCAGAGCGATCAGACCCCCCCTGCACATCATCCCCATAGGGGGGAAAAAGGGGGGCGATCTGATCGCTCTGCCTGCCCGCTGATCTGTGCTGGGGGCTGCAGAGCCCACCCAGCACAGATCCCAACAAACAGCGCTGGTCCTTAAGGGGGGGGTAAAGGGTGGGTCCTCAAGTGGTTAACAGGTAGATTTTGAAAAAGAAATAATATCTTAGGGGTAATCATCATCTGTATAATAGAAACTCTTCCCATACTATTAAAACAGGTTCGATCCCATCTATCCAATAATCTTCTAGATTCAGTAATAACTATTCTATAGTTGAGATCAAGAGATCACCTAACTTTTTACTGATCTTTATGCCTAAATATTTAATATATTTTTCAGACCATATCATCTTTATTCTATTACAAATGTTTTCTCTTGTAGTTTTTGTACATCCCAAATCCAGAATCAAAGATTTTCCATCATTAACCTCCCTGGCGGTTTATTTATTTTGCCAGGGAGGCTGAAATGGGTTTTTTTTTAAATTAAAAAAAAAATATTTCATGCAGCCAACTGAAAGTTGGCTGCATGAAAGCCCACTAGAGGGCGCTCCGGAAGCGTACTTTCGATCGCCTCCGGCAATCGAAAGTAACAAGATAGGCCGCAATGAGCGGCCTATCTTGTTTCGCTTTCCTCGTCGCCATGGCGACGAGCGGAGTGACGTCATGGACGTCAGTCGACGTCCTGACGTCAGAGCCGCCCGATCCAGCCCCTAGCGCCGGCCGGAACTGTTTGTTCCGGCTGCGCTGGGCTCGGGCGGCTGGGGGGACCCTCTTTCGCCGCTGCACGCGGCGGATCGCCGCGGAGCGGCGGCGATCGGGCAGCACACGCGGCTGGCAAAGTGCCGGCTGCGTGTGCTGCTTTTTTCAGAATACAAATCGGCCCAGCAGGGCCTGAGCGGCGACCTCCGGCGGCATACCCCGAGCTCAGCTCGGGATTACCGCCAAGGAGGTTAAAGTGGACCCAAATTGAAAATACATTCATTTCAGAAATAAAATCTATTTTATAAATTATAATA
This sequence comes from Hyperolius riggenbachi, assembly GCF_040937935.1. Classification (NCBI taxonomy): domain Eukaryota; kingdom Metazoa; phylum Chordata; class Amphibia; order Anura; family Hyperoliidae; genus Hyperolius; species Hyperolius riggenbachi. The sequence goes on along the minus strand of NC_090652.1, from coordinate 173,197,196 downwards.
ATAAATAGCAGCCCTTTTTCAGCTGCATGATGACAAATATATAATATTTTACACTTAGTGGAGGAACCCCTCCCTTCCTTTCAAATTGCTGGGATTTTTCCGGCAAACTGGTGGAGTAGATGGTGTCTGGCAATGGAGGAATTGCTAATGGCTGCCCCCAGTATAACCGTAGCTATGAAAAGAGAAGGGTGAAAAGCATGCACTGAAATGCTCATAGGTTTGAAGGAGTGTTTATTTATCTTTGTATGTGTCAGAGTGGTGCAACTAAATATTTTTGATTAAAAAAAATGTTTGGTTTGGGTCCGCTTTAACTCTGAATCAAGATACAAGCCCAAATTCAGCAACAAGGTCCAAAGCTCTTGGTATAGATCTACCTGGACTAGTAAGCATTAACATAATATCATCTGCATAAGCCAAAATCTTTGCCTCTCCATGGGTGAAAGGCAAACCGCTCACAGCTTCATCCTGTTGAATTTTTTGAATGAGCATCTCAATAACTAAATTGAACAAATATGGAGATGGGGACATCCCTGACGAACCCCTCTGTTCACAGCCAAGAGATCAGAATTAAAACCATTAATTTTGACATACGCGGACTGATTCATATATAATTTCTTAATACGTTCAATTATATTTTCCCCAAAACCCATTTCATACATACTTTCATAGAGAAAATCTCTAGAGATCATATCAAAAGCCTTCTCAGCATCTAGGCTTACCAAAACCGCCTCTAATTGTTGAACTTGACATTTATACATAAAACTACAGATGGTATATATGTTATCCCGGGCCTGTTTGACCCTTCTAAAGCCCGCTTGTTGTCCTCCTAATATTTTTTCCATGACAGAGTCCATCCTAGTTGCCAAAATCTTGGAATATATTTTCACATCAATATTTATAATGGAAATCAGTCTATAATTTTCACAGGCGGTCTGTGGCTTACCTTCTTTATGAATCAAGGAGATGGCAGCTGTATTTGTTATATGAGAAAAGGTTGTTGAGGTCTGATCATTATTTAGCATTGTACAAAATGGGTCTGCCAGAACAGATACAAATGTTTTATAAAACTCTGCTGAATATCCATCTGGTCCTGGGCTATTATTTGTAGCCAATCTAGACACCGTATTAACAAATTCTTCTTCTTGAATTGGTGCATTCAGTAGCCGTCTTACTTCCTCCTCAATTTTTGGTAAATTTATTGTTTTTATATATCTAGACATATCTGATGAAAGACCCTTTTCTTTTGTGTAAAGCTTACCATAAAATTCCACAAAGGCATTAGCTATATCCATAAAAAGTTACCATCTTTTTTAATCTTTTCAATAAATTTCTCTGCTTTTTCTCTATGAAGCTGATCGGCAAGGAACTTTCCTGGCTTATTGATCGCTATCTTGTAAGAATTTTGTGCCTTTCTATGTAACCAGTTACTTTTCTTATCTAGTAGTGAATTTAATTCTTCCCTATACTGTACTAAGCGCCGGTAGATTGTATCAGATCCGTCTTTTTTATGCTCAATTTCCAATATTTTTATTGAATCCAATAGATTCTGTATTTTTACCTTTTTTTCTTTACTTTTTCTACAACTGTACTTAATAAGAATACCTCTAAGAACACATTTTAGAGTATCCCATAATGTTATCTCACTCATATCAGGAGATCTATTTTCTTTATAAAAGTTTTTAATAATAAGTTAAATCTCTTTCCTTATCTCCGGCTCTTTAATTAATTCATTATTAAGTTTCCAATGTCTTGTCTTGGAAATTACCAGTTTAGGGTTAAAAATAATTTGCTCCCTGCACACTGCAAATCGGAATCTGAATCGGATGTAAAAACTGATTAAAAAGCGGAATCTGAATCGGAATCGCGTGCAGTGTGCAAGAGGCCTTAGAATTATCCAAAACAGGGTCCAGCACCATATTAAAGTCCCCTCCAACTATTATATACCCTTTTCCCAATTCATTAATTTTCTCAAAACAAGTACATATATAATCAACTTCACCCAAATTTGGTGCATAAATATTTGCCAGTGTCACATCCATGTACTTTCCCAATCAGAATCAGTAAACAAGCTTTATTATCCAAATGAGAAGTTTCTATTGCAAAATTCAGCTTAGAGTTTATCAATATAGCCACTCCTGTGGCCTTTCTTTGGGAATTAGAGTTTAAAAACCATTTATACTCTTTATTATTCAAGAAGGGAATCTTGTCCACCCTGAAATGTGTTTCTTGCAAAAATGCAATATCTACTTTGTTCCTTTTTAAGTTCATCAATTATACGATTTCTTTTAGGACCTGAGTTGGCTCCCTTTACATTATATGTTACCACTTTAATAGATTCCATGTAAAGAAAAAAAGAGAACCTCTTAACAGCATCATACATCCGAAGCCCAGCAGCGATATGTCATTTATCCATATATCCTGACAAAAAATTACACACCACCTTATTACACCATTCAAGAAAAAAGAGTCACCTATATTACACCCACAGTAATCGTTATCGTAACTGGAAAGACTAATAGTAAACTTAATGCATAAACAAAGAGAAAAAATCAGAAAAACAAAAAATAGAAGAATAAGAATTAAAAGCTGAGGGGAGGACCCATAGAAGTATATGTTGACTGGCGTTCCCAAATAGGGCCAATTATGGCAGCCAACTAGTGTTCCTCGACACTTCAACTCTCTGGATAAAGAATTCATCCAAAGTAGGTGAAAAACTTCAAAATGGTAAGAAAAAGAGGGGGGGGGGGGACAACAGGCTTAAGAATGGTCCCGTGCCCAGGAATGGATGAAAAAGGGAGGGGGATCACTTTACCCAGCACTTTTCTTGTGCTGCCATTTTGTTACTTCCAAACTGGATGCTTCAAACGTTTTAGAATAATCCCACTCCCAACCCTCCAATTTAATAGTTGCTAAATTTAATTTTTCCATAAAAGGGGCAATTGGGTCATAATCCTTAAGTATGATTGATCGTCCTTCATGATTTACGACCAAAGCAAAGGGATATCCCCATCTATAGCTTTTATTTTTCTCTCTAAGGATATCCAACAGAGGCTTAAGAATTTTCCTTCTGGATAGAGTACGCAAAGATATGTCTTGATAAAATTCGATTTTAACCTGTTCAAAAATAATATTTTTTTGTTGTTGAGTTTTAGATATAATAAGCTCTTTTAAAGAGAAAGACTGAAGTTTACATAAGACATCCTGACTCGTCCCCTGACCTACATGTCTAATCTTGCCAATCCTATGGGCGCGTTCAATTTCAATAGAGGCTGGGGCATCATCTCCCACCACTTGTTTGAATAGCTTTTCCAATACTTTTGAGAGATCGTCTTGTGATAGAATGGTTGATAAACCGCAAATTTTAATATTATTCTGTCGACTACGATTCTCCAAATCGTCCATTTTAGTTGTTAATTCCATTATGTGTTTATTATTATTTTTCAGAGAATCTGAACCAGACGAGACTGCCTCAGATAATTTTTCTAGATCCTTTTCCACAAATAAAATCCGGTCATTTAATTCAACCATTGCCTCTTTAAGTGGTTTTATCTCATTTTTGATCGTTTCTTCTATTGTAGATAGCATTACAGTTTTAAAGTTTTCAGTAAAATCTGTAAACATTTTCTTAAATTGTAATTCAGTAAGTAATTTCTCCTGGCTTGCTGGAGTTACTGGGCCAGTGGTATTAAAAGCCACAGTACTTTGCTCTTCAGCAGCATTCTTATAACATTGAGTCGTATTCTCCATATTAACTTTCATCGGAGACTCTTGTGATGTTTTAAGAGTCCTAAATTTTGGAGAATTGCAAAGTTCTGCAATGCGTTTATAATGATTAGAAACGTCTGTAGGAGTAATAAGACCTACAGCTGGACTATTTAATAAGATGTTACTTTTTGTCCTGCTTAAAGGCTCTGGATCTAATTCTCTCTCCAAATGTATAGCCCCTATATTGGCATTTGTTACAAATCCATAATTAGATAGTTTTTTATCTTTAGAGGTATTCTTGGTTTTTAATCTGGTAGCGTTTGCCATCAGTTATAAAAAAAAAAAAGCATACAGACTATGCTGTCATATATGCACATCTGTATCTAGCATTATAGTACCTTTCATTCATATATAACGATATAAGATAATGCAATCGGGTATTGTACTATGCCATAGGATACCAACATGATCTAACATAATCCAAAATTTTAGTACTAGTTTCTCATATAATATTCTCACTGAATGGTAATACCGCATACGCTATCAATATGTAAATTTGTATACTCGAATAAAATAGAGTAGGATAGGTGTCACAATCTGCATCTGCTGGTAAATTCCTGCATGTACTACCTTTGCTTCACCAGCAGATGTCACCAGCCTCTGTGAATTTGCAGCCTGAACTTTCCTCTGCCCACCAGCAGAGGGCGGACTTTCTGGATATCTCTCCACAGACAGGGAGGAGGCTTGGACTGTCACATGGTCTCTCAGCATGCCATTTAAGCCACACTTGAACACTCAGTACTTGCTAGCTCTTTGTTCCTGGTTCTAGCCATCCTGCCCTGAGTTCCCTGTTCCTGGTAATATAGTTCCTTGATTCCCTGCTGTATTGATCTCCCGTGTTGACCTTGTGCTTTGTATACCGACTATTCTTTGCCTAGCGATTACTGTACTGTTTGATCTCCTGTGTATGACCTATGCTTGCTGACTATCCGTGTGTCTCCTCCTCGATTGTGAATCCTGTATTTGTGTGTGTGTGTATGTATATATATATATATATATATATTGTTTACTATTCTGGATCCAGGGTCTGTGTGCACACAATTCTATACACTGGATCTACTCTGCATAACTTGCTTTATGCAGAGAGGTCCTTGTATAAACCCTGAGTTGCATACCTTTGTATGCTTATTGAATGTATCTGCCTGTATTATTTGATGCAGTGTATGTATGTGTGTAGAATACATTGCCTGCAAGTCAATGCTGATTGTTTCCATGCATGAGGTTAATGCACAGCATTACTTTATTTTCATTTAATAATAAATTCTTATTATTCATTTACTCCTGGTTTTGTCAGTCTTTTCCTAAACAGTGACATCTCTGCCTGGTTGCGGGTTTGTGCGTTTGTTTCTGTTTTGCAAAGCATGACAGAAGAGCTAGCCAGAACAATTTGTCACTAGGAAAAGGTCTGAGATCCTGTTTCTCCAGCCATGATTGACATGGATTTAATGCACCTGTCCGAATACGCTATTCTAGCAAAAAACAAAAGGAAACTTTGCTATCATACGTTTGCAGACGATTCCTATGAGGATCTGCAGCAGTTGATTTCATGGGTTCAGTCCGTGAGTAATGAAAGAACCTTTCCTTATGATTTAAAAGAATTTTGTCAGTTTTGCATGAATGTTGTTCTGAAGCCCAACAAAATTTAGTTACTTATTCCACAATACATGTTCCGGGTAATTTATCAGGCCCCATTAATTGTCCTGCTGCCCCTTTGAATCAAGCCAAATCCTGGCCAATAATTAACCAGATTCAATCAATTAAGTCCACTCATGATCTTGCTACTTCCATTAATACTGGAATCTCATTTGTTTCAGCTCTGGAAGTTGACTGGACTATTCAGCACAATAACTACTACTCCTTACTAGCAGAGAAAGACAAAGATGATTGTTATAAGAAATTGTCAGCATATTCCCGTGAAGAGCTAATGCAAATTGTTGTGCATGTTAAATCTTTTATGCAGCAGGGCAACTCTGCAGAATCCAAAATGCAATCCTTGTTGCAGATTCTGCAAACCCTAATTGCAGTAAGAGATCCTTCTACCTCCTGGACTCAAGTTAGATCCCTGCCTGTCTGTTGCAATAACTCCTCCTCAGTAATAAGTCAAACCAAACCAATTAAAACTCATCATATTTCTGTCACTTCCAAACAGACAGTTCAGTCCTCCAATTATGCTCAGGATAATCTGCCAGCTCTCATTAAGAGTGATTGGGATCCCCCATTCAGTAGATGGGAAATTAATGCACTTAATGATGAATTAAAATATGATTGGGAGTCATTTAATGAATTCTATTCCGCCAAAGATAAGACATTTTTGGATGCATGTGTTAAATGAATGTTTGCAAGTCTGACTGTGTACTTCCCTTGATTGATGAATGGGAAAAGATTTTGCATAAAAAAGATCCTTCTGAGTTTTCTGGTAGTCAGTTTGTGCAGCATTCAGCAGCCAATGTTAACCCTGTCAGTTCCAGCAATAAGTTTGTCAGCTTTGATCCAGTATTCCATCCTGAACAGATTGATCAGATGTTTGGTTACCTTATGAGTGACTGGGATCGATTTCTTGAGTTCTATCTAGAAAAAGGTGATTCATATATATTTGCATGCATGCGTGCTGTCCAGTCTATGGTTGATCAAAAGACTTGTAAATATGAATCAGGTTCTGGACTAGTAATCGCTTGGCAAAGAATTTTGTCTCATTCTTATGATTTTCAGAGCACACCACCTGTTAATTCTGCCCCAGTCATCAAGGGAAAGACATGCTCTCTGTCTTCAGTAACCTGTTCCATGGACTTGGAATTACCTGTATCCAAAAATCATAAAATAACTGCTCCTTTACAGACTGCGGTTATATCCACTCCGTGGTCGTTCCAGCTTCCTACATCATACCTGCCCTGTTCTTCTGCACATCAGGACTTTGCTAAACTCACCCCTGCTTCTAGACTGAGTCAAAAATCTAAGTTTAAACAGAAATATTTCCCTACAGCCTCCATCCTTCCAGTTACCACCACAAAGACTCCAACAGTTATGTTGCCGGTTTCCGCAGATCTACAAACTGTATCTTTACAGAAACATAATCCAGCTTCTCTCCAGCCTGCTGTTCCTGTTATGCCAGTTACCTCAGCTCTGCCTGTGCCACTTACCTCAGTCGTGCCAGTTACTCCTGCCATACCAGTGCCAGTTACTCCTGCCATACCAGTGCCAGTTACTCCTGTCTTGCCAGTGCCAGTCTCCTCAGCAGTGCCAGTCTCCTCAGCAGTGCCAGTCTCCTCAGCCCTGCCTGTGCCAGTCTCCTCAGCCCTGCCTGTGCCAGTCTCCTCAGCCCTGCCTGTGCCAGTCTCCTCAGCCCTGCCTGTGCCAGTCTCCTCAGCCCTGCCTGTGCCAGTCTCCTCAGCCCTGCCTGTGCCAGTCTCCTCAGCCCTGCCTGTGCCAGTCTCCTCAGCCCTGCCTGTGCCAGTCTCCTCAGCCCTGCCTGTGCCAGTCTCCTCAGCCCTGCCTGTGCCAGTCAGCTCAGCAGTACCTGTGTCTGTCGGTCCAATGTTTCCCCTTTCAGAAGATTTGGCAGTGTCCTTGACGGTCGGCTTGGCGGTGTCCCTGTTGGTCAGTCTGGCAGTGGTCCAGTCAGACAGTTTGGCAGAAACTCTGTCAGTTGGTTTGGCAGTGGGTCCTTCAGACGTCTCAGCAGGGCTCCTGCCAGCTGCTCTGGCAGAGTCTGTCTGCCGTTCCAGTAGAACCATACTCCACAGCTCAGCCAAAGGCCCAGCCAGGTGCTCGATCAGTTGGTCTGCCAGTTGCTTGATCTGAGGTTCAGCTAATTGCTCTGCCAAAGGTCTTGTCAGCTATGCAGCCAGTGGTCCAGCCAGTCGCTCAGCCAAAGGTCCAGCTTTCTCGAGTCTCTGCTGATGCCCTTTGCCCTTCAACTTCCGCTAGAGCACAGACTTATGCTGAAATTCAATCCACACAGATGTCTGACACTCAGGCACCACAGACCCCTGTTAATGCCCTGTTTCCACAGACTCCTGCTGAGATCCAGCTTCCTCAATGCTCTGCTAAAAGAGGACTCCCACAGTTTTCTGCTGAGGCTAAGCACACACTCATTTCTGCTGATGGCTCGTCCTCAAAAACATTTTCGGGTACTCAGTTCCCACAGATTGCTCCAGATACCCTGCATTTACAAACTGTTATCCAGTCTGCTGCTTTGCCTGCTCTATTGGAAAATGACTTTCTGTTTATCCATCCTCATGGCCTCCAGTCCGCTGTTCCTGATGGCCTCCAAGTCTGCAGTTCCTGCTCCTGTTGCCTGAAAGTCTGCAGTTCCTGCTCCTGTTGCCTCCAAGTCTGCAGTTCCTGCTCCTGTTGCCTCCAAGTCTGCTGTTCCTGCTCCTGTTGCCTCCAAGTCTGCTGTTCCTGCTCCTGTTGCCTCCAAGTCTGCAGTTCCTGCTCCTGTTGCCTCCAAGTCTGCAGTTCCTGCTCCTGTTGCCTCCAAGTCTGCAGTTCCTGCTCCTGTTGCCTCCAAGTCTGCAGTTCCTGCTCCTGTTGCCTCCAAGTCTGCAGTTCCTGCTCCTGTTGCCTCCAAGTCTGCAGTTCCTGCTCCTGTTGCCTCCAAGTCTGCAGTTCCTGCTCCTGTTGCCTCCAAGTCTGCAGTTCCTGCTCCTGTTGCTTCCAAGTCTGCTGTTCCTGCTCCTTTTGCCTCCAAGTCTGCAGTTCCTGCTCCTGTTGCCTCCAAGTCTGCAGTTCCTGCCGATGCCCTCCCGTCTGCTGCTTCTGCCGATGCCCTCCCGTCTGCTGCTTCTGCCGATGCCCTCCCATCTGCTGCTTCTGCCGATGCCCTCCCATCTGCTGATCCTGCCGGTGCCTCTCCTGATGAGACCCTTTCTGGTGCCTCTCCTGATGAGATCCTTTCTGGTGCCTCTCCTGATGAGATCCTTTCTGGTGCCTCTCCTGATGAGATCCTGTCTGGTGCCTCTCCTGATGAGATCCTGTCTGGTGCCTCTCCTGATGAGATCCTGTCTGGTGCCTCTCCTGGTGGTATCCTGCTCCTCCTGTTTGTGGCCATTATGCATCCCTTCCTGATGTCATCCAGTTTTCTGTTTTATTTGATGACCTCAGATGCCCTGCTCCTGTGGATGTCCAGTCTATGGCTCTTTCTGGTGTCCTTCAGTTTTCTGGTTCACCCAAAGGTCTTCAGAGTGATTTGCAACATGTCCTATTGCCTTTGGGTCCTTTTGTACAGTCAGCCCGGTAATATCAGGGTTGTGGCCTCGTTTGCTGACCAATTTATGGCCTTCCTCTTTGCCAGTATTTTCTGGGACCCAGGTGGGCATAAGTCCAAATGGAGCATCTGGAGGCTGCTCCTTGAGGGGGGGGGGGGGGTAATGTCACAATCTGCATCTGCTGGTAAATTCCTGCATGTACTACCTTTGCTTCACCAGCAGATGTCACCAGCCTCTGTGAATTTGCAGCCTGAACTTTCCTCTGCCCACCAGCAGAGGGTGGACTTTCTGGATATCTCTCCACAGACAGGGAGGAGGCTTGGACTATCACATGGTCTCTCAGCATGCCATTTAAGCCACACCTGAACACTCAGTACTTGCTAGCTCTTTGTTTCTGGTTCTAGCCATCCTGCCCTGAGTTCCCTGTTCCTGGTAATATAGTTCCTTGATTCCCTGCTGTATTGATCTCCCGTGTTGACCTTGTGCTTTGTATACCGACTATTCTTTGCCTAGCGATTACTGTACTGTTTGATCTCCTGTGTATGACCACTATCCGTGTGTCTCCTCCTCGATTGTGAATCTTGTATTTGTGTATATATATATATATATATGCATGTATGTATGTATGTATGTATATGTATGTATGTGTGTGTGTATATATATACGTGTATATATATATATATATATATATATATATATATATATATATATATATATATATATATATATATATATATATATATATATATATATATATATATATAGTGTTTACTATTCTGGATCCAGGGTCTGTGTGCACACAATTCTATACACTGGATCTACTCTGCATAACTTGCTTTATGCAGAGAGGTCCTTGTATAAACCCTGAGTTGCATACCTGTGTATGCTTATTGAATGTATCTGCCTGTATTATTTGATGCAGTGTATGTATGTGTGTAGAATACATTGCCTGCAAGTCAATGCTGATTGTTTCCATGCATGAGGTTAATGCACAGCATTACTTTATTTTCATTTAATAATAAATTCTTAGTATTCATTTACTCCTGGTTTTGTCAGTCTTTTCCTAAACAGTGACATCTCTGCCTGGTTGCGGGTTTGTGCGTTTGTTTCTGTTTTTGCTCCAGGTGCAGCGCACAAACTCCATGCAAAACATGACAATAGGATATCCAACCTTGATAGAAACAGTCAGTGCTAAAAGAACAGCAGAGAGGGAAGGGGACATGGGGCCCATTAAATAATTAACGTCATACACCTACTTTCTTCAAATGCTCATCAAATACCACACAAAGACATTGAATAAATTAAACATAATAATATGAGCCAGTTGATGAGTATGCTATCAACAATTGGACAGGCTAGCAATTTGATAGACTAGTAATAGCAGTGTAGCAGCGCAGTATAGTAGTATAGTAGTATAGTGTAGTAGTGTAACATAACAGTATAGTAATACTATAGCAGTGCATTAATAGCATATAATAGCATATAGCATAGCGGCAATGTAGCAACAATAGCAACAGCTTATCAAGAGCCACAGTGGTAATGGTAATAAGCAGCATATCAGTAAATCAGTACATCAGTATATCGGTATCAATATCAGTAGTATCAGCAGAACATCAGCATCAACATGCATCAACATGCATCGACATGTATCAGACATCAACTTCAGCTTAAATCCTCAGCATCATCAGTAGCGCCAACATCACCAAAAGCAACAACAGACCACCAACCGCAGCATGCGCAGCGGCACAATGCCCCAGCAACTCAGCACGCAGTCCCCGGCACACTTCGGCAATCACATTATCTTGCCACCGCTACTGCTCCCCTGTCAGCTATCACTTCCAGCCTCGCTCACCGCTCACCGCACGCCGCTCCTATACCCGTAAATTACAACGGCTCAGTATACTCCCGCATCCACGCAATCCTGCCGCTGCTACTGCCCCACTAGCCCCGCCAGCCGCCGCTGCCCTGTCTTGCTCAACGCTTCCATCACAGTCACCGCCAGCTCATTGTCGCCTCACCACCTCTTCCCCTGCTCTACATCACCGCTTGCTTGCTCCCGCTCTCGCCACCTCCGCTATCCACGCCAACCAAGTATTCTCTGCCTTGAGGTGTCTTTTTTTTTTTTTTTTTTTTTTTTTTCAGCCTCTACCTCCTCCGCCACCAGCACTCAGCCCCTATCGCCTCTCAGCTTGCCGCTTGCCGCCTCGCCTGCTGTCCGGACACTCCCCCCTCACGTCCACGTCCTATTTCTAGCTAGCTACTCTGAGCTACATTCATATGTTGTGTAGACGCACAATATATATGTACTCCAGTTAGTCAGTCGTGTGTTATTTTCGTATTTGATTATTATTATTGTAATTCATTCGTAATATCCTGTTATTGTGTATTATCTATACGTATCTCGTCACGCACCAGCGTGACATTATCAAGGCCCCAAAAATATGGAGGACCTGCAAAACCAGACATTGAAACTCGCAGGAGCTGTTAATAATTTTACGGAGCAAGTGGCTGCACAACAAGCTCAGCTAACTGAAATCACGAACACTCTTGCCCAAATGAACGTTGGTGCTAATCAGTCAGTTCCTCCAAATGCTTCTACCATACCTGTAACAGAACCTAAAATGCCTTTGCCAGAAAGATTTTAGTAATTTTTGAAACAGATGTATGTCTTATTTTGAGGTTAGACTGAGATCCTCAGGTTCTGAGTCACAAAGAATCAATCTGATCAAAACTTTGCTACAAGGTGATTCACAAACTTGAGCCTATGGTCTGAATTCTGATCATGAGGCCCTCACCTCTGTAGAAAGTTTTTTTCAATGAGATGGCTACTATTTATGCAGATCCTGATATCTCAGCTATGGCAGCTCGCAAATTAAGGGATCTCAGTCAGGGACGGCATACGGCTGAGGAATATGCCGCAGAGTTCAGAAAATGGGCAGTTTTGGTTAAGTGGGGTGGGGCAGCACTCCTAGTCCAGTTTTTATTCGGGTTATCTGACTCTGTAAATGATGTGTTAATTAGCCACCCAGAACCAAGAAATCTAGAGGAGGCTATTTCCTTGGCCATCCGTGCAGACAGACGGATCAGATACCAACGTCAGGGAAAGGCATATTCACCCACTGTTAATCCCAGTAAAACGGCTAGCTCTTCCCCCACTTCAGGTGAAGAGCCTATGCAGCTGGGTTTTTCAAAGCTTTCTCCAGCTGAAAAGAATAGGAGAAGACAAGAAGGCCTGTGTATGTATTGTGGGGGCAAGGGTCAATTTGCGCAGTCTTGTTCTGTCAAGAGAGTGCCGGAAAAACTCCAGCGCCTAAGTGAAGTTGGGAAACTTCACTTGGGTGAGCAGCCACTTTCCCTAAAAATAATTTCTTTTTTACTACCAGCTGCCCTCTTTTGGGATGAAAAACCCTTTCACTCCCAGGCCTTTATTGATTCCAGGGCAGCCGGTAACTTCATTGACTCCGTTTTGGCCACTGACCTAGGTATTCTGGCTATGTCTCTGCAGAACAAACTGTATGTTACTGCCATTGATGACACTCCTTTGCAGCTTAAAAAACCTATATCTATCACTCCTGAAGTCACTTTGCAGGTGGGGGCTATGTATGTTGAAAAAAAAAACAGTTTTATGTACTCAAAATGCCTTCTACTCCGATAGTTCTGGGTCTGCCGTGGTTACAGGTTCACAACCCTTGTATTGGTTGGTCTTCAGGACAACTGATCAGCTGGTCACCTCAGTGTCAGGGAATCTGTTTAAAGAACATACCACTTCTATCTGTAGGAGTAGAACAGGTCAAAATACCACCACCATATCAAGAATTCTCTGTGTTTTCATCCCAGTCAGCTGACAAACTACCCCCACATAGACCATATGACTGCCCTATTGACTTATTACCTGGTACCATGCCCCCACGAGGTCACCTTTATAATCTCAACGGTCCTGAAAAAGCATCTATGAAGGAATACATAAAGGAGAATCTGGAGAAGGGGTTTATTCGACCTTCTATTTCCCCAGCTGGGGCAGGTTTCTTTTTTGTGGAGAAAAAATATGAGGGCTTACGTCCCTGTATTGATTACAGAGGACTTAACAAAATCACCATTAAAAATCGATATCCCCTATCACTGATTGACGATAGTTTTTCTCAGGTGTCAGGTGCTAAAAATTTTTCTAAACTAGATCTAAGGGGTGCATACAATCTGATTAGAATACGCCAGGGGGATGAATGGAAGACAGCATTCAAAAGCAGTGAAGAGGTGGCACACAAGGCTTGCTAATTAAAGCATGTATTGATAGTGGAGCCACACTACATGTTACGAACCATCTCGGTTCTTCATCAGGTGTAAAATGAATCCAAACACAACACCTACATATATACTGGCTTGAAAACCACACCTCTTAATCGGGGGGCGTGGAGATTACTACCTAGACATAAGCCACTACTTACTACTAATCTACAAACACCATAACCTAATTAGATATAATATACTTTAATATAATATGCTCATAAATATAGTATAAATGCTCATACAAAAGTACACTATTATGATAGAAAACAATTGTCTAGAATATATTAAAAAAGGGAATTCCTCAAAGGGCTACCCCACATCTATATATTGCAACTGACCGTACTCCTAGGGCACTCCACTCAGGCTACCTATGAACACCGACCTAAAAAAGAAAGATGAATTCGGTAACAGTAAACACTTACCAATATAATCAGAAATTAATTATACCAGTGGCATTAAAACCACATAGTAATGCATTTACAAAAAACCTTTCCACTGCACATGCTCATTCATCCCCCTAGGGTGTATCACATAGTTACATAGTTATTTTGGTTGAAAAAAGACATACGTCCATCGAGTTCAACCAGTACAAAGTACAACTCCAGCCTGCTCCCTCACATATCCCAGATCCAGAGGAAGGCGAAAAAACCCTTACAAGGCATGGTCCAATTAGCCCCAAAAGGGAAAAATTCCTTCCCGACTCCAGATGGCAATCAGATAAAATCCCTGGATCAATATCATTAGGCATAACCTAGTAATTGTAGCCATGGATGTCTTTCAACGCAAGAAAAGCATCTAAGCCGTCTTTAAATGCAGGTATAGAGTTTGCCATAACGACTTCCAGTGGCAATGCATTCCACATCTTAATCACTCTTACTGTAAAGAACCCTTTCCTAAATAAATGGCTAAAACGTTTTTTCCTCCATGCGCAGATCATGTTCTCTAGTCCTTTGAGAAGGCCTAGGGACAAAAAGCTCATCCGCCAAGCTATTATATTGCCCTCTGATGTATTTATACATGTTAATTAGATCTCCTCTAAGGCGTCTTTTCTCTAGACTAAATAAACCCAGTTTATCTAACCTTTCTTGGTAAGCGAGACCTTCCATCCCACGTATCAATTTTGTTGCTCGTCTCTGCACCTGCTCTAAAACTGCAATATCTTTTTTGTAATGTGGTGCCCAGAACTGAATTCCATATTCCAGATGTGGCCTTACTAGAGCGTTAAACACATCTAAATGATTGATCCAACGCGCCTCCTTCTGGAGCAACAACTTTTCTTTGTCACCCCCACATATTTGCAAATTTAAAGCATCTAATACCAGCCATTGTAATTGTGACGGTCTATGCCTAGCATCACGAAAATGTCTCGATACTGAAGTCTCATAGGTATCATTACCCTCCAAGAACTTGCTGATAGAGCGCTTATGCTCTTGTATCCGCACACGCACAGCACGTGTGGTCATGCCCATGTACATTATACCACATGGGCATTTTAGACCATAGACCACAAGTACTGGCGCAAGTAAACCTCCCTCTAATAAACACTTTCTTCCCAGTATGTGGATGGGAGATGGAATTGCCCTTCACAATTGCTGAACAAATATTGCAATTGCAACAGGCAAACGTACCATTTCTCTGTTGGTTTTGTTTGACAAGGCCAATGGCCGTATCAACTTTCCTAACTGTATTCAAAATGTTTTTTCCTCTTTTGAGGGCAAACAGGGTCTGCTCCTGAAAGAGACCTCCCACTCCCTGATCAGTGCTGAGTATGGGCCAGAACTTTCTAACAGTTTTTTTCACTAGAGAAGTATTTTTCCCGAATTGCATCACAAATGGTATTCTTTTGTCTCCACCGGTTATTTTTTTACTACTTCTTAGTAGATCCATTCTATTTAACGAATTGACCTCCTCCTGGATTGAAACTAACTGATCCCTTGGGTAACCCTTGGCGACAAATTTGTCCACCAATTCCTATCCTGCACGGGCATAGTCATCTGGTGTGGAGCAAATCCTTTTTGCTCTTATAAATTGGCCTTTTGGGATTGCTCTTGTGGTATGTGGGTGATGGTAACTATCTTTCCTCAATAAGTTGTGTCTGTCCGTAGGTTTCTTGAACAATCTCGTACATAACCTGTCTCCCTGTTTAGAAATGATGACATCCAAGAAATTAACAAACTCCCTGGATGTTTCCATGGAAAACTTGATGGTACTGTGGCCATCATTCGCCTCAGACACCATCTCTCCCAGGGATTCCATAGATCCCCGCCATAGGATAAGTACATCGTCCACAAATCTGTAGTATTGGAAAATGCAATTGCTGTACTTTGGATTTTCAAGAAAAAAAATTTTCTCGAGGGATTCTACAAATATATTAGCAATAGAAGGGGCAGCTGGTGATCCCATGCTCGCCCCTTGTTCCTGAAAATAAAATTTACCATGAAACTTGAAATAATTACATCTGAGAATCAATTCTAGCACATCAAGAAGGAAGTACACCATAGCATTTGACAGATTAGTATTCTGCAGATTAGTTTCAATGCATTCAATGGCCTCATTCTGCGGAATCGCTGTAAAAAGGCTCTGTATATCTAAGCTGCAAAAAATCAGATCGTCGGGCACATCATTCAACAGCTCAATCCTACGCAGTAAATCTGTAGTGTCCTTCAAGCAATGCGTAAAGGTAGTAACTATCTCCTGCAAAAAAACAATCTAAATAACCCGCCAATGGGTATAACACACTGCCACTGCTGGACACAATAGGGCGGCCGGGGGGATCCTGTAGCCGCTTATGGATCTTAGGTAGGAGATATAGCAAAGGGACACAAGGATAGTCTGTAGTCAGTCCCTTATCCACTTGCTGTGAAATTGTCCCATCCTCTACAGCACATGTAAGCAAAAAATCAACTTTTGTTTTGACTTCAATCGTGGGATCAACTTCACTCAACCTGTAATGGTCAACATTCCCGACTTGTCTCAATCCTTCCTGCAGGTAACACTCCTTATCCTGCACCACAGTTGCACCACCCTTGTCAGCCTTCAGGATAATAATACTATCATTGTCCCGGAGTGTATTGAGTGCCTGTCTTTCTGCCGCTGTAAGGTTATTACTCACTCTCCTATTATCCCACTTAGATTTAACCTCCTTCTTCACAGCTTTCTCAAAGGCATCAATTGCTGGACAACAAATATCTGGCGTCCAATCAGATTTATTCAAGTACTTAACAACATTAGCATGTCCATAGTCAGTGTGATGAGCCTGATCTTTAAAGTGCACTTTCAACTTTAATGTGCGGATGAACTTATAGAAAGCCACCTCCCATTCAAATAATTGATCATTATAAACAGGAACAAAGCCTAGTCCTTTTTCAAGTACTGACAATTCAGCTGTAGATAACATATGACTTGATATATTAATCACATTGCTCACCTTGGGTCGATTTCTAGTGTTATAGCCCTCTCGTGGTGGCAGTGCGACAGCATGGTCAGTGTTCCTGCTGGCAGTGTCCCGATTTGCTTGGCTAGCCTGGAGTGGC
This sequence comes from Hyperolius riggenbachi, assembly GCF_040937935.1. Lineage (NCBI taxonomy): Eukaryota > Metazoa > Chordata > Amphibia > Anura > Hyperoliidae > Hyperolius > Hyperolius riggenbachi. Next base: position 173,180,407 of record NC_090652.1, on the reverse strand, counting down.
CTGTCATACTCATTTCCTGAGTCATCGGTCATGGAGTCAGATGATGCTGCTAACTCCCGCGGTCCTATACTATCGCCGCCGCAGCCCCGACGTCCCCGGTGCCCGCGACCTCCTCGGCGGCCTCTGCCCGGCGGTTCTCCTCTGCCGCGCCACCGTGAGAAGCGGCACCTGTGCGGACAGTCCCCAGCTCCACTTCCGGGTCGCAGTTCACCGCCGGATGTGATGCGGCTTAGACTCCCCATCTTGCCCTCGGGCTCTGCTGGATGCGGAAGGCGGCTTCTTCTCTGGCATCTATCGGACTTCCAGGTATAGACACGATCTAATACATAATCCTCTATATCACGCTGTATCTTTTTCATCTTTTTATCTGAGATGGCTTTCCTTTCATCCTCGATGTTGTTGTCCATTTCTTCCATTAAATCAATGTATTCAATCTCATCTGTGCAACACTCCAACTCATTAGTGGCACTGGAGATATCATCTTTTAATTTACTCAGATGTACTGAAAGTCTTTCAATGGTTGATGCCATGACGTGAATGCTGCTTTTATTTAATATTTCAAAAAATCTTTGTAGAAAGACTGGATCATCATTCAGCAGTGTGGATCTTAAAACAATGCGATATCCTCTGGGGATTCTTTTGTTTTTAACATAATCAGCCAAAAACATACGATGTAGATTGTAAGTTAATTCCTTTCTCTTTAGATCATATAACAATTCTGTAGCCTGTTTGGCATTTCCGCCAGCTTCTATAGTAATCTCTGGAACCAGGCTTTGGATGTCATTATCATCATAAGCAAAAGTATGAGCTTGCTGTTTGTTGATTTCTATGGTAGTGTTAGTGTTGATTTCATCTGCTCCACTGGTTCCAGAAGCCATGATGGGTGAACACACAGAACTCAAGCAGAATAAATCACGGTCCTGGATCCAGGCAGGGAAAACGTTCCTTGCGTTGCCGGTGCTACACCTCACTCAGGTCACCCACCTAAGCAAACAGGTACAAAAGCAGTGAAGAGGCGGCACACAAAAGGCTTGCTAATTAAAGCATGTATTGATAGTGGAGCCACACTACATGTTACGAACCATCTCGGTTCTTCATCAGGTGTAAAATGAATCCAAACACAACACCTACATATATACTGGCATGAAAACCACACCCCTTAATCGGGGGGCGTGGAGATTACTACCTAGACATAAGCCACTACTTACTACCAATCTACAAACACCATAACCTAATTAGATATGATATACTTTAATATAATATGCTCATAAATATAGTATAAATGCTCATACAAAAGTACACAATTATTATAGAAAACAATTGTCTAGAATATATTAAAAAGGGAATTCCTCAAAGGGCTACCCCACATCTATATATTGCAACTGACCATACTCCTAGGGCACTCCACTCAGGCTACCCATGAACACCGACCTAAAAAAGAAAGATAAATTCGGTAACAGTAAACACTTACCAATATAATCAATGGAATGGAAGACAGCATTCAATACTCAAGACGGGCATTACGAATACCTGGTGATGCCTTTTGGCCTTTGCAATGCTCCTGCTGTCTTCCAAGATTTTGTTAACGATTTGTTCAGGGATGTATTAGGAAAATTTGTAGTGATCTATTTGGATGACATATTGATTTATTCTAACAACTTATTGGAGCATCGCCATCATGTTAAATTTGTGTTACAAACTTTGAGGGAGAACTCTGTTTGCTAAATTGGAGAAATGTTTGTTTGAGGTCACTCAGGTACCTTTTTTTAGGTTACATAATTTCTGATACTGGTTTATCAATGGACCAGAAAAAACTTTCGGCAGTTTTAGACTGGCCGCAACCCAAGGGCCTAAAAGCTATTAAGAGATTTTTAGGTTTTGCTAATTATTATCGCAAATTCATTAGAAATTTTCCACTATGGTCGCTCCTATTACTGACTTGACTAAAAAAGACGCAGATCCTGCTCATTGGTCTCTGCAAGCCTGTAAAGCATTTTCTGATCTTAAGTCAGCGTTTTGTTCTGCTCCTATCTTTACTCATCCCGATGTTGCGTTACCTTTCTTTGTTGAGGTGGATGCCTCTGAGATTGGAGTAGGAGCAGTTTTGTCGCAGTTTTCTGGACGGCCAGAACGATTGCACCCATGCGCGTTTTTTTGTAAAAAAAAATGTTGTCAGCTGAACGCAATTATGATATAGGCAACAGGGAACTACTAGCTGTGAAAATGGCCTTTGAGGTTTGGAGGCACTGGCTGGAGGAGGCACTACATCCTGTTACTGTATATACTGACCACAAAAATTTACAATACATTGAGGGAGCTAAGAGACTTTATCCTAGACAGGCATGGTGGGCAATGTTTTTTTCTGATTTCAATTTCATTATCACGTATAAACCAGGGTCCAAGAATGTAAAAGCCGATGCATTGTCTAGAAGCTTTGAAGCCGAAATGTATCCCTCTGATTCTTCCCTCACGATGTGTTTTGGCAGCACTGAACACTCGGGAATTTCCTGATCTGAGTGCTTCATTGCAGCCCTATCAGCAAGAAAGTCCCTCGGGTAAACCTCCCAATGTGGATTATGTACCTCTGCATCTCTGCCTTCAGACACTACAACTCTTTCATGAGTCTAAATTAGCAGGACATCCTGGCGAGAAAAAGACATTGGAACTCTTGTCTCGACATGTATGGTGGCCCTCTTTAAACAAAGATTGTAAAGCCTTAGTGGCAGCTTGTACCACCTGTGCCAGAAGCAAGGTCTCTTGGGCTGCCCCCTGAGGTCATCTGATGCCCCTACCCATTCCACCTAAACTATGGACTCACTTATCCATGGATTTCATAGTGGATTTGCCTCCCTCTGGGGGCAAAAGGGTCATCTGGGTAATCATTGATCGCTTTAGTAAAATGGCACATTTTGTACCGCTCTCTGGTTTAGCTTCTGCTAAAGAGTTGGCAAAATTATTTGTAATCCATGTATTCCATGTATTGCATGGGATTCCCGAGAATATTGTGTCTGATCGAGGGGTTCAGTTTGTCTCCCGATTTTGGCATGCTTTCAGTTCCCTTTTGGGTATCACCTTGTCCTTTTCATCAGGGTTCCACCCAGAGACCAATGGACAAACTGAAAGGACCAATCAAATGTTAGAACAATATCTCCGCTGCTTTGTTTCTGATTGTCAGGAGTCCTGGGTGGAATTCTTGCCCTTTGCAGAGTTTGCTTTTAATAATCTCCCACAAAAATGTCTCCTTTTTTGATTGTCTCGGGCAAGAATCCTTGATTTACTTGCTTCCCTTCCTCAACTTCTCGTTTCCAGACTTGGAAGATTGGAGTTCTCATGCTAAGCAAGTCTGGTCTCAGGTTCAACAGAATTTGCAGGATGATGTAACTCGTCAAAAATCATATGCTGATGCTAGACGATTACCGGAATTTGAATTTGCTCCTGGAGACCTAGTTTGGGTCTCTACCCTGCACCAACCCTCCCCTAAGTTGAGTCCAAAATTTATCGGTCCATACCCCATTCAAGAAAAAATGAATGACGTTGTATATCGCATAATATTGCCTCCATCTATTAAGGGAGTTAAATAATTTCATGTCTCACTCTAAGGCCCCGTTCGCACTTGCGTTTTGGCATGCAAACGGACCGGATCTGGATCGGATCAGGACCTCATCCGGATCGGAACCGTACAGTTCCGATCCGGATCCGAGCTGTTTAGGCCTCACCTCCATCTCCGACATACTGCCAAACAGCTCCAGCACGTTAGTCACTGCTGCTCCACTGCTGCCCATGTGTCCCCATCCGAAATGGCCGTTAGAATACGCATAGGAAGTGGGGTAGAACGTCAGGTGTTTGTATCCTGTGTGTTCTGTGCTTTCCGTTCCCCATAGGTTTCTATTTCCTGATGGTGCAGTCAGGCTCCGGTCCGGGTGCGTGGGCCGGATGATCCGGACCCGAAAAATAGCGCATGTTGGAAAAGTGTCCGGAGTCCGGATCCGATCCGGCTCCGTTCTGTACGGAACGTACGCATGTGAACGTCCGCATAGACTTTGCATTACTATGCGGAACGTACGTTCCGTTTATACAGTATACGGTCCGGATCCAATCAGGCGGATCCGGACAGGGAATGCTAATGTGAATCAGGCCTTAAACCAGCAGTTAACATACTTACCTCTGTAGATCCTCCTCCTCCCGTTGAAGTTGACGGGGAACCCGAGTATGAAGTTGAGAGAGTTCTCAATTCTCGAAAGATTTGCAGTTCTTTACAGTATTTGGTAGATTGGAGGGGATAGGATCCTGAAGAGAGATGCTGGATCCCCGCACATCAAGTGCATGCAGATCAATTGGTGCAAGAATTTCCTTTAGAACATCCTGATAGACCGGGTAGAGAGTGTCCGGAGACCACTCCTCAGAGGGGGGTTAATGTAACGAACTTACCTGATAGCGGTGAGTCCCGCGGCGTCCGTCCTGGCGTGTCCGGCAGGACTTGTTCGTGCGCTTGGTCTCCCGCTCCGGCGTCTTTTGGTGGCATCCCCGGCGTCCCTCCGGCGGTGAGTTCCAGCGTGCATGAGGTCAGCGGTGGATTCTGGCGTGCATGAGGTCAGCGGTGATGTCAATGGAGTGACGTCATTAGGGGAGTGGTTCTGGAAGATTGGGGAAGATACTTAAGGCCAGAGAGTGCATTCACTCACTGGCCTTGATACTAATCAGTTCGCTGGTTCTAGGTCTAGCTAGCTACTCTGAGCTACATTCATACAGTATAGTGTGTAGACGCACAATATATATGTACTCCAGTTAGTCAGTCGTTTATTTTCACATTTCATTATTATTATTATTATAATTAATTCGTAATATCCTCTTGATATTATTGAAGTAACATCTCATTGTATATTATTCTCTGTGCCGACCTTTGCTTGTATTTCTGACCTCGCCTCTGTCTAGTCCTTCTGTACCGCAGCCATCTGAATTATGTTACCGACTCGGCCTGTCCCTGACTTTGTAACTGCTTGATCCTTACAATACGACTGACATCTGATACACGTGTATGACCCTGCTCTAATTGACTACAATTTAGCTTAACGACTTTGTACCTCGATTTCGCTAACTGACCAGACTAAGTACTGACCAGACTAAGACTACGCATTGTACTGTTATTGTGTATTATCTGTACATATCTCGTCACGCACCAGCGTGATACTAACACAGTACAACAATCTACTTTTTGTAATATAAACAAACTCTTATATATCTTTGGATGCCTTAAAGAACAAGCGACACCCATGCTAACCTAGAAATAAAAAACACATAAGTAGATAAATACTACTTCTACTTACATAACAGATGTATTGTGCTATCCAAGTAATGATTCCTGTGAATTTTATAAAGGAAAAGCAGAAATTCCTATTCTAGGCAGTGGCCATCTTGCCAAGCTAATGCTGACATCACCTCTGTCTGTCTTCACAGAGGTGCTCTGCTTGCTATAACTGAATTGCTGTTGTTTATTCCCTGCTTATTGCCTGAAGAAGTGGGCTGTGCCCGCGAAACGCATTGCATCTTTGGGGTATTTTCAATAAATGTGTATATCTATACATTTACAGTCCTTGGTGTCTGCTTTAACGGAGGCGAGTCCACCACTTCCTCCCAGCAATTTTTTAAAAAAATTTATGTACTTTTATCCTTCTGGCGCCTCTGTTCACCTACCAATACTGCTTTAAGGGTTTATGTTTTTTAGGCACTATTTGATCAGGTTTTTTTTTCCACCATAGTCAATAACACAAATATACGAATGTCTTAAAGAGGAACTACAGCCTAAACAAACATATTATCATTAAGTTACATTAGTTATGTTAATTAAAATAGATAGGTAATATAATCTCTTACCCACCCTGTTTTAAAAGAACAGGCAAAGGTTTGTGATTTCATGAGGGCAGCCATCTTTTTGGTTGAAAGGAGGTGACAGGGAGCATGAGACACAGTTCCAACTGCCCTGTGTCCTGATCACCTCTCCCAGCTGCTAGGCAACAAGAACATCAAAAATCCCATCATGCTTTGCACAGCATCAGGGGAAAAATGCCCAGGCAGTTTTCTTTGATGGGGTGGAGCTTAGCTTCTAAGCCGCTAAAAATTAGGCTCGGGTATGAAAAACCAAGTTCTGATGCCGTGAAACTGTTAAAGAAACACCAAGCCTTTTCAGTGCTACTGAGTAGATTTTTAGTCTGGAGGTTCACTTTAAAGTATGTTTTTCATATGTGCAATCTTAGTGTTTGATGTCAACTATCTATTGTTTTTAAGCACTGCTACTGATCTGAGGAAGCCACTTGTAGCCGTGCTGAAATAAAGTCCTTTCTGTTTTGAAGTTGGAAGTGAATCATTCTTGAAGGTAGGGCCCAGTTATACCTCTTGTTATTACAGTGGGCGCCTCCCAGTGGCATTGCTAGGGTATTTGACACTCAGTGCTGCATATTTAAAGACACCCCCTTTTCATAATCAAAATTTTTTTAAGGGGTTGGCACACTAAGGGCTTGATTCACAAAGCGGTGCTAACCTAGTTAGCACACCTAAAGACTTGGGGCGTGATAAGTAGGGTGCTAACTAGGTTAGCACCGTTTTGACAATAAGATAGTGCGCAAAGTGCGAAATGTCGCACCGCGATGCAACGATAACGGCGCATTCGAAGTGCCTATAAGGTCGCATGGGGTACGACCTTAAAGAGGAACTCCAGCCTAAACAAACATACTGTCGCAGCCATTTTTTTGGTTTAAAGAGGTGACAGGAAGCAGGAGACACAGTTCCAACTGTCCTGTGTCCTGATCACCCCTCCCAGTTGCTAGGCAATGTGAATAACAACATAGGAAATCCCATCGGGAAAAAAAGCCTGGGCAGTTTTCTTTGATGGGACGGAGCTTAAGCTTTTGTGCAGCTAAAAATAAGGCTTATGTAAGAAAAACAAAGTTCTGATGCTGTGAAACTGTTAAAGAAACATTAGGCCTTTTCAGTGCTGCTGAGTAGATTTTTAGTCTGGAGGTTCACTTTAACGTCGCACTATGCGACGTTAAAGTCGCACCCCATGCAAACTTATAGGCACATTTCACACACACTTATAGGCGACGTTTCGTGCACACCGCGCTGTTCGCGTGAGTTGATTTTATCACGCCTAAACGGAGTTTAGGCGTGAAGAGGGGGCTTTTCACAAGCGTGCTAACAGTTAGCACTGCTTTGTGAATCAAGCCATAAATGCGTAAATGTACTCTATACAGTGCTCCAGAAGATGTTGGCGCTATATAGTTCAATCAAATTAGGCAGGCACTAAGTTTGGTGAACTGGGATAATGTACTACAAGGGGAAGACACTGAAGGGAAATGGCAAGCTTTTAAACTTATGGAAACAAAATATCTAGAAATAAAAAAAGGCCTCTATGGATGAATAGAAAGGTTAAAGATAAAATGAAGAGGAAAAAGAATGCCTATAAGGTCTTAAAACAGGAGGGGACTGAGGCTGCACTAAGCAATTATAAGGAGTCCAATAAAAATTGTAAAAAAGAAATTAGGCAGGCAAAGATTGAAGCTGAAAAACAAATCGCTAAGGATATCAAATCTAACCCAAAGAAAGTTTTACAAGTACATTAACTCTAAAAAAAGAAAGGTTGACTGTATAGGACTCCTAAAGGATGAGGGTGGGAACTCAATGGTGGATGACCAAGGTAAGGCAGAGTTATTAAATGCTTTCTTTGCTTCTGTCTTCACAAAAGAAACAGCACTGTTGCAAACTACAGAGGCGGAAGAGTCTCAATCTTCTAACTGTAATATTAAATACTTAACGCAGGAAGAAGTGAAGGCAAGACTAAATAAATTAAAAATAGACAAGGCACCTGGCCCGGATGGCATGCATCCTCGGGACCTAAGGGAATTAAGTTCAGTTATAGATAAACCCCTTTATCTTATTTTTTTGTGACTCTCTTCCAACTGGCAGAGTCCCAGTGGATTGGCGTACAGCCCACGTTTTCCCATTATTTAAGAAGGGCAAAAAATCAGATCCAGGAAATTATAGACCTGTAAGCTTAACATCAGTTGTAGGCAAACTATTTGAGGGGTTACTAAGAGATACTATACATGACTTCATAGTAGAAAATAATCTTATTTCTCAGCATCAACATGGGTTTACTAAAGACAGGTCCTGTTTGACTAACATGCTCAGCTTTTATGAAGTAGTGAATACTAATATGGATATTGGGAATGCTGTAGATGTGATATACTTGGACTTTGCAAAGGCCTTCGACACTGTTCCCCACAAAAGTCTGGTGCAAAAGTTGAGGATGCAAGGACTGGGAAAGAGTCTGTGTTCATGGATAGGGAACTGGCTAATGGACGGAAAACAACGAGTTGTGGTCAATGGATCGTACTCAAAATGGGAGACTGTTAGCAGTGGGGTCCCACAGGGGTCTGTTCTGGGTCCAGTGTTCTTCAATTTATTTATTAATGACCTAGTAGATGCAGTAGTGAGCAATGTTGCTATTTTTGCAGATGATACAAAATTGTGCAGAATCATCAACTCTCAGGAAGATAGTGTCATATTGCAACAGGATCTGGATAGTATGGCTATATGGGCACATACATGGCAGATGAAATTCAATGTTGACAAATGTAAAGTCATGCATTTTGGACGTACTAATGGTCTAGCACCATACAAAATAAATAGGATACAGTTGGGGACATCAAACTTGGAGAAGGACTTAGGAGTACTCATTGACAGCAAGTTAAATAATCGTACTCAATGCCAAGCAGCTGCAGCTAAAGCTAACAAAATTTTGGAATGCATTAAAAGGGAAATAAAAACTCGAGATGCTAGCATAATATTGCCCCTGTTTAACTCTCTAGTAAGGCCACATCTGGAATATGGAATTCAGTTCTGGGCACCACATTAGAAAAAAAGATATTGCAGTTTTAGAGCAGGTGCAGAGAAGAGCAACAAACTTGATACGTGGGATGGAAGGTCTCACTTATCAAGAAAGGTTAGATAAACTGGGTTTATTTAGTCTAGAGAAAAGACGCCTTAGAGGGGATCTAATTAACATGTATAAATACATCAGAGGGCAATATAATAGCTTGGCGGATGGGCTTTTTGTCCCTAGGCCTTCTCAAAGGACTAGAGGACATGATCTGCGCATGGAGGAAAAACGTTTTAGCCATTTATTTAGGAAAGGGTTCTTTACAGTAAGAGTGATTAAGATATGGAATGCATTGCCACAGGAAGTCGTTATGGCAAACTCTATACCTGCATTTAAAGGGGGCTTAGATGCTTTCCTTGCGTTGAAAGACATCCATGGCTACAATTACTAGGTAATGCCTAATGATGCTGATCCACGGATTTTATCTGATTGCCATCTGGAGTCGGGAAGGAATTTTTCCCTTTAGGGGCTAATTGGACCATGCCTTGTAAGGGTTTTTTCGCCTTCCTGTGGATCAACAGGGATATGTGAGGGAGCAGGCTGGTGTTGTACTTTATACTGGTTGAACTAGATGGACATATGTCTTTTTTTCAACCAAAATAACTATGTAACTATATATAAATACTAAATAATTACAAAATTGAGGACAGTCAGTGAACCGGCTATGAACTCTACACAGTGTTGCACAAGATGTCAGTGTTATATAAATACATAATAATACTGCAGGACATTACTCTGACTATGGTAGGCTTAGATTGTGAGCTCCTCTGGGGACAGTCAGTGACATGACTATATACTCTGTAAAGTGCTGCAGAAGAGGTCAGTGCTGTATAAATACATACTAATAATAATATAGTAGGACATTAGACTATGGCTATGGTAGGATAGCTGTGTAAGCTCCTCTGAGGACAGTCAAAAACATGACTATGAACTCTGTAAAGTGCTGCAAATTGGGTGCTGCTAGTCAGGGTGGGAGGGCACTGGTGGAGGATGGGAGAGGTAACTGGGTGCCAATGGAGGGCAGGAAAGGTTGCTGGGTGCTAGTGGAGCGTGGGATAGGCCACTGGTGTAGGGTGAGAGAGGTTACTGGGTGCTATTGGAGGATGGTAGGGCACTGATGGAGGGTGGGAGAGGTCATTGGGTGCTAGTGGAGGGTGGGAGAGGTCACTGGTGGAGGGTGGTAAAGTTCACTGGGTGGTAATGGAGGGTGGGAGGTCACTGGTGGAGGATGGACGAGGTCACTTGGTGCTGCTAGTGCAGGGTGGGAGGTCACTGGTGGAGGGTGGAAGAGGTCGCTGGGTGCTAGTGGAGGGTGGGAGAGGTCACTGGGTGCTGCTGTCAGGGACACATTCAAAAGATCTTACCGGCTCTGCTGCCACACAGATTGCTTGCACTTCAGGACCGCCTCTCTAATAGGTGTTCTGTTCTGGGTAGGGTCAGAGCTTCTGGTTTGAGGCAGAGCTTACTAGGACGGGGGCAGAGCTTCCCAGTGTCGAAAGGAAGCTCTGCCCCTTTTCACATGGTCCATAGCTCTTCCCCTTTGCTAGTACAGGCTCTGCACCCTTTCAAAAACCTTAAAAAACCTCTGTACTGGGTTTCACCCCCTCCTGCAACAAAGCCCGGTGAGGAACGCACCTCTAGCACCCCATTTGTGACGCCACTGGCTCCTATCTACTGCACCATATGATTAGCTGCATGCTTATTTCTGATGTACTTCAGACACTACTGCAGCCAAATAGATCAGCAAAGCTGCCAGGCAACTGTTATTGTTTAAAAGAAAACAAATATGGTAGCCTTCATATCACTCTCACCTTGGGTTCACTTTAAAATTGATTGTCTCGAAAACTACAAGGTCTTTTTTTGAAAAAAAACCCAAAAAAACTTAAATGCAATTTGGGAAAAATTTACTTAGCATTTGCCAACCCAAAAATGTGGATCTATTTGGTTAAACAGCCAGCAAATTGAACACAGCATGGGACGCCCATGTGAACTGGGCCTAATGCCCCAAGAATTTCTGTGCTTCTTTATGATGTCCAAATATACACAACATGTTGTTTTTTAACCCCTTCCTGACCACCTGACGCCGATAGCCATCGGGAAGGTAGCACCCCCAGAACCGCCTAACGCCAATTGGCATCAAGTCATGGGGCGGGATTTTTCAGGGTTTTGCAATTTTGCTCGCGCATCCGTCATCAGTCTAACAGCGGCCACTATTAGACTGTTAGACGGCAAAACACTGTATATTTACATTGTACAGCACTGCAATCTATGGCAGCACTGTACAAGGGACGGCTGTGTCACTTGGCAGAGAGAGATCTAGAGGCTCAGAGAGAGATCGGCTCGCATAGGCTGATGTCTATGAGAACTGTGATTGGCTAGTGGGGGGAGGGAGGGATGGAAATAAAAAAAATAAAAATAGCAATATTTATTAAAAAAACACAAATAAATAAACAAACTTCACAGCAGCGATCAGAGCCCACTAACAGAAAGCTCTGTTGGTGGGCAGAAAAGGGGGCGGGGGAATCGGTTTGTGTGCTACGTAGCATGGCTCTGCAGCAAGCTTTTAAAGCTGAAGAGCAATAAATTGTATACAATAGCCTGGTAACTGGGGGGCGGGGGATGTAAGCCTACAGTCCTCAAGCAGTTAAGGGTACCACTTCGGTACCAGCAGCCTCTGACCACTTAAGGACCAGAGGCTGCCGGTACGCTAAAACGCTGCATCCCGACGAATCGCTGCAATAATCCGTCGATCCCGCCGGTCACGCCGCTCTGTCCCCACCGCAGGCTGCTCTCTCTGCCGTCTCTATGACGGCAGAATGCTGTGCGCCGGTCAGGAGCCACTTTCATTGGCTCCTGACCCTGTCACTCAATGTAAGCCAATGGGATTGGCTTATAGTAATGGCAGGGCCAGGAGCCAATGAAAACTGCTCCTGCCCGGCTCACAGTGCTCTGCCTTCATAGAGGCGGCAGGGCAGCACATTGCGGCGGGGACAGAGCGGCGAGAGCGGCGGGGATGCGCGGTGAATGGGACATAGAGTTTAAGTCCGGTCAGAACCGCAACGCCACCAGCTCGCCGTAGATTTGTACTACGTCGGTCCCTAATAGGTTAACCTCTGTAACAGGATGGGAGTTAAAATAATATTTTATATACAAAGTTCACAACTTTAATTCTTTGAATTAGCTTATACTGTAAATGTACTGTCCTGATGCAAAAAATGATGTCCTGATTATTTTAGTAACATTTTGACATTTTAATTTCAACAAAAAATGTTTTCTGTACTTTCAAAAACATAGTGAAGTTGAGATGATGGAAACTCTGTAGCAACAAAAAATTGTGAAGAATAGTTTATTTTATGCCTACCATTCATGCATAGGCCTCTAAGGAGTGCATGAATTAAAGTTATTAGTAAAGAAGGGGGCGGAGCCGGACATGGCGCGGTGAAGACGTCTCTGAACAGAGCTCCGGGCACACAGCCACTTTCAGCCCGTTATGGAGGCTCCTGCTGATCAGCAACCCACCACCGAAACGCCCAATACGAAGGGGAGCAGAAAAGCTTCCAAACCAGCCCCGGCTGCCTCTGCAAACCCCACTACTTCGGTAGCAAAATACTTCACAGGCCCCACCACGAGACACATGACGGACAAGATGGCGGAGGCTTCTTCCTCATCAAGACAGGCCTCTAGACAGGCAGACACCGGAGCATCTAAGAACCTAGAGGAGATCTGGGAATTTCTCAGAAGTCTCCCCACGAAACATGACATGGAAAGACAGACGGAGCAACTCCAACACACCACTAAATCTGAAATTGCGAATCTGCGCACCGACCTCTCCGCCATTTCTGACAGAATGAATGGAGCCGAGAGAGACATAGAAGACCTCCAGTCTGAGCTCCGCAAGCTAAAAGAGGCCCAGGGGAAGCAGACGGGTTTGCGGGCCCTCTTTAGATCCCAGATAGAGGACTTGCAGAACCGTAGCTGACGGAACAATGTCCGCATAAGAGGCTTACCGGAAGCTACTAGATCCGAAGACTTGATCCACACAGTCAGGGCCATCTTTGAACGCCTGCTGGAGCGGCCTCAGTCCACACCGATCAGGGTGGACAGAGTTCACAGAGCTCTCCGCCCGATACCGCAGGGCGCGGCACCTCCGCGGGATGTCATCTGCAGAATACACTATTTTGATGTGAAGAATGACATAATGGCGGCTGCACGTCGACATGGACCGGTTGACTTTGACGGAGCCTCTATTACATTATATCAAGACCTGGCACCATTCACACTAGCACAGAGAAGAGCTATGCATCCCTTCTTACAAGTCTTGAAGGAGCAAGATTTCACATATAGCTGGGGCTTCCCATTTCACCTATTTGCGAAAAAGGACTCTTGTTCCGCAACCCTCAGAGCACCATCCGAGCTGGCAGATTTCTGCAAAACCCTGGGAATCTCCGAAGTAGCCCTCCCGCTCTGGGACCCGGACGCTTTGCTTCTAAATGGACCACCGAAACCAGCCAAGTCTGCCAGAAGAAATAACCCAATGTCGTGAGTATGACTGGCACAATCTATCAGTGCTAAACTGTCTGATATACGCCATGATACTCTGATCTGCATAAGACTCCCTATGGCATGCTATGTTTACACCCATGTATGTTATTTCCTTGAGCTAGAGGTCCACGACCTGGCTCTTTTCTGCATAAAAATTTGGAAATAAGGAGCTGTAGAACCAACCCGTCTACATGGAACGTATTGCTATATTTTCTGCCTTTCATACTCTTTTACCCGCCGTTTGTGGGGCTAATACAGAAGGGCATGCCAACGGGAGATGGCTCAACACTTTAAACCTCCCGGGTACACCGGCAAACGAATGTTCCCCCTTCCAACGTGCCCTGAGGGCCACATGGAACTTTTCTCTCTGCTTCTTTAGTGTGCGGACTTCTTTAGAAGCAGATTTCCCGGTGATGTGTTGTGTGTTAAATTTTATATTTCCCATATGCTCAGGCTTTCCCACCTCGTGAGGAAGGAAGCCTATTCCCAGTGTTATGTGTCTCCTGTCCCGTCTTGAATCTTTAAGCTATAATAGCTAAGTCAGTTTATAATATTGTTGATATACTGTGCTGCCTAAACTTGCGATATGTTGAAGTATTATCTGTTGCAATGTTACTGTTATAATATGCTTTGGTGCTGGCACGCTGGACTCTCTGGGGGCCCCCATGTAATTTTACACCATGGGTGCCCGGGGTCTCTGGCTAACCCGCCGTGTTCTCTCCGTAACCCTCACATGGACGCCCCTAGGGCGACAAATACCTCTACTACCAAGAAAATGCATTATCTGATATTTGGATGGCTTATACAGTGGTTGGCAAGGATTGCCAACACCCTTGACCTGTCTACTTTTTCTCTTTCTACCTTTTCTTTACTTCGGCTTTATGCCATCTTTCACTGGTTTCTCAAGGACACTCTCCCCTTGTGGTTACAAAGCATTTTGTGGTTTGATGTTCATTAAAGTACAATCTGTCAATGCCAGGGGTTTAAATATACCAGAGAAGCGAAGGGCACTCCTTCGCTCCCTACACAAACAGCGGGTCCAAGTGGCATTCTTGCAGGAGACGCATTTTAAAGGCCCTATCCCACCTAAATTAACAGATAAATATTTTACAAAAGCATACTTCAGTTCCTCCCCTGACTCTAAAACCAAAGGGGTTGCTATCCTCCTAGCTAAATCCATTGAGATGTCTCAACTGCAGGAATGCCGTGACTCAGCTGGCAGATTCCTATTTATTAAGGGTACTCTTCTTCAACGAAGATTCACTTTTGGGACCATGTACGCTCCTAATAGCGGTCAGGGAGCTTTTTTGACCAGGGCACTGGAGACGTTAGACTCTTTCTCGGAGGGTGGGGTGATCCTAAGAGGGGACTTCAACCTGGTGCTGGACCCCACATTGGATAACTCTGCGGGTCGGAGCTCTTTCTCAAATAAGGCACTCAAACAATGCAAATCCCAGCTGGCAAAACGACAACTAGTGGATGTTTGGCGATTCCAGCACCCCACTACTAGAGATTACTCTTTTTACTCTAAACTACACAATGTTTACACTAGAATTGATTTCATATTAATTTCCCAAAATCTTCTCTCTGAGCAGATATCAACAGACATAGGCCAAGTAATCCTTTCAGATCATGCGCCAGTCACGCTTTCTATAGGCATTAGACCCAAATCCTATCTCCCGCGCACCTGGCGCCTTAACGCCTCCTTATTACAACAACCAGATATCAAACAGAGGACTTCCTCCGCGTTAGAGAGATATTTTGCTATTAATGATAATGCTGAGGTATCTGTCCCCACACTGTGGGAAGCACATAAATGTGTAATTAGGGGCCACTTTATCCAGGAAGCCAGTCGTCTAAAGAGGGAAAAAGATGAAGCAATTACTAAATCACTGAATCTGATTAGAGATTTAGAAATGAGACATAAGGCCTCATTGTCAGAGCCTGAATTAGCTATGTTGGAGTCAGAAAGAGAGAAACTCAGGGGCCTTCTTTTCTTTAAGGAAAAGCTGATTGCCACCAAATGCAAACGTATATTTTATGAGTGTGGTAACAAGTGTGGCAAACACCTAGCTAGAGCTCTTAAAACACAATACGCACATTCCAATATCTCCAGTATAACCGACTCCAAAGGTCGTAAATGCATTAAAAATGAAGAAATTGAGGAAGCATTCCGTACTTTTTACCACACTCTGTACAACTTGAAGAACCAATCCTCCCCAAAAACAGCCCTCTCTCATAGAAAAGATATTACCCATTATCTCCGCAGATCAGGCATGCCTTCTCTCCCTGAGGACATAGCATCTGAGCTAGAGGAACCTATCACTGAGGACGAGATCAGGCAGGCTGTGAAAGAGTCCCCAGTTGGTAAGGCTCCGGGCCCCGATGGTCTCCCAGTAGACTATTATAAGTCATTCAAGCAAATCCTTTGCCCCTACCTGGTCAGGGTTTTCAATAGCCTTACACCCGAGGAAGGAAATCCAAGTAGTCTCCCCCGAGACATGTTATCAGCACATATAACGGTCATCCCAAAAGCAGGTAAGGACGCCACCTTGTGCTCTAGCTACCGTCCAATCTCACTTTTAAATGCAGACTTAAAAATCATGGCGAAGGTAATGGCGAATCGACTATCCCCTCATATGCCGTCCCTGGTCCATTTCGATCAGGTGGGCTTCATTGCTGGTCGAGAGGCGCGGGACAACGCCATTCGCACTCTGGATACCATTGAGTGGCTCCAAAGGACGGGCTCCCCAGCTCTGCTCTTGTCTACAGATGCTGAAAAAGCTTTTGACAGGGTAGACTGGGGATTCCTTGAGGAAACACTTATACATATCGGCCTGAGACGCAACATGCTAACCCGTATCTTAGCCCTCTATAAAGGCCCGACAGCTCATGTGAGGGCGAATGGTGTTGTCTCGGGTCCTTTTTCAATATCCAACGGTACCCGGCAGGGCTGTCCCTTCTCCCCTTTGGTTTTTGCCCTTACCATTGAGCCCTTTCTGTGCTCTATTCGCAAATCTAGGGATGTTAGTGGGGTCACGATTTCTGGAGAGGAGCACAAGGTGGCTGCCTATGCCGATGACCTTTTATTTTATCTCACAAATCCGATTATTTCACTCCCTAACCTGATAGGTGAATTGAATGACTTCAAATTGATCTCTAATTATAAGATAAACCTGGACAAATGTCAGGCCATGGGAATTTCATTACCTATACCCTTAGCTAACCAACTTCGGGCCAACTTCCCATTTAAATGGACATCCTCGGCACTTACCTACTTGGGAGTACAGATACCCTCTGATCTTGCTCTCACGTATCAACTGAACTTCCCTCCTCTTGTACGCAAACTCTCACTCGATCTCCAAGACTGGGATAGACCCCACTTCACATGGTTTGGCCGAATAAACATAATTAAAATGAACATCATGCCCCGTCTCTTATATTTATACCAGGCCCTTCCTGTCACGTCACCCCCTGAACATTTTAAACAAGTCAAAAGGTTATTTATAAATTTCATATGGCGCAAGAAACCCTCTAGGATCAGATACTCAGCTATTACTCTACCAAAAGAGCAAGGAGGACTTGCAGTCCCAGATGCTAGTAAATACCATGCCTCAGCCGCCTTAACGCGGGTGGTGGACTGGCACAGACACTCTGCTCAGAAGAGATGGGTGCAGGTTGAATCAGCTCTGACTTCACAGGATTTGAGCTCACTGACCTGGGTTACTCGGGTTCCCCCCTCCACCTCAGTAGCGGTCAGGGCGTCTCTCAGTGCCCTGGTCAAATTTCGCCTTACTGCAGAGCTCTCTCCATGGCCATCCCCCTTAATGCCAATCCTCGATAATCATCTATTTAAACCAGGCTGTCACAGTAACGCATACGTTGAATGGAGAATGGGTACTTGCCTCAGGGCTAGGGACCTCATTAGAGGACAGGCCTGGTATACGCTGGAGCAGATCCGTGAATCGCGCAGCTGCCCTTTTTTGGATCTTTGGAGCTACCTCCAATTCACCCATTTTCTTAGCTCTATCGGACCCCGGACAGCCTTTTCTAGGCCCCTTACTCCCTTTGAATCACTTTGTACAGGTACAGGCCCAATTAGGAAAGTTCTATCTACAGTCTATCAGCTCCTGTCCTCGGATGAGACCTGGTCCATATCCTTGAAAGAGAAATGGGAAGCGGACCTCCAGAGATCCTTTACCGATAAGCTGTGGGATAAGTTAATCTTAATTAATCAGAAAGCAGCTATTTCTTCAAGAATACAAGAATCAAATTATAAAATTCTGACCAGGTGGTATCTCACACCCACCAGATTACATAAAATTTATCCCACTGCTGATCAGAGGTGCTGGAGATGTATGCAACATGATGGTACTTTACTACACATTTTTTGGCACTGCCCGTTAATCAGAGGCTTTTGGTCAGAAGTCCAGCTGTATATAAAAGAACTTACAGATGCAGATCCAATTTCTGATCCGGCCTTCTATTTATTGCACCACACAGATAAACCTCTTAAGAAAATTAAAAAATCCCTTATGAAACACCTCCTCCAGGCTGCGAGAGTCTTGATTGCCAGACATTGGAAGGACATTAAACCTCCTTCCATACTTGAGTGGGTAGCAGAACTTAAATTTATATGCGAGATGGAATCTTTGACAGCAGCAATTCATCAAACTGAGGAACAACACTCCCGCACCTGGATGCCATGGCATGAATTCCTAGAGTCTACCCGCTATAGATCCCTATTAGCTGGAACTAACACCTAAAGATATACACACATGCTAAGATTCCCCGTGGCAAGACACCCTCTTAACATGGCACTTTGGTTACATAGCACAAGGGGCAGAGTGTCCAATCTCTCTTTCTTCCTCTTCTCTCTCTCTTTCATTTCCTTGTTCTGATACTTCTTTCTATAAACCCTTGATATAGGTAATTATCTGGATACCCCTGGCGAGTCGGTTCGGTCGAGAGGTCCGCCACCCCATACATCTAATCTCTTCCATCTGCTTAAACATTGGACTGCAATCCTACTGGTCCAGTCCCCAACTCCTTTCAGGGGGTGATCCCGGGATGTGTGGCCCCATAGGGCTCCCGGATCTCCAATGTTTTTCATTCCCTTTTTCTGGGCCAGACATTAGACATTTAACATTAACCTTTAGCTCATCTCCATTTCCCTGCTGGGTGTAGGGAATTTATCCCTCAATGCCCGACAGCCCACAGTCCAAGTAGTGGCGGATTATTCTCGACCGACCCAGATGTAGCCATTCAGAAATGCAGGCCATGTATACTCTATTAGCGACAGCGCTGGATTGCTGTATTCTCCTATGCCTGTTATTTGTTTTATACATGCCTATATAAGCCTGTACCTGTTGGACTTGCTACTGTTTGCTATGTTCTACATTTTTTGTATCTGAAAAATTTAAAATAAAGAATTAAAAAAAAAAAAAAAAAAAAAAGTTATTAGTAAAAATATATAAGTATAGTAGCTTCATGGTTCATTAATGATTGTACACTGTGTATAATTTAAGTGTACTATAGGACCAAGCCAATTTTTATAATTCTGCTATGCCTTTGCTTAAGTTGATAGATCTTGAGCAATTTTTAGTCTACCAAAACATATTTAGACTTGTTTTTTTCAGGACAAATAGGGGTTTCTTTTGTTTTCACTTAATTATAGTAAATCTGGAATTTGCTTGTGTTTTAAAGAGATAAAATATTAGATTGCTTAACAATGAAAAATATTGAAATTTTCACCCAAAATATGTAAGTATCTCAAATTGTAGCAGTAAAACTTTCAGAAACTGATTATACTATATGTTGTCTATGCAGAGATGTCAAAACTATGTACATTATTTATTTTTTATGTACACTGCAGGGGCACTAAATAGAGGTGGAAATTAGGCTTTTTTTAAAGTGAAAAAGTGATAATTATGTAATCCTAGTGATCAGGTGCCAATCAAAATCGCTCCTCATTCATTCCAGAATGTGTCAGCTGTCAAAGTACACATAAATGGTGTCAGAAACTAGCATTCAAAGAAAGGACGTAGATTTTAATATGCATGGTCCTTGTAATGATCCGCTCAGCTGGCTGCACAGGCAGCCAGCTGTTTGACCATTCCTTATGTCTGAGAGATGCAGGTCTCTGGAAAAGAGACCTGGCTTCATCTTACAACTTTCTGAGTTGCTTTGCTGAGGGATTTGCATACATGCAAATTGCCCAGCTGTCTCCTTTGAGGGCGGGCAGTATATAAGCCTTCTGCTGACCAGAAGGCTTTGCTGGTCATAACGGTTTGTTAAATACACTCCTGGAGTGTCAGCCTTTCCTGTTGGATTGTTATAGGTATCTTAGAGTAATTCTGGGGACTGCACTAGGCAGCTTCTCTAGTGCAGTTAGCCTGCTTATCTGTTTTGTCTATGTTGTCTCTCTGCTGTGATTGTCCTGTCGCCAACGGTGGTCGATAGGAGATCGTCCTGTCTGTCTGTGGGTGCAAACCAGTGCAGCGGTTGCTACTGGTAGCCCCTTCTGTTTCATCTGTCTAACCCGGATCGCACTCGCTCTGGCGGAAAGAGCAGTGGATCTTTCCTATCCTGTCCCTGAACTTGAATCGCACTCGCTCTAGCAGAAAGAGGAGTGGATCTTTCCTATCCTGTTTCCCGTCTGTCTGTCTTGTCTGATACGAACGCTTGCTGTAGGCTCGGTGAGGTAACCGTTAAGCAAGCGCTCGCGTTCTCTGTTTCATGTTTGGGTGGCGGGGGTTAGTTAGGCGTGCTTGTCTTTGTTGCGCTTAACGTGCAGAGATCGCGCTGTAAAGCATTCGCTGTTGCGAATGAGTGCTGTGTTCGCGTTTAGTTAGCGTTTGTTATTTTCCTTATCTTCTCATTGTATGATTTGCTGTCCCTTTGCTACTCTCGTGCCCTGTCTTGCTTTAGCCTTGTGTCACCTCTGGCAATCGTCTTTCTCGCGATTGCGTTCCTACTTTGTATCTGCAGTTGTGTGTACACCGTCGCGGGTTGGCGACTAGATTGGTGCACACATACATTCCGTCCCTGTGCTCATTCTCATTCGCAATCGCTTCTCTTGCGATTGTGTTCTCACTTGGTTTCCTCTGTTGTGTGTCCACCGTCGCAGGTTGGCGACTAGATTGGTGCACACACATACATTCCTCCTCTGTGCTTATTCTGTCTTGTGTCACTGTTAGCAATCACCATCTCTTGCGATTGCCTTCTCACCTGATCTTCATGGTTGTGTGTTCATCGTCGCTGGGTGGCGACTAGATTGGTGGACACACATACACTCTGTCGCTTTGCTCTCTCTCTTTAAGGGCTATCTTGCCCTGCGTTCTTCCCTTCGTGCAATTCCTATCTGGCGTCTGTGGCAGGGCAGAGGATCTGTTCCTCTGCACTCCACAGCTCCATCTGCCGACAGGAATTTCCCTCTACAGGTACGTTGTACCTTTTGCTGGGTTCTCTCAAATTATATGCTTGTGGAGGATTTCCGCAGTGTCAGCGCGCATCCTGTGCGCTGACCACGGAGAGAATTCCACAATCGTTACAGTCCTGAAGTGGTTTTTAAAGTTAACCTATTAGTAGAAATTAGAACAACCCTACAGCTGGTTAAGACAAAGTGGATGCAGAACATGAGATCTGTAAGCCGACTCTGGGTCTATCCAGATCAAGTGGTTTTTTTTAACTACAGTAGAAAGATTACCATCTGTCTTAAGGTGGCCACTCACCATACAATTTTTTTAAATATCTGTTCAATTTAAGAATTGCAATCAATTTTTCTGACTGATTGTAACATTTCTTTTGAAATGTTACAATCAGTCATAAAAAATGATTGCAATATGACCAATGTACCACACACCTATGTTCAATTTTCTCCTCAATTATGATAAAAATGATTGGAAACTCAGAGAAAATTGCTAGGGTGTGTATATTAATAAATTAACAATCCAACACATGCCATACAATCTTGAGTAGAAATTGAAGAGAAATATCTGGCATTCCGGATTGATTTAAATAAAAAAAAAAATGGGACATCCGATCTGATTTTTCAGTCGAATTAAAAAAAAAAAAGCTTTCAATTTTTTTGAAAGATACGATCGTTTTTATCGAATTACTGTAAAATCGGATCATTTTATTGTATAGTGTGTGGCCACCTTTATGGTGGCCATACATGGTACCATTTTTTCATACAATCTTACCATTTCTATGTAGTATAAGGGTAAATTAAGTGAATATACTGAAAGGATAATTTAGGCAGTTCCCTTATATTACATAGAAATGGTAAGATTGTATGAAAAAAATTGTACCATGTATGGCCACCATTAGATATTGTTGATAAATAGTGGTACTGGGATTCACAACAGTTTACCTCCTGTCTTCAATGGATTGCTGAACCTTCTGCTTTCCATTTAACAGTTTTTCAGTTAACCATTTACTTTCTTTCACTTCCAAATAAATTGACAGCCCTGCACTATGTTTGTGCAACCTAAAGCAAGGTTTTCATAAAGTCACTACAAGGAACAGCCCAAGCAAAATTGATCCCAAGACACAACTTTTTAAACACAGTTACTTCAAACTATTGATTGTACAAGCACACCTTTTTGGCTCCCATTTTTATTATAGTTTCAAAATTATTAAAACAAAAATGACATGTTTAGCAGTCTAAGACTAGTAATATATTTCAAAACAAATAAAAAAACAGTGTTTAAAAAAGAAAATTAACATTTATTTACTAGTTTTAAGAACTTGTTTTAATATCTTTTGGATATTTAAGGTGTATGTTGGAAAAAAAATATTGTCTTAATGTTACCATCCACTTATTTTTAACTATATTTGTCTGTTACTGGTAGTTAAAACATGTTCTAACATGTATAACGGTTCAAGTCTTTAAAAAGGGATGAGTAAGACTCCTAAGATGCTATAGAACACTTCATGAGCAGCCGCATCGATCTACCACCATTGCTGGAATTTTTCCATAAATAATTTGTTCATTTTCATTGAAATATAACATATTAATTGGAGACATTTTCGTTGGAGTGCAACAAGGGCCTGCAGAACCTCTGGGATTTGCTTGCTGAACAAGATGGGTATGAGGATATTTTTGCATGAATACAATTCCACACTCTCCAGAACAGTAATTGGCTTTGTATCTTTTTGGGGCAATAATCCAGTCCCACCCAAATGCTTCAAAATCAACTGTCAGTGGATAACGACAGCACCGAGATTCTGCTGAATGCTCATCACAATCTAGGCCAATGTCTCTACGGGATCTTCGAGGAGTGTCCATAACCTTGACCTCTATAAATGGATTCTGAAAATAAAAAGTATTCGTTAATTTTATTATATATTACCAAAGCACTAAGACTTATTTTCTGACTGCAATAAGCTAATCACAGTTGTATATGTATATACTATACACACACAGCGTTATTTTTCGTGCCTATCAAAGAGCAAGGAATTTTAACATGACAAATCTTCACTGACCCAGAGAGTAAAGAGTTAATCCACTTTAGTACACAAGTCTATATAACAATAATGTTAAACATAAAAAGATGATTACAAATGTATATTTTTTTACTTTAAAAATGTTTTTGCTTTGCCTTAAATATAGCCTTTAAACCTATAGTAAGAGATAAAATTAAGCTGCAATTGCTAACCACCTTTTAAAAAATGAAATGATTTGAACTCTGGTGAAAGGCTGCATACACAATTATTGCTTATAATAGAGTCAGCATTATTGGAGTGTCATGTCAGAAAAAATGTCAGAAACACCTGATCTGCTGCCCAGTATATGTAGGCAGGGGTATATGTGCCCAGTATATGTAGGCAGGGGTATATGTGCCCCGAATATGTAGGCAGGGGTATATGTCCCCAGTATTTGTAGCCAGAGGTATATGTAGCCAGGGGTATATGTGCCCAGTATATGTAGTCGGGGGTATATGTCGCACAGGGTTCTTTACAGTAAGAGTGATTAAGATGTGGAATGCATTGCCACAGGAAGTCGTTATGGCAAACTCTATACATGCATTTAAAGGGGGCTTAGATGCTTTCCTTGCATTGAAAGACATCCATGGCTACAATTACTAGGTAATGCCTAATGATGTTGATCCAGGGATTTTTATCTGATTGCCATCTGGAGTCGGGAAGGAATTCTTCCCTTTTGGGGCTAATTGGACCATGCCTTGTAAGGGTTTTTTCGCCTTCCCCTGGATCAACAGGGATATGTGAGGGAGCAGGCTGGAGTTGTACTTTGTACTGGTTGAACTCGATGGACGTATGTCTTTTTTCAACCATAATAACTATGTAACTATATCTGTAGGCAGGGGAATGTGTGCCCAGTATATGTAAGCAGGGGAATATGTCCCCAGTATAGTTACATAGTTACATAGTTATTTTGGTTGAAAAAAAAGACATACGTCCATCGAGTTCAACCGGTATAAAGTACAACACCAGCCCGCTCCCTCACATATCCCTGTTGATCCAGAGGAAGACGAAAAAACCCTTACAAGGCATGGTCCAATTAGCCCCAAAAGGGAAAAAATTCCTTCCCGACTCCAGATGGCAGTCAGATTAAATCCCTGGATCAACATCATTAGGCATTACCTAGTAATTGTAGCCATGGATGTCTTTCAATGCAAGGAAAGCATCTAAGCCCTGTTTAAATGCAGGTATAGAGTTTGCCATAACGACTTCCTGTGGCAATGCATTCCACATCTTAATCACTCTTACTGTAAAGAACCCTTTCCTAACTAAATGGCTAAAACGTTTTTCCTCCATGCGCAGATCATGTCCTCTAGTCCTTTGAGAAGGCCTAGGGACAAAAAGCTCATCCGCCAAGCTATTATATTGCCCTCTGATGTATTTATACATGTTAATTAGATCCCCTCTAAGGCGTCTTTTCTCTAGACTAAATAAACCCAGTTTATCTAACCTTTCTTGGTAAGTGAGACCTTCCATCCCACGTATCAATTTTGTTGCTCATCTCCGCACCTGCTCTAAAACTGCAATATTTTTTTTGTAATGTGGTGCCCAGAACTGAATTCCATATTCCAGATGTGGCCTTACTAGAGAGTTAAACAGGGGCAATATTATGCTAGCATCTCGAGTTTTTATTTCCCTTTAAATGCATCCCAAAATTTTGTTAGCTTTAGCTGCAGCGGCTTGGCATTGAGTACGATTATTTAACTTGTTGTCGATGAGTACTCCTAAGTCCTTCTCCAAGTTTGATGTCCCTAACTGTATCCCATTTATTTTGTATGGTGCTAAACCATTGGTATGACCAGAATGCATGACTTTACATTTTTCAACATTGAATTTCATCTGCCATGTATGTGCCCATATAGCCATCCTATCCAGATCCTGTTGCAATATGACACTATCTTCCTGAGAGTTGATGATTCTGCACAATTTTGTATAATCTGCAAAAATAGCAACATTGCTCACTACTGCATCTACTAGGTCATTAATAAATGAATTGAAGAGCACTGGACCCAGAACAGACCCCTGTGGTACCCCACTGCCAACAGTCTCCCATTTTGAGTACGATCCATTGACCACAACTCTTTGTTTTCTGTCCATTAGCCAGTTCCCTATCCATGCACACAGACTCTTCCCCAGACTCTTCAGTTGTCCTATAAACCTGACATCAAGGAACCTTAAAGAAATACTGCGTAGGTAAATCCTGTTGCCAAGAAAATAAAAAAAAAAAGTCACCTATATGCATATATATGTAGGCAGGGGAATATGTCCCCAGTATATGTAGGCAGGGGAATATGTGCCCAGTATATGTAGCCAGGGGTATATGTGCTCAGTATATGTAGGCAGCGGATATGTCCCCAGTATATGTAGGCAGTTGTATATGTCCCCAGTATATGTAGGCAGGGGTATGTGTCCCCAGAATAGGTAGCCAGGTGTGCCCCCAGCAGGAGGGGAGCCGCGCAGAAAAGAGGGAGAGCTGTGGGGCCATCTCCCCCCTCCTTCCCTCACTTTGGGGCTCTCCCTCCCTCGCTCTCCCCTCCAGAACTAAGTGTTGTGCGGTGGCTGGCAGCGGGCGGAACTTACCTCCGTCTCGTTGCAGGCGCGGGATGGATTTGCCGCTAGTCTGGTCTGGTCCAGACCAGAGCAGCGGCACCAGAACTTGGTAAGTACCGCCCACTGCCAAACGCCGCACAACACTTCGTTCTGGAGGAGAGAGCGAAGGAGGGAGAGCCCTAAAGTGAGGGAAGGGGGGGAGATGGCCCCCCTTCCCCGCTGTCCCCACACTCTCCCTCTTTTCTGCTCTGCTCCCCTCCTGCTCAAAGGGTGACCGATTGGCCGCACTTACGGACGCTGCTGAATTCCTTACGGAATTCACGGGCAGATAAAATTGTAACAAAATTTACGGAATGCCCACAGAAATGGGCTGAAACTTACAAGCTGCATGATACAAACAGCGACCCCCCCCCCCCCCCAAAAAAAAAAATGCTTCCTTGCAGCTTGACAATGACAGGAATGTCAGTGAAAAAGTGAAAAAGGGTACATCAAGCAGTGGAAACATTAAGCCCAGGAGACATGAGTCATTGTGCAGCACATTAGCAGCAGGCTGGGCCATAGAAGCAGCAGGAGACTGCATGGTTAGCTTGAATCATAAACTGGATAACATCATGAATGGTTGAAAGCAGCATGGACTCAAACAAAACTATGGCGAGGCAGCCACATTGGTAGCTGACAGCATGACCTGGATGACAGGGTCAGTAATGCCACCCAGAAATGTCAATATAAGTAGCCTAGATATTAGGTCAAAGCAAAAGCAGGAGTACCTGAGAAGCAAGAGTATGTCTGTTATTGCAGTAGCAGTGTGGCTCAAACAGGCTATGGCAAGGCAGATCACACTGGTATTGGTAACTGCCAATATGACCAGGATGACAAGATCTAAAAGGTTACCCAAAAATGTAAACATAAACAGTAGGTCCAAGGCAGGAGGACCTTCCTGAAATGTTGTGTAACAGCTCTGAAGCTGTAGTCTGGGCTCCTGGAAGCTTTAGAAATGTAGACTATATTGCTAGTTTGCAACATGAACTGGATGACATGAATGTCAAATCAACCACACAATAACTCATGTAAAAATTACCTATCAGTGTGTCGGTGCTGGGGGATGTCAGCAGCAGTTACCCCACCTTAGGGAAACAGCAGGAATGGAGAGCACATTGCTAGCTCGCAGCATGAACTGGATGACATGATGATGATTGCCTCCCACAGGCCCGGATTTGTGGAAAGGCCACAAAGGCCTGGGCGTTGGGCGGCTGCAGCCCAAGGGTGCACCTGAACATGAAAGAGGGGTTTCTACATGTGAAATAGGAGGCTGAAAATGGGGAGCAACACATGAAATAGGGAAACTGATGCCTTAGGGAGCTGTACATGAAAAAGGACTACAGTACATGGATGACACACATGGAAGAAGGGATGCACATGGAATGGGAGGGGCGCTGCTGCAGATAGAAGAGGAGCAACAATATACTTGGCATAGGGGTAGAACATTTATAAAACCAGCCTTGGCCTCCCCTCCAGCCTGTAGCAAAGGTGTGTGTGTGTGTTGGGGGGTGGGGGTTATACTTTCTAGTAACCCATAAAGCATAGCCAAGTTAAGTAGTTAAAGCACTCTGCTTGTGAGCTAAACGTAATGCAAAGTGGGGAAAGCACTTGTGGGCTACAGTTTGACATGTATGGTCTATAGCAAATTATTATTATTATTATTATTTAGTATTTATATAGCGCCGACATATTATGCAGCGCTGTACAATGTGTATATATATATATATATATATATATATCTTGTCACTAACTGTCCCTCAAAGGAGCTCACAATCTAATCCCTGCCATTGTCGTATGTCTATATTTACTGTAGTCTAGGGCCAATTTTTTTTTAGGAGGAGCCAATTAACTTATCCGTATGTTTTTGGAATGTGGGAGGAAACCGGAGTGCCCGGAGGAAACCCACGCAGACACAGAGAGAACATACAAACTCTTTGCAGATAGTGCCCTGGCTGGGATTCGAACCAGGGACCCAGCGCTGCAAGGCAAGAGAGCTAACCACTACGCCACCGTGCTGCCCCATAGCAAATGTATGTTGATAGTCATGCTCACAGTAACAGACATCTCCATCTGCCCACTAACCCACTGTTGTGGTCCCTAAGCATCGTACAATGCAAAAAAGGCACCTGGAAATTTGGGCGCCAGATGAGGCTGTTAATAGAATATTAGTAATGCTATCAATATTCTACTATCAGGTGCCAGATATTGTTCATACCACTGGTCTAGCACCATACACAATAAATGGGATACAGTCAGATGGGGTCATCAAACTTGGAGAGGGTCTTAGGAATACTGGTTGACAACAAGTTGAATAATCTTATTTAATACCAAATAGTTGCAATGAAAGCCAATAACATTTTGGGATGCATTAAAAGGGAAATGAAAGCATGTGATACTATCATTATCCTGCCCTATTTTGCTCTCTTGTTAGGCTGCATCTGGAATATAGAATACAGCTGATGTTTTCCCCTTACTGAAGATGAAACCCTTATTAAAATCAGAACCCTAGTCCTGTAAGCTTTAACCACCCTGGCGTTCTGATTAAATCGCCAGGGTGGCTGCGGGAGGGTTTTTTTTAAATAAAAAAAAAACTATTTCATGCAGCCAACTGAAAGTTGGCTGCATGAAAGCCCACTAGAGGGCGCTCCGGAGGCGATCTTCCGATCGCCTCCGGCGCCCAGAATAAACAAGGAAGGCCGCAATGAGCGGCCTTCCTTGTTTTGCTTATATCGTCGCCATAGCGACGAGCGGAGTGACGTCATCGACGTCAGCCGACGTCGTGACGTCAGCCGCCTCCGATCCAGCCCTTAGCGCTGGCCGGAACTTTTTGTTCCGGCTACGCTGGGCTCAGGCGGCTGGGGGGACCCTCTTTCGCCGCTGCTCGCGGCGAATCGCCGCAGAGCGGCGGCGATCAGGCAGCACACGCGGCTGGCAAAGTGCCGGCTGCGTGTGCTGCTTTTTATTTCATTAAAATCGGCCCAGCAGGGCCTGAGCGGCAGCCGCTGGCGGTGTTGGACGAGCTGAGCTCGTCCAGACCGCTCAGCTGGTTAAATCAGTTGTGTTTAAATATTTTAAAGGGATCCATAATGATGTAGCACAGAATAATCTTATTTCAGTTTGACAGCATGGATTTACTAAAGTCAGGTCCTGTCTCACAAACAAGCTGAGCTGAAGTGGAAAATTAAAATGTAGATTTTGGAAAAGCAATAGATGTAGCATGCTTGGATCCTGCAAAGGCTTTAGCATTGTTCCCCACAATAGCCTGGTGCAGAAGCTGATGATACAGGAACTAGGAGAAAATTTATGTATGTGGATAGAGAACTGGTTATAGAGACTCTGTAACAAAAAAGTTCCCCTGGGGGGTACCCACCTCAGGAGGGGGAAGCCTCAGGGTCCCAATGAGGCTTCTCCCTCCCCTGTAGCTGCAGGCAATCCAGCGCTGGCTCCCCCGAAGCTTCCCGCAATCCTGGCTCGACAAGCCTGACAAGGCTTGATATATTTACCTTCCCTGGCTCCAGCGGAGGCTCTGTTGCGGCTCTCAGCACGGAGATAGGTGGAAATAGCCGATCTCTGTCGGGTCCGCTCTACTATGCAGGCGCAGGAGACTTGCACTTGCACAGTAGAACGGACTGTCAGTGATCGGCTATTTCCGCCTTTCTCCGAGCGGAGAGGCGATACTGCGCCTGCGATGGAGCTGGGAAGGTAAATATTTACATCCCCGCTGTTCGGAGGGGCAAAGTGAGACCGCCGTGGGACACAGGAGGACAGGGGAAGCCTTGATGGGTTCCGGAGACTTAACTCACCCGAGGTGAGTACCCCCAGGGGAACTTTTTTTAGTTACAGGTTTTCTTTAAGGGATAGAAGGCAAAGAATCGTGTTAAACAGAACATACTCAAAATGGGAAAAACAGTGGGGTACTCCAAGTGAAAGTACTTTGTCCAATTCTTTTCAATGTATTTATTAATGATTTAGTCGACAGAAAACAGAGTAATGTAGCCATCTTTACAGATGATTAAAAAATGATGCAGAATTATCAACAATTATGGTGCCCATACATGGTACAATTTTTTTCATTTTTTTTTTTATTAGATAATTTTTGTTCAATTATTCCATTAGATCGAATATAAAGATTTTTCCAACATGTTCGATCAGATTTTTATTGAAAAAAAACGGGATAATCATAGTTTTTTTCTTTTTTGAAAAAAAAATATTTTTGACTTTTATTCAATTCAATCGTTTGGGTCGAATAAACAGGAAAATCGACATATTATAACAGGATCTTGACAACATGGCCATTTAGGCAGGCAAATGGCAGATGAAATGTATCCTCTCTGGCATTCAGTTTCTTCTAGATTTCTGCGCAAAAAGTGATTCAATTCATTTTCATAACATTTTTTTTCCTGTAACTTACCAAATACATTTTGAGCATGATAAAAACTTGAAACACAAAATCAAATCAAAACAAAATTTCAAAATTACTCCCGAAATTCTTTGATCATTTACACACCGTAGGTCGATTCCTAATCAATTTCCACCTTGTCCACCACATCCGCCACTGCCCCCCTTGTGTATAAATTTAACCCCCATTTGTGTATTTATAAATTACCTGTCCTCTGTCGTGCACCGCACAGGCATACCTATGAAAGTGCGCATGTAGAAAAGGGCGCAAAATAACAGCAATCGAATACTGGTAATTTTTGTTTACTAAAGTCGAATATTGGTAATTTTACCGATATTCTATTATCCACTATAGTAGAATATTGGTAACTTTACCAATATTTTACTATGTCCTAAACTGACCTCTTCTCACATAGAACCCTCCTTCTCAATGCCTAAAACTAACCTTAACCTCCCCGCCTAACCCTTAAGACCCTCCTCCCCGACGCCTAACCCTTAAGATCCCCCCCAACCCTTAAGACCCCCCCTACATCTAACCTTTAAAACCCCCTCCCCAGTTTTATGCTTATCGGGCACTGTGGTGCCTAAATTTCCCCTTAATACTGATATTTTAATAGGCGCCCTGCGAAATCCCCTGCTGGTTATTGTATTAATTTCAATATGAAAAAAATAGCTTGCCGCCAGATGTGAGTGACCCTGGCATCATCAACACAAATCAACTGGGAACATGTCACTATCAGAAGTACACGACAGGGGATCAGCATACCAATGGTGAGTATAAGCCGACTCGAGTATAAGACCCCCTCATGTCTCCCCGTGTGGGTGATGTAGAGTGCGCATTGGAAGCTAAGATTCAGCTTGCAATCAGGGCAGCTTCTACACTAAACTGCTCCCAGGGTGAGGATGTAAACATTATGCACCCCCCCCCCCCTGTGGGCTCAAGAACATTATTTATGATGCAGTATTCAGCCCCCCAGTATAGGTAGCCAGGTATAGTTGCTCCTATAGGTATCCAGCCCCCAGTATAGGTGTCCCAGTATAGGTATCCAGGTATAGGTGTCCCCGTAAGGTAGCCAGGTTTAGGTGTCCCCGTAAGGTAGCCAGGTTTAGCTGCCCCCAGTATAGGTAGCTTGGTATAGATGCCCAGTATAGGTTAGCCAGGTACAGGTGCACCCAGTATAGGTAGCCAGGTATAGGTGCCCCCAGTATAGGTAACCAGGCATAGGTGCCACCAGTATAGGTAGCCAGGTATAAGTGCCCCCCCCTGTCATTGATCACCGACCCTGTATCAGTACTCACTGTGCCTCTCTCCAGGGCTGATCGCATCACCTCTACTGAATACAGCTCCTGTTTTCTCTGTCCACAGCACCGAGATACGGCTTGATTATGCTAATGGCAGAGAAGACCAGAGCTGTATGCGGAAGAAGTGATGTGATCAGCGCTGGAGAGAGGTACAGTGAGTACTGATACAGCACCAGGAATCGCTGCATGGGGTTGGAGGTGGAGGGGGCATCTATACCTCGCTAACCTATACTAGGGCACCTATAACTGGCTAACCTATACTGGTGGCAAAGGCTACATTTAAAAACCTCCTGGGCGGTATGCCCGACACTGTGTCAGGCATACCGCTTTCAGCTAATTTTTCTTGCTTGACACAGTGATTGGCTTACTGCCCAGGAGGTTAATGTTGATAAATGTAAAGTCATGTACTTTGGATGTACCAATGGCAGAGCCATAGCTGGCCTTTGACCTGAGCGACCGGAGCGGTCGCTCCGGGCGCCAGCTTCCAAGTTGGCGCCTATAGCTGGTTACCTATACTGAGGGCACCTACACGTGATTTCCTATACTGGGACAGCTATGCTTGGCAACCTATATTGAGGGCACCTACACATGAGATCCTATACTGGGGGCACCTATACCTGGCTTCCTACCCATACTGAGTCTGAAGGCGTTTTTTTAGGGGGCGCACTGCAGCTATAACGTGTGGTGCAAATTGTCGGTGCTGTGCTATCATTCTAAATGGGGGGCTAACTGTCCTACTGATGAAGGGGGGGGGGGCACAAAAATCAGGTTTCGCTCAGGGCGCTGTGAAACCTAAGGCCGGCCCTGGGCAGAGCAAAATATAAAATAAATGGCATTAAGTTGTGAACATCAAACTTGGAGAAGGACTTGGCAAAACTGGTTGATAACAAGTTAAGTAACTGCATACAATGCCAAGTTGCGGTAGCTAAAGCAAATAAAATTCTGGGGTGCATAAAACGGGAAATAAAATCTCGAGATACTTGTATACTACTTCCTCTGTATAAATCACTTGTGAGGCCACATCTGGAGTATGAGATACAGTTTGGGCACTACACTATAGAAAGTACATTGACGGGCAACCACTGGTGTAGGGATCACCATAGCAACCACAGCAGCTGCTATGGGGCCCTTAGCACCAGTAGAAGAGGGGGGCCCAGAAGCTCATGATGTGTAGTTTTTTTCATGTGGCTTGGGGCCTGCTGCGGGACCCCTGTGGTGCACGGAAGGTGCGTGTGGACAGGGAACTCATCTCCCTGGGCAGCTCTCCCGGCAATCTATAGCCGCCCGCCATGTTTCTATAACAACAGGGCCCCCTCCTCATGTGGCCGGACGTCGGGCCATGTGACCATGGCAAGATTACCACACACAGGCCACCTAGGCTGTTATCCTGCCGACCGGAGAGCTGGGGGCCGTGGCAGCAGATCAGCTGTTGTTGTCCCAGTAATCAGCTTTCTGCTGTCCGCTATCCTCCAGTCTTTCCTGCCTGTGTGCACGGCACAGAAGAACGCCCCTCCTCTCCTCTCCACTCTCACGCTGAGGGGCGGGGCTGAGCCAGCAGACCGGGAGATTTGAGTTGAAGGAAGAAGATGGTAGTCAATCAAGTAAGCTATTCCTGGAGGAAGCTCTGTGCTGACGGGGTAAGGGGGCAAGAAATGTGTATACAGCTTACAGACATTTTACTTACTCGTAGCACGCTTCCTGTTGCAAAGCTGCTGTGGAGAGAGTGACCAGCTGGCTAATTTCTATCTTTTTGCAGCCCTGTCACTGCTACTATCTTGTGTTGTTAATCAGGACAGGCAGCTTTCCTCTTCTCCCCCTCCCTCCCACAGCCATTAACCTTTCATTCCCTTACTGGTCATTGTTATTCTAGTTTTGGTCTTCTGAGCATAGTGGTTAACCAGACAGACAGAGAGAGCTTGCTTTACTGCGTGTTTGTGTTTTCCATAGCACTTTACTGTGTACATAGTCACTGACTGATTGTCTTCGAAGGAGCTCTAATCATACCATAGTCATAGTCTAGTGCCCTCCAATTATATTATTATTATGTATTTATATAGCATTGACATCTTCTGCAGAAGTTTACAGAGTACATAGTCCTGTCACTGACTGTCCTCAGAGGAGCTCACACTCTAATCCTACCATAGTCATAGTATACTGTCCTACCATATTATTATTAAGTATTTTTATAGCACTGACATCTTCTGCAACACTTTGGCCCATATGCAATTCATTTTTTTACCTGAGTTTTGTCCAAGTTGATATTTTAACACCTTGTCAATAAAATGACTTTTAAACCCCCAGCAATCAAGAAAATGCATAACATAATTTTTACAGTAACTTTTCTACTACTTTTGGTACTTTTTTCAATTGTGAACTGCTGAAAAGTTACTTTAAATAGAAGATGAAAATGTATCACCTGGGAGAAAACAAAGGTGAAAAAGTGAATTGCATATGGGCCTTTGTGTCACTGACCGTCCTCATAATCTTTTATGAAACCTTAACCCTAACTTGATATTTAATGTTATCCCTTTTCCCATAACTCTGTTCTCAAATTACTAGCCTCACCCTAGACTGCCAAAAGGCCTAGCTTTTAATCTCTCTTAAAGGACTTACGAGGCCAAATTATTAAAAAAAAGTTAAAAAAGTGAAGTACCTGCATCTCTTTAAAAGACACGGAGGACGCCATCCACGCCCTCCGTGTCATTCCGCCGGGTCCTTGTCGCTTAATAGACCCCCCGGCCTGTCACGACCGCAGGGCCCGGGTCAGGCTCTCCTGCCTCTGCCAATATGGCCGCCAGAGCTGCTACTGTAGCGTGGATCGGGGGGTTGGCCCTAGAGCTGCGCAGCCACACACGCGGCAGGTGCGGACTGCGGAGCCGCGGCCAGCTCCGGCGGCCATATTGGCAGAGGCAGGAGAGCCCGACCCGGGCCCTGCGGTCATGACAGGCCGGGGGGTCTATTGAGCGGCGGGGACCCGGTGGAATGACACGGAGGGCGCGGATGGTGTCCTCCGTGTCTTTTAAAGAGATGCAGGTACTTCACTTTTTTAACTTTTTTTTTATATAATTTGGCCTCGTAAGTCCTTTAAACACCTTTTTCTCATTAATTCCATGCCCTAATATCCTGATCCAGCAGAATCTCTAACCTTCTCCCTTACTTAAGTCCGATCACCCTTTCAGTGGCCATTAACAATACAATTCTCCAGACAATATTGATCAAAAATGATCATTCAAAACCACTAATGGAAAAGGCAAGCTGTTATTCAATTTGATCAGATTAATGGAAACAATCCGTTTTGCAGATCATCTTTGTCAATCTTGTCAAATTGAATAGCAGCTTTCCTTCAATTAGTGGTCCTGAATGATCGTTTTTTTCTCATTAATTCCATGCCCTAATATCCTGATCCAGCAGAATCTCTAACCTTCTCCCTTTCTTAAGTCCGATCACCCTTTCAGTGGCCATTAACAACACAATTCTCCAGACAATATTGATCAAAAATGATCATTCAAAACCACTAATGGAAAAGGGAAGCTGTTATTTAATTTGATCAGATTAATGGAAACAATCCGTTTTGCAGATCATCTTTGTCAATCTTGTCAAATTGAATAGCAGCTTTCCTTCAATTAGTGGTCCTGAATGATCGTTTTCAATCACTATTAAGATCAAATGGGACTATCAATCGCTGAGAACATTGCACTGTTAATGGCTACCTTAAAGGAGTCATCAGGGAGAAATTAATAAAATAAGTGCTACTTACCGGGGGCTTCCTCCAGCCCCAAGCTCCCAGCATGTCCCTTGCCGCAGCTCTGCCCGCAGCCGTTCGCCACAGCTCGCTCCCGGTCCCCGGCAATGACGTAGTTAAGTGGTTCTGTGCCTGTGATTGACCTGGAGGTCGCCCTGACGTCATCGCCGGGGAGTGGAACGGAGCTGCAGCAAATGGCTGTGGGGAGAGCTGCGGCGAGGGACATGCTGGGAGCTTGAGGCTGGAGGAAGGCCCCGGTAGGTAGCACTTTTTTAATTAATTTTGCCCCTGATGACTCCTTTAACCCCGCTGTTGTCATGGGGTGGCTGGAGGTAGTGGAGGTAGAGATACTAACTTGGGGAGAGGGAGGTAGCACACTGGCTACCTATACTCAGGGACAAAACCTATGTTGGGGCCTATGTCATACTGGAGGGTACCTTTGGCTACCTATACTGGGAGGTCCTTCTGGCTACCTATACTGGGAGGAACCCAGAGCTACTGGTACCTAATACTGGGGGCTACCTAATACCTCAGGCACCTCTGGCTACCTTGGCTACCTAAAACTGGTGCAAAGGGAAGGGGCACAAAGGAGCATAATATATATTTAATGTTTTTTTTTGGGGGGGGGGGGCAAATCAAAATTTTGCTATGAGGCCCCATGATTTCTAGCTACGCACCTGCGGGCAACTGAATTAATGAAAGGGATGGAGCATCTCACTTACCAAGAAAAGTTGAACAAACTGGGATTATTGAGCTTGGAAAAAAGGCATCTTAGAGGTGACCTGATTAACATGTATAAATACATCAGAAGACAATACAAAAGCTTGGAAGATGAGCTTTCTGTCCCTTGGGTTGTACAACAGACAAGGAAACATTATCTGCCTATGGAGGAAAACGTTTTTGACATCTATTTAGAAAGGTGTCATTCACAGTAAGAGCGCTTAAATTATGGAATATCTTACCTCAGGAAGAAGTTATGACAAACCTTTGTATCTGGGAGGGAGTGGATGCTTTCTTTGCAATGTAGGGCATCCATGGCTATAGTTACCAGATTATTCCTGGGAGAATTTATCCAGGGACTGTCATCTGGAGTTGGAAAGTCATTTTTCCCTTTTAAGGCTAATTGGCCTAAGCCCTGAAAGCTTTGTCTCCTTCCCCTGGATCAACTGGGATATGTGTGGGTTCAGGACAGTCTTTTTTTTCTATTTGGTTGAACTTGATGGACGGATGTCTTTTTTCAACCAATTTAACTATGTTAATACAATGCTAGTTCTGGGGTACCGCATTACAGAAGGGGCATTACATTTTTAGGAGCAGGTGCAGAGACGAGCCATAAAACTGATGAGAGAGATGGAAGGCTTACTAACAAGAAAAGGATAGATAAACTTAGTGTGAAGAAAAGAGGCCTCAAAGGAGATCTACAGTGCTGCCCATAATTATTCATACCCATGGCAAATTTTGACTTAAAGTTACTTTCACTCAACCAGCAAGTAATTTTTTGACGTGAAATTACATAGGTGTCTCCCAAAAGATAAGACAACGATGTACAAGAGGCAATACTGAGGAAAAAACATTCTCAGCTTGTATTTACATTTGAGCAAAAAATATCCTGTCCAAAATTATTCATACCCTTCACAAACTGTCAAAGTCTGTGGGGAATTCCAAAGTTCTATACCATTCCAAATAGTCCAAGCCGTTCTAAAGCATCCTAATTACCCTGATTAATTGGGAACAGGTGTTTTAATCAATTCAACAGGTGAAAAACAGCAGTTGGTTTGTGGACAGTCAAGGCTAAGACGAAGGAGCTCAGTGATAACATGCGGTTGCGCATCTTGGCTGCTCACAAGTCAGGAAAGGACTACAAGGCCATTTCTAAATGTTTTAAATTCCAGTGGCTACAGTGCAAAGAATTATTAAAAAATACAAAATGTTGTGCACTGTAGAAAATCTCAGAGGACGTGGTTGGAAGCCAAAAGTGACAGCTGTGCTGGCCAGGAGGATAGTGAGTGAGGTGGAAAAGA
Source organism: Hyperolius riggenbachi (assembly GCF_040937935.1). Classification (NCBI taxonomy): domain Eukaryota; kingdom Metazoa; phylum Chordata; class Amphibia; order Anura; family Hyperoliidae; genus Hyperolius; species Hyperolius riggenbachi. The sequence continues at coordinate 173,143,392 of NC_090652.1, read as the reverse complement.
ATCCAACGATCACTACCAAGGCCATCCTGGTGAATTTGGGCTCTGCTGGTGGCAATGTCTCAAGGCAGACAATCCAACGAATACTGCACATTGGTGGGTTCCACGGATGCAGACCAAGGAGGACGCCACTTCTCCAGATAAGGCTCACAAAAGCTCGCTTGGCCTTTGCAAATGCTCATCTGGACAAAGAAGAAGACTTCTGGTCTTCTGTGTTGTGGTCAGATGAAACAAAAATTGAATTGTTTGGTCACAATGATGTTTCCTTCATTTGGCGTAAAGAAGGAGAAGCCTTAAACCCCCCCCAAAAAACATCTCCACTGTCAAACATGGTGGTGGGAACCTAATGATTTGGGGGTGTTTTTCAGCCAATGGACCGAGAAACTTAATCACAGTAAACGGCGCCATGAAAAAAGAACAATACATGGGCAATCTCAACGACAACATCAGGCAGTCTGCAGATAAATTTGGCCTTGGGTACCAGTTGACATTTCAGCATGACAATGACCTAAAACACACAGCAAAAGTGATGAAGAAATGGTTAGCAGACAACAGCAATAGTGGAGTGGCCCAGCCTGAGTCCTGACTTAAATCCAATTGAGAATCTGTGAAGGGGGCTAAAGATCAGGGTGATGGCAAGAAGACCCTCCAACCAGAACGATTTAGAGCTTATTGCTAAAGATGAATGGGCAAAAATACCTGTGGAGACATGCAAAAAGTTGGTCTGCAATTATAGAAAGCATTTGATTGCTGTAATACAGTTGTGATCAAAATTATTCAACCCCCAATGCTGTAAAGGGTTTTAGGGGATTTAGTGTACATTTGTAATTGTGTTCAGAATGAAATCTTACAAGGACTTTTTAAAGAACCTAATGCAACTAAAATGACATCAATTGTTTTTGTCATACAGTATTAAATGCTTTTTTTGTGATTTCTTCATTGACACAATTGTTCAACCCCTTAACCACTTAAAGTGAACCAGAGATGAAGCACCCTCGTGTATTTTACCATATATATCAGTGGGAACATTAGAGAAAACACCTACCCTGCTGTCTGTTTCATTTTTAACTGTTCAGCTTGCTTCTAATCAGCCCTGATAAAATCCCAGACTGAGCATTCAGTCTGGCTTTGCTATAATGACTTAGCTATAATGATTCCTGAGCAGAGCCACAAGGGGGCAGGCTTGGGCTTGAAAAGACACCAGAGAACATAGACTCAGCTATAAAAATTCCTGAGCAAAGCCAGACTGAATGCTCAGTCAGGGATTTTATCAGGGCTGATAAGAAGCAAGCTGAACAGTTAAAAATGAAACAGAGAGCATGGTAGGTGTTTTCTCTAATGTCTCCACTGATCTATAAGGTAAAATACAAGATGGTGCTTCGTCTCTGGTTCACTTTAAGGACTGCAGCCTTAAAACCCCTTAAGGACCAGACACTTTTTTTCCATTCAGACCACTGCAGCTTTACCAGTTTATTGCTCAGTCATACAACCTACTATCTAAATGAATTTTACCTCCTTTTCTTGTCACTAATGCAGCTTTCTTTTGGGGCTATTTGATTGCTGCTGTGATTTTTAGTTTTTATTATATTCATCAAAAAAGACATGAATTTTGTCCAAAAATTTTTTTTTTAACTTTCGGTGCTGACATTTTTCAAATAAAGTAAAATTTATATATATATATATATATATATATATATATATATATATATATATATATATATATATATATATATATATATATATTCTCTAAATCTATTGTGCTACATGTCTTTGATCAATAAATATACACTTATTGGATTATTTTTTTTTGTTTGGGTAAAAGTTATAGCGTTTACAAACTATGTGAAAAAAGTGAATTTCCCCAGTTTGAAGCATCTCTGACTTTTCTGAGCACCTGTCATGTTTCATGAGGTACTAGAATTCCAGAATAGTATAAGTACCCCCCAAATAACCCCATTTTGGAAAGAAGACATCCCAAAGTATTCACTAAAAGGCATGGTAAGTTCATAGAAGATTTTATTTTTTTGTCACAAGTTAGTGGAAAATGACACTTTGTGACAAAAAAAGGGGTTCCTATTCTGCCCTGGCATTTTAGGGGCCCTAAACCGTGAGGAGTAGTCTAGAAACCAAATGCCTCAAAATGACCTGTAAAATCTTAAAGGTACTCATAGGACGTTAGGCCCCTTAGCGCACCTAGGCTGCAAAAAAGTGTCACACATGTGGTATTGCCGTCCGTACTCAGGAGAAGTAGTATAATGTGTTTTGGGGTGTATTTTTACACATACCCATGCTGGGTGGGAGAAATATCTCTGTAAATGAGAATTTTTTTGATTTTTCTACACAAAGATGTCCATTTACAGAGATATTTCTCTCACCCAGCATGGGTATGTGTAAAAATAAACCCCAAAACACATTATACTACTTCTCCTGAGTACGGTAATACCACATGTGTGACACCCTTTTGCAGCCTAGGTGCACTAAGGGGCCCAACGTCCTATGAGTACCTTTAGAATTTTACAGTTCATTTTGAGGCATTTGGTTTCCAGACTACTCCTCACAGTTTAGGGCCCCTAAAATGCCAGGACAGTATAGGAACCCCACAAGTGACCCCATTTTATAAAGAAGACACCCCAAGGTATTTCATTAGGAGTATGGTGAGTTCATAGAAGATTTTATTTTTTGTGACAAATTAGCGGAAACAGATTTTCATTGTTTTTTTTTCACAAAGTGTCATTTTCCACTAACTTGTGACAAAAAATAAAATCTTCTATAAACTCACCATACACCTAACAGAATACCTTGGGGTGTCTTTTTTCGAAAATGGGGTCACTTGTGGGGTTCCTATACTGCCCTGGCATTTTAGGGGCCCAAAATCGTGAGGAGTGGTCTGGAAACCAAATACCTCAAAATGACTGTTCAGGGGTATAAGCATCTGCAAATTTTGATGACTCTGCAATAGAAAGTGCATTGTCTCAGCATGAGAAATATTGGCCAATCAGAGAGGAACAGGGATGTGGCAGGGGAAAACAGAAAGGAAAGAGGCTTCAGCCAATCAGGCTGCATTAGTTATGTCTGAGAAGAAAATAAAAAACAAAAAAAGGCAACCCAGCATGCCCTGCAACGTCCTTTGTGTGGCAATGTACCAAAGAGAGTCAGGTATATTGGGGAATGATCATTTATCAACAAGAAAAGTAATAGTGATTTTTAACTTTTGGATTGCCTGGTTAACATCCGTATTACTTGTTTACTAGATAAAAATAAAGAATTGATTTTTTATTTTATGCCCAACAGTTACACTTTAATGTGATGAGACATGGTGTGATGGAAGAAGTTAAAATGCTGCAATCCCATTGTGAAAGTCAACAGTGTACTGCATGGTCCGTGCCTACCGATTTGTACAGGTGGTGATCCCATTACAGGCTGCCATGCATAAATGTAAATGCAGCCTCACAGTAAGAGTATATATTACCGCAAAAAAAGGTGTATATATAAGAGAATACTTTACCACAAAAAGAAGTTATGGCAAACTCTATGTTTTGAAAGGGGGCTTGGATGCCTACCTTGCATTGAAGGACATCCATGGCTATAATTACTAGCACTGGTCCTGGGGTTTAATGTGCTTGCCTTTAGGAGTTGGGAAGGAATGTTTGGATCAGCCGGGATATCCAAGGGTACAATACAACACATTCAAATAATACATGGGCCCAGGCGCTTTCATTGCTCAGTGCTGCTTGTAAATTAACTCTTACCTGTAGTGTGTTTTGTGGGATATGTAAGGGTGCAGGTAAGTGTTAGTACCATACTTTCTGGTTAATTCGATTGACAATTTTTTTTTGACTACCTATGAAACTGTACACACACACACACATATATGTGACTATTTAACCTCAACACACTCAATGCATTCATGTAAATGGGAAAGAGATGCAAAACATGTTTTGTTTTGTTGTTTCAGATGGAAATAGCTCACCACCTTTGTAATAACTAAATTGAAAATTGAGACTCTCCTGACTTCTTCCAGTTATACCTTCTGCTATGAACTCCAAGAGAAGAGACCCAGCACCGTCTTAGACGGTGCTGGGTCTCTTCTCTTGGAGTTCCTGCTTGCTGTTCCTGGAGACAGAGGGACAACGACCAATAGCACGTCGCATCTAGATGGTTGGGTGCTGCCTGTAACCACTTGTTCACCAATACCTTCTGCTATGGCACAGGTCAGTTAAAGAACACCCTTGGAAAACTGAGACTTGATCATTAATAGTAGACAGGAAAGGACACTTTTCAGTATGATAAATCAAACTCTTAAGCCTCGTACACACATTTCTGTTGTCCACCGTGGATTGGTACTCGATCCCTTAGGTGAAAGTGCAGTGCCGATGCTATATAGGTGCATCTCTAGCCTTCAGGCTTGCAACGTGTCTGTTGCCATGGGGGAGGGGGCGGACAAAACAGTTTACTACCCGAGGTGTAGTGAAGGAAACAATGTAATCGGGTGCCGAGCAGCGCTAAGGATCCATCATGCCAGATCTTTAGCAGATATTGGGCACCGCTGTACACACACTGTTTTCTTTCACGATTCACAGCCAAGATGGTCTTTATTGTCTTCACCGGCTGAATTCAAACTAGCGTGTGTGTGGCTTTAGTGCAGAAGGAAATGGAGCTTGGAGGCCAAAGTCTTTAGTGCAATGAGATGGCATTTGATAAAGAGTCATTTGAATCTAAGTGCAAAATCCAAACAGCATATTGTTGAGATCACTTTTCTTAAAGAGGAACTGTAGTGAAAATAACATAATTAATACAATAGTTTATTTTTTTTACAATATTTCTTATTCCTTCCTTATATATTATTTATTCAGAGTTTGCCCAATTTAAAATCTCTCCTCTCCCTGATTTACATTCTAAAATGTATCACTGGTGGTGAAATCTTTATTAGTTCTGCCAGGTGATCTGTAATAAAATATTCGTTTCTGAGAGTTCCATGCACAGAAAAAGATATTGCTTGCTTGGTTGGCAGGTGGAAAAAGCCATTACTTCCCGCAATGCAACAAGGTTCACAGACAGAAAACTGTCAGGACCATGGTCAAGACATCACCCTATGGGAGGGGTTTCAATGCAATATCAGCCACACCGATCCCCCTTTTTATCTATTCGACAATTAAAGATTTCTCATGGAAAAGGGGTATCTCATACATACATATCCATCTATCTATCTATCCATCTATCTATCTATCTATCATATGCATATAACAGGAAAATTGAATACTTACCTACAGTCATTTTCCTTTCCTGGTGCATACTCCATGGCAGCATAACAGCTGGGTTAGCTCCGCCCCCTAACCCCATAGGACAAAGATTTCTATAAGTTACCTCCTTATCTGCGGCCCCATATTCTAATTGCTATCTCCTCCTAAAGGACATTTGGAGGGTCTGTTATGCTGCCATGGAGTATGCACCAGGAAAGGAAAATTACTGTAGGTAAGTATTCAATTTTCCTGTTTTCCTGGTGCCTCCATGGCATCATAACAGCTGGGTCCTACCTATCTACCCAGAATAATGGGCGGGACCACAATAGCAATTTTCACACTTTATTTACATTGCTCGCAACATTCAGTACTGATTTACCAAATTGTGCAGAAGCAAGAGTTGACAAGTCAATTTTATAGTGATCTACAAAAGTGTTCTTAGAAGACCAACTAGCAGATCTGCAGATTGCCACTGAAGACACTCCCGCTAAACATGCCCAGGAAGATGAGATGCCTCTGGTTGGATGGGCTGTGATATTTTGTGGAGGTTCCAGGTTTGACATAGTATAATGTCTTCTGATCAATCTTGTTAACCAGGCAGCAATAGTCCTCTTAGAGGCTCCTTGTCCCCTCCTTTTGCCTGTTGGTACAACAAATAGTTGCTCTGAAGCTCTAAAAGATTCTGGCAAATTTAGGTGTGCCTTTATTGTTGATGGCACACACAATGGATGTGAAGACTGCAGTTGCAAGTCCTGATACATATTAGAGTGTCCATTCTGTATTAAGATGGAATGGTGATATCACCTTTGGCAGAAAACGCTCCATTGGGCGTAAGACCACTCTATCCTGATAGAAAGTGAGTGAAGGCTCTTTGCATCCAATAGCATATAATTCCAATACCCTTGCGGCTGAAGTAATTGCTGTTAGGAAAGTTACTTTTTGAGTTAAGTTTAGTAAATTACATTTCTCATGAGGAAAGAATGTGGGTTTTGATAGACAGTCCAAGATCACTGTTAAATCCCATTTAGGATAGAAATCCCTCCTTGGCGGTCTTATTTTTTAATATTGCTTTTAAGAACTGTTGTACTAGAGGATCTTTTGCCCAAATTTTCCCTCTTATAGCTGGCAAGGCTGAGATTTGTGATTTTAGAGTATTGTATCCGAGTTCTAGCTTCAATCTTGCTTGTAAGAAAGCAAGGATGTGATTAGTAGCTACGTCTGAAGTATCAAGGTTCTGTTCCTTCAAGAATTCTTGAAATTTACACCATACTCTGGAATAGGTAGCATTAGTTGATGCTTTTCTTGACTTTAATAGTGTTTGTATTACAGTTTCTGCACATCCTAGTTGTTCTAACCTTGACCTTTCTGCCTCCATGCCGTTAATAGTAACCTGTCTGGGTTCGGATGATACGTGTTTCCTTGAGTCAATAATTGTCTGGTCACTTTCAACATGATTCGCTGTCTGGTGTTGAGTTGAAGTAGGAGTGGGTACCATATTTGCCTCGGCCAGTTCGGTATTATGGCAATAGCTATCAACTTCTCCTTCTCCAAACGTTTCAAGAAACGTACGATGAAAGGTACCGGAGGAAATGCATACACTAAAGTCGCCCTCCACGGTTGAATTAGGGCATCCACTCCCTCTGCTAGATCGCAGTTCATTCTGGAGAAAAATCTGTTCACTTTGTAGTTGTTCTCTATGGCAAAAAGATCTATTTCGGGTAGACCCCACATTCTCACTATTTTGCTGTACTGTATATTGTGTTCCATTGTACACAGAGACCACTCGTTGTTGCTTTGCCATCCCCTGGATAATCGATCCGCTGTTACATTCTCTTTGCCAGGAATATATGTTGCAGAAATTTCCAAAATATTTCTTTGAGCCCAAGACATCAAAATTTTCACTTCTTCTAACAGAGTCCGACTGCGCGTTCCACCCTGTCTCTTTATATAAGAGACAGTTGTCCTGTTGTCTGATTTCACTAATACTGACTGCTTGCTCAATACTGGAGTTAGTTTCAATAGCGCCATTCGAACTGCTCTCAGTTCTAATACATTGGAAGGGGTATGATCCTGTGTTGTTAACCATAGAGCTTGCATCAGTTGACCTTGACAATGGGCTCCCCACCCCCATGCACTGGCATCGGTTGTTACAACAATCCAATTCGGGAGTAGGAAAGTCTTCCCCTGAGCAAGATTGCGAATGTCTATCCACCATTTTAGATCTTTCTTTGTTTCTAGTGGAATATATATCTTCTGAGACAAGTTCTTTTTGTTCCAAGTGTTCAGAAAGTGATATTGTAGCGATCTCATTTGCCAATGACTCCAGCTCACTGTCGGGATAGTGGAGGCCATCAGTCCCAGTACCTTGAGACATTGTCTGGCTGTAACCCAGGTTGATTGAATCAGTTGTCTTACAGTGTTCACCAAGTGGCAAGCTTTTTCTTCCGGGAAGAGATATTATATTCCAGGTCATATCGAACAGTGCTCCTAAGAAGATCATTTTTCTTGTAGGAAGTAACTGACGCTTTTCCCAGTTCATGCGCCACCCCATCTCTTGAAGTAGAGTAAGGGCTGTATCTCTGTGTATTAGTAGTTCTGCCTCTGATTGTGCCAGGTATTGAAATATGCGTATCTTCTTTTTCCTGACGACTGCTATCATTATTTGTAGCATTTTTGTAAATGTCCTTGGGGATGTGGACAGGCCGAATGGTAGTGCTTTGAACTGGAAGTGAATACTTGCAAAATGATACCTTAAAAATGTTCTGAACTATTTGTGTATTGGTATATGAAGATAAGTGTCCTTTAGATCTATTGAAATCATGAAGTCTCCTTCCCGAACTAATGATGTTATGGATTGTAAGGATTCCACTTTGAATTTTTGAAGTAGTATATTAGTATATGCTTGTTCAGCATTCTGAGGTCTATCACTGGTCTCCAGTCTCAAGTTTTTTTCTGTACCAGGAAAACTCTGGAATAAACTCCTTCGAATCTGTGATGAGATGGTACTTCCTCTATTGCATTTTGCGCTACCAATGATTCCACATATTGAAATAGGCAACATATTTTTTCCTTATTTTGAGGCATTCTTGTTTGTATAAACATGTTGTGTGTTTTTTTCTTGAATATCCACTTGTGGCCGTGCTTGACAGTGTTTAGGGTCCAAGAATCTGTTGTCTTCTCCACCCACACCTGAGTGAACAAGGTAAGTCTTGCACCTACTTGATCGGTGTGGGCGGGCGTACCTTCAAAAAGATTTTCCTTGGGTCTGCTGACTGGTTGTAGCAGACCGCCTTGTAGGTTCTGTTATCCTTGAACTTGTTTTGTAGTTGAAATTTTTGCTGAAATCTCTGTGCCCTCATTTTTTTATCTAGCGGTAACATTCCAGAATGTCTGCCCGTTTTCTTTGCAATGGCCTCATCCATTTTTATACTGAACAGAAGTTTCCCATCGTAACATTTCATATTTTAACCCAGTTTTGTTTTGAGGTTAAGTCTGCTGACCACCGTTTCAGCCATAGTGCTCTTCTTGCTGTTGTAGCTGATAGCATAGACCTCGCAGAAGCCCTGACACAGTCTATCGCTGCCTCTCCCATAAAATCAGCTGGCATTTTCAGATCCTGTAAGGCAGAAATGATTTCCTCTTTGCTTGCACCGTTATTTACTGCTTCTTCTATATTGCAAAACCAGTTCTTCATTGCCTTTGCTAAAGCAGTTAACACAATTGCCGGTCTACATGCACCTCCCGACGACATGTAGATCTTTCTTAAGTCGCTTTCAATTCTTCTTTCTAACACATCTTTAAATACAGCTGAATTGTCCATTGGGAGCGTGACATGTTTTGAAATGTTTTGCTAGGTCTGAGACCGATGCGTCGACTGCTGGAGTGTTCATTAAGGAAAATGCTTCTTGTTCATTCAATGGATATAATTTTCCCCATTTATTCTGAAGGGACGGCTTCTTGTCAGGTGTATTCCATTCCTCTTGTATAAGATTTTTAATTTCTGGCATGAAAGGAAAAGTAGGATCAGATTTTTGGAGATGGGGATAATACTTTGCTGGTTTTCCAGCTTCCGAAATATCCGGTTCCGTATCTTCCCAATCAATTGCTTCTTTCACTGCCTGTATTAATTTTGGGATTAATGCAAAGTCGAAACTTCCTGTAAGGTCTTCTTCTTCCTGTATCTGTAGTATATTCTGTTCCTGTGAGCTTGTCGCACTGCACTGTTTCTCTTTTTCCAACTCTTCCCTTACTGCCTTTCTTATTAGTTCTAACGCTTCAGCAGAGTCCTGTTCTTTTTTTCCAGACGCATCTTTAAATCAATTGGCACACAGCTTTTTATCTTGTAGTGCTGGTTCATCACATGCCCAACAACGTTTAATACGTTCTCTAGGTGATCTCGATCTTTCTATGGGATTGTTTTCTCTGTAGTTAAGTGTCTCATCTTTGTATCGTGCCTCAGAAGAATGCCTTCTTGATCGTGACCTTGAATCCCTTCTTGAATAATATTCATTGTCCAAGTAACGATCTTTCGAAGGAGGTCTCTTGTCTTTACAGGAAGACTTCTTTGTAGAAGTGGACGTTGAAGTCTTCTTTGAATTTCTGGAACTGCAAAAAAAAGCAGACCATAATAGGTAATTTAATATATTACCCTCCTTTTTTTTCTTTTTTTTTAGGGTCGCTAAAAATATTTTTTTTTTATTATATATGTCCCACCTGCGGTAATCCGCCTGATAATTTTTATTGCGATCCATGTATGAACAGTAGAGCAAGCTGTAGGTAAGAAGAATAAACTAATGAATAAAATATAAAATATATGTATCATTATTACTATTATGTTAGATAGATAGATAGATAGATTTCTTTTTTTTTTTAAAAAGTGTACGTATACAGGAGCGAGTAACAAAAAAAAAAAGAATTCTGCACGGAGGTAAAAGAAAAAGATACCTACAGTTTGCACGCACGTGACCCAGCCACATTGTAAACTCTGGTCACGGATTCCGGTACAGGCTCCCGGACACTTCATTCAGAGGCTTTTAGCACTCAACACAAAGTCCTCCAGCAGAAAAAGGGTAAACCTGCTGGGAAAAGTTTTTAAAATTTTAAAGGGACACCGCTCTAGAAACCTATGTCCTGAGGGAGGACAGAAAAAAGAATATGGGGACGCAGATAAGGAGGTAACTTATAGAAATTTTTGTCCTATTGGGTTAGGGGGCGGAGCTAACCCAGCTGTTATGATGCCATGGAGGCACCAGGAAAAACTGATTTGTACATTAAAGGGGCACTATAGCGAAAAATTGTAAAATTTAAAATATGTGCAAACATAAACAAATACGTTTTTTTTCCAGAGTAGTCCATCTGTTCATGGGGGATTCTCAGGGATTTTTTTATTTTCAAAAGCACTTAGTGAATGGCAGTTGCTCTGTCTAACTGCCAAAAAAACTGTGTAGCGAGCAGGGAGACTGGCCAGCATCATTGTTTAAATCCTTTTTAGGGAATATATATTTATATATTTATAAATAATAAAAGCCTTGCTGAGAATCCCCTAAGAAGGGATGGACTAGTCCAAAACCTGTCGCTTTTGTCAGATTTCTGCTACCTACTGTAAGTGACAGCAGCATAGGAGAAAAGTAATTTATGCCTCATTTTACTCTGGAAAAAATGTACTTCTTATTTGTCTAAGTTTGCACATATTTTAAGTTTTAAAAATTTTCGCCACAGTGCCCCTCATTTTTACTTGAGAGAACAGATGAAAATGATTAGCTCGGCTATAAACTGAGAGGGCCTTTGCTCCTCAACCTTACCACATTAACACATCATTTTCCTGTAGGTCTTGTCACCTGTGTCATTTCATTGCCAGTATGGTGGTTCACCTATAGACAGCAGTAGATGAAGAGAGGAGCCTAGTGGCTTGGAATGCAGGAAAGGTAGCTATACACTATCTCTTCAACATGCTTTGCTTCGGCACAGAGAACACAACAAGGGGGAATCTTACTGAGCTGACCTATATAAAAAAACCTACATTTTAAGCAAAAAGGGCATTTTGTGGCTGCAAAATCTCAGTTTATATTCCAGTATATATAGTAAAATATCAACTGCCATGTCTACTCATTCTCCACAAACACACACAATTATCACCTACCAGCCCATCTTCAATCGAACCACGATGACCTAATGGAATATCTTTACTGTTTTCATCAAAAGCTTTAATATCTAACCCAAGGCTTGTATGGGGTTGTTTCAGCCAATTTTGCAGGAAAGTTTTGACATCAAGGCTTTTCCACACACCAGGTCCAGGACTCATCTCAAGCTTTAGTGTTCGGATTCCATTTGCTCTTGTGCTATCAGCTGAGGATCTGGGGAGTCTGAATGTCTGAACAAAAACAGTTGTATGTTTTTGCACTGGCTTCAAATAAATCCAAAGGTGAGCCTTTGAAATTTTATTATATTGCACTGAAGAGCTGAATCTGAAGTAACAACACCTTTTCTGTTTTTCTGTTGTAGAAAAATCAGCTGCAAAAGAAACAAATATCTGTTTAATAGATCTCATCATGAAAATAAGATAATTTTTTAACTATTTGCAGAAAAAATTGACAGCAGTTGAGGCCCTTTTCACACTGGTGCTTTGCATTACCCTGTTTTACCATAGGGTAACGCTACGCCAATGAAAGTCTATGTGGCATTTCACACCTGGTGCAGTGCAATGCAATCCGCCGGAAGGCTCAAATTTGACGCACGGCAATAACGAGTTGGGGGCCCGCTTGCACGGCAACCGGAAGTCATGTAAGTTTATTGCGATGCAGAAATGTAACATTTTTTCACATGTGCGTAAGAGTATTTTTTCAATACACTGCAATTCGCCCACAGTAAGTGAGCGCTAGAGAGTCTTACTTCCTGTTTGGCTTGCAGCCAGAAGGGAGATTACTGTGCATTGCTGCAGTACTACCAGAGGTTATTTTTTATGTGGTGCGATGCGACCGTCACACCGCATCGCTTCCATAACGCTGGTTACCTGTCTGAAACCGGCCTGAGTCATATTGAAGTGCCTACAGCAATAGTGAACGTTCTGGATACAAAAGTACTCCAGTGCGACCCTGAGACACATTTTATATTTTATATTGACTTCCACAAGTCAAATCTTTGTGACCCAACACAGACTATTCAGACGATGAGGAGATTGTTTTTTGCCAGTTAACATACCTACAGACAAAAGAGACAGTAGCCAAATCTAACCCTTTTTGGCCACAGTGAAAGTGAGAGGAATACGGAGGCTGCCTTATAATTCCCCTATCAACAATGCCAGCTGCCTGGCTGACTGTCATGCTAAGCTTTTGACTTTAGTTGCTTTTGAGTCACACCTATATCAAACATGCAGCCAGCCAGCAACTGGCATTGGGCTTGATTCATTAAGCTGCGCTGCTAAAGCCTTCCCTATGCCTAAGCCTATGCCTTACATAACAGCACTTGCAGCCTCCACTGTCAGTACTCCTCTCACTTCATATTTGTTACTGGCTGATGGCCCAGCATTGTACGTGTATGTATTTGGCTGGTGTTGGCTCTGCCCACTTTTTCTAACCCTAACACACAATTAATCAATGACCTAGTTTGTGAGCTCTGCGGTCTTTGGCATCAATAATCTGCATTGAAATTAAACAAATCTGATTGGCTGTTGCTCCACCCCCTTTTCTGAATTTGAACCCTAGTCACCCAATGACCAACTGTACCAGGTTTGAGGCTTGTGCAATTAACAGTGCAAGAATGGCAGCAATTAAATATTCCTCTTGAAAAGCAATAGTTGAATTTTGATTGGCTTTTGTAGGCTTCACCCACTATTCTGAATATTAATCCCAGTCACCGAGTGAGAACCCTACTATTAACAGTGTAACAATGGCTGCAGTTTACATTTTCCCAGTGAAATTTGTATTTGTCTCCGCCCACTGATGACATGGCGTTGCCCGGGTATGTATTTGGCTGGAGTTGGCTGCACCCACTTTTTCTAACCCTAGTAGCACACAATTACTCAATGACCAAGTTTGTTGGCTTTGCGGTCTTTAGCATCAATAAGTTGCAGTGAAATGAAACAAATCTGATTGGCTGTTTGTGACTCCACCCCCTTTTCTGAATTTGAACCACAGTCACCCAATGACCAACTGTACCAGGTTTGAGGCTTGTGCCATTAATAGTGCAAGAATGGAAGCATTTAAAGGGAACCTGAAGTGAGTAAAATTATTTAAAATAAACACGATGTAGCTGCAAATGAATATTACATACTAACCTCACCATCTGTTCCTCTCAGAAGTTTACCATTTTCTTCTTACAGTGATCCCTTCCAGTTCTGACAATATTTTGTCAGAATGGAAATATATCAGCAGCTGTCAGTTACAACTGAATATGCAAAGTAATGTCCATGTATCTATGGCTCAAGTGGTCGATATTACAGTTTAACAGTGTGCTGACCAGGCAGCTGCTATGGGGTAATGGCCATTTTCAAGATGGAGGACAGATAATTTCATTGATCAGAGTGGACAAACAGGACGCAGGAGATTGTAAAGTAGACTACACAGGAGGTAAGTATGACAACAGGAAACTGTGAGGACCATGGTCCTGGCAGTTTCCTGTCTGTGAAACCTCATTGCATTGTGGGAAATAACAGCTGTTTTACTGTTTACAGCTGTTTCCAACTGCCAAAAATCAAGCAGCAGCTACTGCCAGTGACATCACCTACTAGCAGTAAAAATGTCACCATGTGATAAATGATAGAATGTAAGTCAGGGAGGAGAGGAAAGATTTTACAATGGGCAAACACTGACTAAATAATTTATACATAATTATTGTAAAAATGAAGCACTTTTTTATTACAGTATTTTCACTGGAGTTCTTCTTTAAATATTCCCCTTGAAAATCAATAGGTGAATTTTGATTGGGCTCCACCCACTTTTCTGCATATTAATCCAAGTCACTCAGTGACCAACTGTGCAAACTTTGAGAACCCTACCATTAACAGTGTAGGAATGGCTGCAGTTTACATTTTCCCAGTGAATTTTGTATTTGTCTCCGCCCACTTTTTTGGTTATGGGGATAAAAAGTATCCTATATGTTATTTAAGGTAATGTGCTATGTGTGTGCCAAATGTCATTCAAATCCGTTTAGCCATTGTTGCGTGATTGAGTAACAAACATCCAAACTTTCACATGTAATGATTTGAATAGCGGAGATGCCGCCGCATGGGCAAGCGGCATGGCGGCTATCTCTGCATTCCAGCCAGTGGCTTCTGCTGCGCAGCAACATGCTGCTGGTTCACCTGGTCCTTCTAGTGCACACAGATTGAGAGCTACGCGCGCGCGCGGCAGGCGACAGGACCTTTATGCTAGTAGAAGGGGAGTCAGCTGATCAAGCCGATCAGCTGACTCCAGCTATGCTCCGGATTGGCTGAGTGACTTGGGCGGCGCTGTGGAGCGCTCTGGGTATATATAGGACTTGCCTGTCAGTTGCAAGTTGTCTGCTGTTGCGAATGCTTACGTGTGAGCACTCAGACCCTAGTCAGATCTTACAGTGTGTTAGAACCAGCCGGAGCGGGGAATTCACACTTAGTCAGATTCCGTTGATAGCTTATAGCACTTTTGTATTGTGAGACTTGTATACCATTCTGTAGACTAGTTCCCAGGTGTTGAAACCAAGGACTTCACACCTAAAGACTAGGAGAATGCTACATTGCTACTGTTTATGTGTTAGACTAGTTCCCAGGTGTTGAAACCAAGGACTTCACACCTAAGACTAGGAGATTGCTACATTGCTACTGTTTATGTGTTAGACTAGTTCCCAGGTGTTGAAACCAGGGACTACAAACCTAGATTAGGATTGATATATATTACTGTTTACCTGTTATGATCTCTGACTTTCCTGACCATTCTCCTGCTTACTGATTCGGTACTTCTGCCTATCTGATAAACTGTTGCCGACATTGCCTGTACCCGGATACCGAATCAGTCTTCCGTCTCTGTACGTTATCTGTCCGAATGTTACTGACCTTGCTTGTCTGACCTTTCTGGCTGTTACCTAACCCTTAGGTGATCAGCTTTACTGTACTGTCTGTGACACTTGCTCTTCAGGTGTTCATTAGCTGCAAGAACAGGCTTATGGTCACCTGCTCCTCAGGAGACCATCTTGCAGCACAGTCAGTGGTCTCTACCTCTCAGGGGTCCACTGGCTGCAGTACAGTCTGATCCCCTGCCCCTCAGGGAATCCTTGGCTGCAGTACAGTCTGATTCCCTGCTCCTCAGGGAATCCTTGGCTGCAGTCCAATCATAATCTCTCAATACTCCAGTTATCACTCTTGCGCCCCAGTCAGTGGTCCCTGCTCCTCAGGTGTCCACTGGCTGCAGTACAATCTGATTCCCTGCTCCTCAGGGAATCCTCGGCTGCAGTTCAATCATAAACACTCATTACACCAGTTATCTCTCTTGCAGCTCAGTCGGTGGTCCCTGCTCCTCAGGTGTCCACTGGCTGCAGTACAATCTGAATTCCCTGCTCCTCAGGGAATTCTTGGCTGCAGTAGTGTCTGTATCTCCCGCTTTTTAGGGAGATAACTTCTCTGATTACTGTTGCACCAAACACAATACCACATTGGGTGTCTCGTGTCTAGCTATACTAGTATTATTGGTGATTCTGCAGATCACCACATAATCAGGTATAGCATCTGTATTATTGGTGATACTGCAGATCACCAATAATCAGAAAAAATCTGTGTTGCTGACACCAGTCGTTACATCACATTTATAATATTAAGGTGGCCACTAACGGTACAATCTTTTCCACCCAATTTTAACAAATCTATGCAGTATAAGGGTAAACTGAGTGAATATATTGAATGGATAATTTAGGCAGTTACCTTCTATTCCATAGAAGGTAAGATTGGATTAAAAAGATTGTACCGCTAGCTTTAGTAAGATGAACACTGTTGCATCCTGCTTCACCTGCTGATGTAGTCAGAGGTCTCCAGCAGGTGGCTCTGCTATTTTTTTTTACCATTCCCAGTTTCAACACAAGATGGAGTATCTCAGTTTGGATATTTGTGTCTATTCGACAGTTATTTCCTTTCAGTCAATCACTTGGACTTCCTATTTAAAGAGAAACTCCAACCTAGAATTTAACTTTATCCCAATCAGTAGCTGATACCCCCTTTTACATGAGAAATATAATGATTTTCACAAACAGACCATCAGGGGGCGCTGTATGACTGATTTTGTGCTGAAACACCTCCCACAAGAAGCTCTGAGTACCGCGGTACTCTGGGCAAACTGCCACAATGTAACAATGTTCACAGACAGGAATTAGCTGTTTACAGCTGTCTCTAACAGGCAAAACAGCTAGGAGCAGCTACATAACCTGCCCACGGTAAAAATGTCACCATGTAATACATGTCAGAATGTGAATCTGGGAGAGGAAAGATTTTACAATGAGCAAACACTGATTAAATCATTTATACATAATTATGGTAAAAAATGAAGCACTTTTTTTACTACATTATTTTCACTGGAGTTCCTCTTTAAGACTGCCACATCGCTTGCAAGATTGCCAGAACTTCAGTTAGCTTGGCTTGTGTTGCTGGTCCACTTCCTTGTACTCTGCTCTGTATTCACTTCTCCTGAGCTGTTCGTGTATGACTTTGGCTTGCTTCTTGACCTTACTCCGGTTACCTGATTCTGTATAGAGATGGCCCGAACGGTTCGCCGACGAACAGGAACTGGCAAACTTCCATGGTTCGCAATCGCGGAGAACCGCAAACTTTTTCGAAAGTTCAATCCGCTCCTTTACTACAGCATTAGGGTCAACTTTGACCCTCTACATCACAGTCAGCAGGCACATTGTAGCCAATCAGGATACACTCCCTCCTGGAGCCCCACTCCCCCTTATAAAAGGCAGGCAGCGTCAGGCATTTCACTCACTCTTGTGTCTGCAGTAATTGGAGAAGGGAGAGCTGCTGCAGAGAGAGATATAGGGAAAGCTTAGTTAGGCTCTTGTAGGCCTGTTAGCTTGCTCCTTGCTGATTCTTATTGCTAAAAAAGCATCCCTCAACAGCTCTTTTGAGAGCTAATCTTGTTCTTGTGATCTTTTTTTTTTTTTATTATTATTTTTTTTTTAGTGGCCCACTTGCATTATATACAGAAAAGAAGAATTCCCTTGCGCTCCAATGTGGAGGGTATGATCACATGCAACAATCTTCCCAACTCCTTGGTATGCTGTAATGTGCTGCTCCAGAAAATCAGGGCAAAGTAGATCTAAAGAAAGAAATGGAGCGCACTATAGTGCATTACCAAGGCTTGGCTTTTATTCGCAAATGTACAAGTAATACTCACAAGATATAGCAATAAAAGACGCTTCTCAGCGGTACAGCCAACCGCTTCACTCTCTGGCAATATGTCGGCGGCGCGCTGTGGCCAGCAGCGCGATCTCCGGTGGACTGGAAGCCGTATCGCTCTGGGAGTGGGCGTGGCTGGAGGTCAGCGTGCATAGGACGTCATGACGCGTTTCGGCGCTCTGCGCCTTCGTCAGATGACGTCTCTATGCACTGCACGTAGCCAGTATATCCCTCACCTCACCCCTTACCCCATTTTTATTCCTTAATGTGTCATTTTTATTCCTTAATGTGTCATTTTTATTCCTTAATGTGTTATAACAACCTTTTATCCTGGAGCGCCCAGATATCCTATTGTACAGCTCCATTCCTGCCCACTGTTAGTTTTGTTTTGTTCATTTTTAAATAAAGTTTTGATATTCAAGAGCTTTCCTGTAACCATGACTACGGCTCAGGACTCTTGCTAAATAGCGTGCAGTGCATAGAGACGTCATCTGACGAAGGCGCAGAGCGCCGAAACGCGTCATGACGTCCTATGCACGCTGACCTCCAGCCACGCCCACTCCCAGAGCGATACGGCTTCCAGTCCACCGGAGATCGCGCTGCTGGCCACAGCGCGCCGCCGACATATTGCCAGAGAGTGAAGCGGTTGGCTGTACCGCTGAGAAGCGTCTTTTATTGCTATATCTTGTGAGTATTACTTGTACATTTGCGAATAAAAGCCAAGCCTTGGTAATGCACTATAGTGCGCTCCATTTCTTTCTTTAGATTTGCATTATATACAGCCCTGTCAGTCAGTTGCAGCTGGCCTTTGCCCCTTGGTGGTAATTCCTACTGTGCCACTGCCAGACCCAGCACATTCAGTGACTACCTGTATATGTGACAGGCAGCTGCACATTTGTAATCTTAATCACCGCACCTGTTCACTGTTCAGTGCACCTACCTACCTACCTACGTGGGCGCACGCATTGTTAATACCACCAGTCATTGCACCTGTTCACGGTACCTGTGTGTGTGTGTGACAGCTGCACATTTGTAATACCAATCACTGCAGTGCATACCTGTAACCTGTTCAGTGCACCTATGTGACCGTAAGCAGTGTAATATACCACCAGTCACTGCACCCGTTCACGGTACCTGTGTGTGACAGCTGCACATTTGTAATACCAATCACTGCAGTGCATACCTGTAACCTGTTCAGTGCACCTACGTGACCGCAAGCAATATTTAGTAGACCCTTCTTTAGCAGAATTACAGCCTCTAAATGCTTCTTGTAGTTTCCAATGAGAGTCTGGATTCTGGTTGAAGGTATTTTGGACCATTCCTCTTTACAAAACATCTCTAGTTCATTCAGGTTTGATGGCTTCCGATCATAGACAGCTCTCTTTAACTCACACCACATATTTTAAATTATATTCAGGTCTGGGGACTGAGATGGCAATTCCAGAATGTTGTACTTGTTCCTCTGCATAGATGCCTTAGTGGATTTTGAGCAGTGTTTAGGGTTGTTGTCTTGTTGAAAGATCCAGCAAAGGTGCAGCTTCAGCTTTGTCACTGATTCCTGGACATTTGTCTCCAGAATCTGCTGATACTGAGTGGAATCCATGCATCCCTCAACTTTGGAAACATTCCCAGTCTCTGCACTGGCCCACAGCATGGAACCACCACCATATTTTACTGTAGGTAGCAGGTGTTTTTCTTGAAATGCTGTGTTGTTTTTCCTCCATGCATAACGCCCAAATAACGCAATTTTAGTTTCAGCAGTCCACAGCACCTTATTTCAAAATGAAGCTGGCTTGTCCAAATGTACTTTAGCATACCTCAAGCTGCTCTGTTTGTGCTGTGGGTGGAGAAAAGACTTCCTCTGCATACAGCATCTCCTTGTGTACAGTGTGCCGAATGGTTGAACGATGCACAGGTACTCCATCTAGGAGAAATATCTCTGTAAATGGACAATTGTGTGTAAAAAAAAAAAAAAAATCTAATTTACAGAAATATTTCTCCCACCCAGCATGGGTATGTGTAAAAATACATCCCAAAACACATTATAAAATTTCTCCTGAGTACGGCGATACCACGTGTGACACTTTTTTGCAGCCTAGGTGCGCTAAGGGGCCCAAAGTCCTATGAGCACCTTTAGGCTTTACAGGGGTGCTTACAATTTAGCACCCCCCAAAATACCAGGACATTAAACACACCCCACAAATGACCCCATTTTGGAAAGTAGACACCCCAAAGTATTCAGAGAGAGGCATGGTGAGGCCGTGGCAGATTTCATTTTTTTTTTGTCACAAGTTAGCAGAAATGGAAACTTTTTTTTATTTAATTTTTTTGTCACAAAGTGTCATTTACCGCTTACTTGTGACAAAAAATAAAATCTTCTTTGAACTCACCATGCCTCTTAGTGAATACTTTGGGATGTCTTCTTTCCAAAATGGGGTCATTTGGGGGGTATTTATACTATCCTGGAATTCTAGCACCTCATGAAACATGACAGGTGCTCAGAAAAGTCAGAGATGCTTCAAAATGGGAAAATTCACTTTTTGCACCATAGTTTGTAAACGCTATAACTTTTACCCAAACCAATACACTTATTGGATTTTTTTTATCAAAGACATGTAGCACAATAAATTTGGACAAACATTTATATAGAAATGTTACTTTATTTGAAAAATGTCAGCACAGAAAGAAATTTTTTTTTTTGACAAAATTCATGTCTTTTTTTGATGAATATAATAAAAACTAAAAATCACAGCAGCAATCAAATAGCACCAAAAGAAAACTGTATTAGTGACAAGAAAAGGAGGTAAAATTCATTTAGGTGGTAGGTTGTATGACCGTGCAATAAACCGTTAAAGCTGCAGTGGTCTGAATGGAAAAAAAGTGTCTGGTCCTTAAGGGGTTTTAAGACTGCAGTCCTTAACCACTTGCCGACCGCGCACTCATACCGCGCGTCGGCAAAGTGGCAGCTGCAGGACCAGCGACGCAGTTCTGCGTCGCCGGTTGCAGGCTAATTAATCAGGAAGCAGCCGCTCGCGCGAGCGGCTGCTTCCTGTCAATTCACGGCGGGGGGCTCCGTGAATAGCCTGCGGGCCGGCGATCGCGGCTCGCAGGCTAAATGTAAACACAAGCGGAAATAATCCGCTTTGTTTACATTGTACGGCGCTGCTGCGCAGCAGCGCCATAAGGCAGATCGGCGATCCCCGGCCAATCAGCGGCCGGGGATCGCCGCTATGTGACAGGGGACAGCCTGTCACTGGCTGCACAGGACGGATAGCGTCCTGTGCAGCGCGGATCACCGGGGGAGAACAGGTAGGAGAGGGAGGGGAGGAATTCCGCAGCGGAGGGGGGCTTTGAGGTGCCCCCCCCCCCGCAACACCCATCAGGCAGGAGCGATCAGACCCCCCCAGCACATCATCCCCCTAGTGGGGAAAAAAGGGGGGCGATCTGGTCGCTCTGCCTGCACCCTGATCTGTGCTGGGGGCTGCACAGCCCACCCAGCACAGATCAGCTAAAACAGCGCTGGTCCTTAAGGGGGGGTAAAGGGTGGGTCCTCAAGTGGTTAAGTGGTTAACGTCAATATTGAAAACAAATACAATCAAACAATAAACAACATACTGTTTTGCAAGCTTGCCATCTGGTTTAATATATGCTGTCCAGGGACAGCTGTACTGTACCAGCACTTAAAGAGGGTCTGAAACCCCCAAAATACTTCTTTTTACTTGCCTTTTATCTTAATCACTTGCCTTCAGTCGTTTTTCACCTTATGCATCCAATCAATTTTCACTTCCCATTCATTCGCCAATAACTTTATCACTAATTATCACAATGAATTGATCTATATCTTGTTTTTTCCACCACCAATTAGGCTTTCTTTGGGTGGTACATTTTGCTAAGAATTATTTTTTTCCAAATGTATTTTGAACGGGAATATTAAGAAAAAAATTATTTCTCAGTTTTCGCCTATTATAGCTTTAAAATAATACATGCTACCGTAATTAAAACCTATGTATTTTATTTGCCCATTTGTCCCGGTTACACCATTTAAATTATGTCCCTATCACAATGTATGGCGCCAATATTTTATTTGGAAATAAAGGTGCATTTTTTCAGTTTTGTGTGCACATGCATATTAAAAAAGTTCAGACCCTTAGGTTACTATTTATGTTTTTGGTTTTTAATTGTAATTTTTTTTTCATGAAATATTTTACAGAATTTGGGTAATTTTTGGTGTAGGAGGTAAACAGTTAATTTTAAATGTAATAATGTGTGTTTATTTCATAAAAAATGTATGTAGCTGTAGTTTTACTATTTGGCCACAAGATGGATGCAGTCAAATTTTTTTTTTGTCCTGGGAGCGAGCATTCTCGCTTCCAGGAAATATAAGGAGGACGGGAAACTTTTTTTTTCTTCAGAAAGATTGTGGCTTCTCAAAGAAGCCTTCGGTCTTTCTACAGGGGACTTGGATCAATAAATAGTAACTATGTTCCCATTCATTGATCTCCGGGCTAACGGTGGGCGGCCAAAAGGCTAAAATGGTTAAGCAATATGAGCATGAGCATTCCCGCGGCAAAACAATGCCTTTATACCCCCCAAATCACCAGGGAAAAATGTGGGGATCGCTTCCTGGTAGAGGCAGAGATTTGCACAGTAGCTCTGCCTCTACTTGAGTCAATCTCAGCTGATCGCCGCCTCTCTGGAAAACGGTGGAGATTGACTCCAGCAGAGGCAAAGCTACAGCGCAAAGCTCTGCCTCCCTGGGCAGCAAAATCCACGACCTGGAAAGTCGTGGAATTTTGCTCCGGGATTTGGGTGGTATAAATACATAGTTCTGCCACGGGAATGCGGCGTTTCAGCTATGATCATGTTGCTTAAGATAAATGCCAAGTAAAAATAATTATTTTTGATGGGTTTGCCGTGAGAGGACTTTCTAACTATGGGTTCCATATCCTATGAAATTTCATAGTGCAGCCCCTATTTCTGAATGTTATATTCTCCAGTGAGAGGTTATCATTCATGATTTTTTTCATAGTTCTATTTTAGGTAGTTTGGGATTCATCCAGTTTAACACCACTTATTTGCAAAGAAACATGCTTACCTTATCAGTAATCAGTAAGGTTTTGACCAGGTTTCCTCATCTAGGATTCCTAATAACGCAGTTTGAGGAGTGGGGGTGATACTAACATTTGTAATTTCAGTGATCAGGTGCGTTGTAGAATCATTTCTGCATGTCAACTCACTGCCCATATAATTCTATCGGCCTGTTCACAACACTGCATTGTAACTGAACACATTATTCTAACTCGCTGCATGCAGGATTTGTATAAAAGTCTAGTCTCCTTTGTAGTTCACGCTCATTATAATGCTAGCATGAACTGCAACCAAGATGAGGGCACTGCCAAATCATCTGCCAATAGTCAGGAGCATATGTATGACACCTCAGGCATGAATCTGTCTGGGTATTTCGGCATTCTGGAGGAGGATAAACTTAGTAAAGTAGAAAGATTTCTATGAGGCTGTCATTGGCTGCTACAGATACCTGGGAAGGGGGGGGGGCAGTCCTCCTCAGACAAGTCAGGTATCCAGCCTATCCACTTATCTATACCATAAGGATTACTGCTGTTATTTTTGTATGCCACTATGTATAAATACAACATTGAAATTAGTCCTGAGTGCCCCTGTATTCTAAAAACCCCTATCAAAGGATACTTAGAAAAAGACTATGTGCCTCCACCATATTGAGCCTGAAGAGCATGTCTAAACTGTGCGCAGCTGTAAGCAGCAATAGGGTCCAGTTCTTGGCACATTAACATTGCTGTGCATTTCCTCAAATAAGATAAGACTATTATTGTCCTCTATATCTTCTAATTTGCACTATCCCTTCAAGGCCCACCATCTAGTGTCCTGGGATGATGTCAGTTCATTGATAGCTGGGTTATTCCAAAGTGGGGACTCAATCATAACATCAAAGTATTTTGCAATAGCCTTTGTCTGAGCCCTCACCTCATGACACACAGCCTCCAACAATCCCAGGAGAGGACATTCTCCCAAAGCCCATTCAATGTGCCTTTCAGACTAGGGAAGGGGTTCCCCAGAAAACCAAGACGCTATGTGTCGGGAACTGCCCAGGTAAATAGCAGATGAAGAAGTCTAGGAGAGGAAGGCCTCCATCCTACTTAGACAGCAATGTGGGAATAGGGATGCTTCACCGAGGTGCGAGCAGGCAATTCCTATAGGTATCAGGCAGCTCTGGGATCCACAAAAAAGGACCCTCCCCCCACCCACGTTTTCTGCACATTCTTTCGTCCCCCTCCCCCCCTTCCCCTCCATTTGTTTTAAATGGTGGAGATCGACCCTTTCATTCTCCTTTAGCATTTGATTGAGCATAGCTTTAGTATTAGCATAACCCCACCCGTAAGAGTTATTCAATTTGTGGAGTCCATTTATTTACATGGACCAGCCTATTATACATATTCATTTTTTTGCCAAGCATCATCTTTCCTCACCCCTTCCTTGCGCTTCCCTTCCCCTCCCCATGTTCCACCTAATAAAGTTTATTGCGATTAATCCATCCCACTTCATGCCAATTGGCCAATTTTTGACATGTGTCATGCTCCTATGTTTATAAATGTAACCACCGACATACTGCTTTTTATTGATCTGAAGAAACGGAGGGTGTACCTCTGTGAAACGCGTCATCTCCGATGCCAATAAACCCGCTTAAACTTTCTCACATACTATTTAGTCTCTCAGGACGCTCTTTTCTTTTGTTTTGAAGTCCTTTTTTGTGGATCTCAGAGCTGCCCGATACCTATAGAAATTGCCTGCTCGCACCTCGGGGAAGCATCCCTATACTTATTTAGTCTCTCAGAGTGCTCTTTTCTGTTGTTTTGCAGTCCATCCAACTTAGGTCTTTGTAAAGCAGAGAATTTCAGCCTAGTATTACCCCAGATGAATGGAGACATTGATGTCTTTAAAGAGCGTCCTAGGGATAGTGATCACCACATGTTCTGTAATGTTTAATAATATTTTGTGCAATAAAATAATTTAAATAAGATTTATTCTTCCTGCTGGATTCATCAATCTTTACTCACCTAATATTTATTATTATTATTAATACCAATAATAATAATAATAATGAAAAAATGAATACTACAGTGATAGTAATATTTTTCTCACATTTTCTTTTTAAAGGCATTTTCAACCTTCAGTTCTGGGAACTGACATTTTACTAGCAGAATTGTGACAAAGGAGATGACTATTGCAGGGTAGGGGGGCATCTCAAGGCCTATTGATCTCCTTCACAGTGGTGCGTTGCGGTGTAACGGCCACTTTGTAACAAAGCTTACTGCACTGAAATGCACCACCTCACGTCACATTCAAAGTGCAGCAATAGCGTTACGGTATATCGAGTTGTGTTTCTGCTAAACAAGCACAATAACAGGTATAGCGAAGCATACTTTTGACGCGTACGTTAAAAAGGGGCGCTGGGAAAAAAGGGCGCCGGGTTTTTAACGATAAGCATTGATAACGTTTAAAAATGTATTGTACTGTATTTCGTTTAAAATTAATGTTTTGTAAAGTTATAAATCATTAAATAATGTGCATTAAATGGGCAATAGTAAAAACGTTAATCTTTCGTTTAAATAGTGAAACGTATAATAACGTTTAAAAAAAAAAATTACTAAGTAACCTTCCCTGTACCTACCCCTAGCCCCTAGACCCCCCTGTTGATGCCTAAACCTAAGACCCCCCCTGTTGGTGCCTAAGTAACCCTCCCTGTACCTACCCCTAACCCCTAGACCCCCCTGTTAGTGCCTAAACCTAAGACCCCCCTGTTGGTGCCTAAGTAACCCTCCCTGTACCTACCCCTAACCCCTAGACCCCCCTGTTGGTGCCTAAACCTAAGACCCCCCTGTTAGTGCCTAAACCTAAGACCCCCCTGTTGGTGCCTAAACCTAAGACCCCCCTGTTGATGCCTAAACCTAAGACCCCCCCTGTTGGTGCCTAAGTAACCCTCCCTGTACCTACCCCTAACCCCTAGACCCCCCTGTTGGTGCCTAAACCTAAGACCCCCCTGTTAGTGCCTAAACCTAAGACCCCCCTGTTGGTGCCTAAACCTAAGACCCCCCTGTTGGTGCCTAAACCTAAGACCCCCTGTTGGTGCCTAAACCTAAGACCCCCCTGTTGGTGCCTAAACCTAAGACCCCCCTGTTGGTGCCTAAACCTAAGACCCCCCTGTTGGTGCCTAAACCTAAGACCCCCCTGTTGGTGCCTAAACCTAAGACCCCCCTGTTGGTGCCTAAACCTAAGACCCCCCTGTTAGTTTTTTCGTTTAAAAATAATGTTTTAAAAAAAAATTTGTACTGTTTTTCGTTTAAAAATAATGTTTAAAAAAAATTATTGTACTGTTTTTCGTTTAAAAATTAAATTTAAAAATGTATAAATCATTAAATAATGTGTAATCATGAGAAGCAGTAATAAAACATTAAGTCTCCGGGCGCCGCTTTTAAAACGTTATTTTTCTCCGGTGCCCTTTTTTCCTATCGGGCGCCCATTAAACGATATTTATTATAGGAGTGAATGGCGGCGCCCGATTTGTCCACTAGCCTCAGGCGCCCGAATTTACTGTTCCCACTTTTGACTGTATGCTGCACTGTATGTTACGCAACACAATGTCACTGTTTGTGACGTGCCGTACAACTTTTTCATTATATGGGGAACACAACACAACACACTGTGGATGTAGCCTTAAGAATTGCATAAAAATACCTAGTTAATATGGGTTTACAAACTGGAACCCTCATAACTTGATTCTGTTATGGAGACAATAATAAATAATTTTATTTTTGTTTGGTTTCCTTTTTTTCGTTGAAAGATTTTTCCATGTTTTAGGTGCATTTTTTTTTTTTTTTACTTTTAGTTTGTGAATAGGTCTGTAATAAGCTTTTACATGTGGGTGGGGTGGATATCTGGAAGACCCCTTTTATTTAAAGGGAGGCTCGGTCCACACTACATGCGATTGCAGAATGCAATCCGTGGTTCGGGCTCCGGTTTTTAAAAACAGGTGGGATGTAGGGATAAAAAAACGGATCCATGCTGTATCTTTGCAGCACGTTTCTGTAACGATTGGTGTCAGCAACCAGAGAGATAAGTCCTCTTATTATTACTACCTCGTCTTCATAGGCACATGAAGGTGAAGAAGCACTTATTGTCCTGCATTGGAACAAGAGTGCCTTGCACCTAAGGTCCTGCTAAATGTTAGAGCATGTGGCCTCGTCCAGCATAGGGTAAGGGAGCACATGCTTACTTTTGCTTACTGTACTTACTTCACTGAGTCTTCTGTCCCCCTTTCTTCTTTCCATCATCTTCCACTGTATTTATGTTGGTTGCACATCTGCCAGCACTTATCAGATACACCAATTTATAATTATAATGGTGGAGCTGACCACAAGAAGTGAAAGCAGAGGATTGTCTGGGACCTTTTACTGCATTAATCTGTTCTGCTTCAGCAAAGGGGAGAGTAGCAGACAGTTGATTAAACAATAATGATAGTGATGATTGCTGGCTTGGCTGAAGAGTATCAGGACACGAGTGGTAACCTAACCACAATGATAGTGAGTGGAAGTTTGCAGAGACAGAGGTCTAGTTTGTCACTGGGGGAGGGGGGGGGGGTGTCTGTTGTTTGTTAAATCTTCCTTGTCTCTATTTTTGAATCCTCAAATAGTTTGCATACCACTGAATTAAAGTTGATGCAGCCACACAAATGTATGCAGCTTGAAAATGAACCAAGCAAATCCTGCTGAGGTAAAATCTGATTGGTCCATTTTCAAGCTACATAAATTTGCATACAAAAATTACATAATTCTGCATCAACTCAAAGTTATTTGCATTTCATTGATCATCTCTAATGTTAGACTTACAGGTCTATAATTTCCCAGACCTGATTTTTTTGGCTCTCTTAGATAATGGGAGAACATGGGCCATGTGCCAATCTATTGAAAATATTGCACTTGAAAGAGCATCACAAAAGATAATATAAAATAGTTTATTAATAACTAAATTTCATTCCCTTAAAGAGGAACTCCAGTGAAAATAATGTAGTAAAAAAAGTGCTTCATTTTTTACCATAATTATGTATAAATGATTTAGTCAGTGTTTGCTCATTGTAAAATCTTTCCTCTCCCAGATTCACATTCTGACATTTATTACATGGTGACATTGTTACTGTGGGCAGGTTATTTAGCTGTTTCTAGCTGCTCTGTCTGTTACAGACAGCTAATAACAGCTATTTCCTGTCTCTGAACATTGTTACATTGTGGCAGTTTGCCAGCAGTACCGCGGTATTCAGAGCCTCTTGTTGGAGGGGTTTCAGCACAAAATCAGTCACACAGCGCCCCCTGATGGTCTGTTTGTGAAAATCATTGTCTTTCTCATGTAAAATGGGGTATCAGCTACTGATTGGGAAAAAGTTCAATTCTTGGTTGGAGTTTCTCTTTAACACTCGAGGGTGGATGTCCTCTGGGTCTGGTGCCTTATCTGTTTTGATTTTATTAATTCTTGCCTTCACTCCTTCCTGCATTAAGTATTTAATATTGAAATCAGAATGTGCAATTACAAGTCTATATAAACTGCGCATGAGCAGGACTCTCCCAGCCATGGCCTTTTTTCACCCGCCTTAAGTTTCTTTTAAATAGGAACTGTAAGGTGGAAACCACCAGTGTTAATCTGATGGTATGTTTTTCAGAGAAACACCAGTCTTCAGAGAGAAAAAAGTGCTGTAGTCAATGGAAATCAAGCTAGAAAGATGAAATTCCTCCTGTTCAGTGATGTTTATTTTAGTCTAATTATTATACAGCCTTGGATGTACTGGCTTGTGGGTAATGACTTCACATGAAGCTCCTCCTTGGTTTCAGAATAGGTTATGCAGCTCACATTTGATGACTGATATCTCTGAGGACTGATTTGAGGACAGTCATCCTACACAAACCAAATTTGGAGGGTAGGGAGGGGACCCCAAACTACCTTTGTGCCAAATTACATTGTTATCTTGTGAACCAGCGGGCCTGAGGGGCTGCAAAATCTGGTGATGAGTGTGAAGATATCGAGCCTTAAATATCAGCAGCATAATCTGCACAGGATTAGATACAGCTCTGACATAGTAGTCTAGTGGAGAGCAAAGAAACTGCAGACAGATGTTGCAGTCAGAAATAGCACAATAGCGAGGCTGAATGAAAACCAGTCTATTGCACACTGAAAGAACAAAGGTGCTTAATTTTTACAATAATTATGTATATATGATTTAGTCAGTGTTTGCCCATCGTAAAATCTTTCCTCTCTCTGATTTACATTCTCCAAAATTGCACAGTGAAGGGAGAGAGTGGTTCCCCTGTAAGTACTTCCTGTAATGCTATGAAACGGTGACCAAGTGTGAAAAAAAAAATACCTGTTGGTGTCCATAAAGCTGCTTAGAAGCAGTAAACAGTCTGTTGCGGGCCCCGACCTCTCCCCCCCAGTTGGGATTGCTGATCCGGATACAGTTTTTCCATAAAGCAAACTGCCCAGCCGCGGATAGCTATGGGGAAAAACTGTATCCGGGTCAGCAATCCCAACCCGGGGGAGGGGGGGGTGTCAGGGGCCTGCAATGGACTGTTTGCCTGCCAGATGGAGGCAGTAAGGATGCAGACCATGTCCCAGCAGCTTTATGGACACCAACAGGTTTTTTTCACACTTGATCACCTCCGGGGGCACCTACCTGGCTAACCTATACTGTGGGCAACTACTGTATACTGGCTACCTATACTGGCGGTAACTATACCAGGCTACTTATACTAGGGGCAACTATTCTAGGCTACCTATACTGGAGGCAACTATACTGGTTACCTATACTGGGGCAACTATACTGGCTACCTATACTGGAGGAAACTATACTGGCTACCAATACTGGGGGCAACTATACCAGGCTACCTATACTGGGGGCAACTATACTGGCTACCTATACTGGAGGCAGCTACATTGGCTACCTTTACTGGTGGCAACTATGCCTGGCTTCCTATACAGGGGGCACCTACAGTGCTGCCCATGATTATTTATACCCCCCGGCAAATTTTGACTAAGGCTTTGTTCACATCTAGAATCACAATTGCTGAGGCCAGCGTTTTGCGATTGTGTGAGTGATTTTTTTTTGCGCCTCCCGGCGCTTAATTGCATGCTATGAATTTTTGTAAAGCGCTTTTCTAAGCGCTTTTGCAGAACGGTTTGTTTGTTCACTTCCTGACGCAAGTCAGGAAGTGAGCTCTTTAACCCAGAAAAGAATAAATACAATGTATTTATTCTTAAAAGCGCTGGGAAAATCGCTATACTAAGCACTTTTTTTGAGCGTTTTGCTTCCTTTGCCCCATTTTCAAACTGCCCCAAAAATGGTGCAGACAGAGCTTTGGTGAGCAGATCGGAATCGAACCGCTCAGATGTGAACACTCTCATAGGGAATATTTGCACAAGCGCTTTTAGGGCGATTTTGAAAATCGCCGGCACTTTAAAAAAGGCGAAAACGCCCTAGGTGGTTATTACAGCAATCAAACACTTCCTATAATTGCAGACCAGATTTTTGCATGTCTCCACAGGTATTTTTGGCCATTCAGCTTTAGCAATGAGCTCCAAATCTTTCAGGTTGGAGGGTCTTCTTGCTATCACCCTGATCTTTAGCTTCCTCCACAGATTCTCAATTGGATTCAAGCGAGGACTCTGACTGGGCCACTCAATAACGTTAATGTTGTTGTCTGCTAACCATTTCTTCATCACTTTTGCTGTGTGTTTTGGGTCATTGGCATGCTGAAATGTCCACTGATGCCCAAGGCCAAATTTCTCTGCAGGCTGCCTGATGTTGTCATTGAGAATCCTCATGTATTGCTCTTTTTTCATGGTGCCATTTACTGTGATTAGGTTTCTCAGTCCATAGGCTGAAAAACACCCCCAAAGTATTAGGTTCCCACCACCATGTTTGACAGCGGGGATGGTGTTTTTTGGGTTGAAGGCTTCTTTTTTACACCAAATGAAGGAAACATCAATGTGCCTAAACAATTCAATTTTTGTTTCATCTGACCATAACACAGAAGACCAGAAGTCTTCTTCTTTGTCCAGATGAGCATTTGCAAAGTCCAAGCAAGCTTTTGTGTGCCTTATCTGGAGACGTTGCGTCCATCCGTGGAACCCAGCAATGTGCAGTGTCCGTTGGATTGTCTGACTTGAGACATTGCCACCAGCAGAGACTAAATTCACCAGGATGGCCTTGATTGTGATTCTTGGATTCTTTTTCACCTCTCTCACTATCCTCTTGGCCAACACAGTTGTCACTTTTGGCTTCTGACCGACCATGTCCTCTGAGATTTTCCACACTGTGGAACATCTTGTATTTTTTAATAATACTTTGCACTGTAGCCACTGGAACTTGAAAACATTTAGAAAAGGCCTTGTAGCCCTTTCCTGACTCGTGAGCAGCCACAATGCACAGCTGCAGGTTCTCACTGAGCTCCTTTGTCTTAGCCATGACTGTCCACAAACCAGCTACAGAAAGCTGCTTTTTTTCACCTGTTGAGTTGATTAAAACAGCTGTTCTCAATTAATCAGGGTAATTAGGATGCTTTAGAACAGTTTGGACTATTTGTAATGGTATAGAACTCTGGATTTTCCCACAGACTGCGACAGTTTGTGAAGGGTATGAATAATTTTGGACAAGGCACTTTTTGCTCAAATGTAAAGAAAAGCTAAGAAATATTTTTTTCCACAATAATGCCTCTTGTACATCGTCATATTATCTTTTGGGAGACACCTATGTCATTTCCTGTCAAAAATTACTTGCTGGTTGAATAAAAGTAACTTTAAGTCAAAATTTGCCAGGGGTATGAATAATTATGGGCAGTATTGTGTACCTGGCCACCTGCCTACCTATACTGAGGGTGTTTTTTTAATCGCACCGCAGCTATAACGTGTGGTGCAAATTGTCTGGTGCGGTGCAATCATTTCAAGTCGAGAAGGGAGGGAGGGGGGGGGTGCATCCTCACAAGTTGACTTCTGACTGTGTGGGGCATTTTTTCTACACCACACTGACCAGGTAAGATGATTTGTTTTCTTCTCTCTTTTGCTTATCTATTTTTCTTTTACTCATAACACACTCTCTTTTATTTTGTTTGCATGAAAACAAATCCTCTCCCTACAGTTTGTCTTTAAGAAACTTTACAGTTATCAAGCTATAATTCAGTCATTTTTTTCTCTTTTCACTTCTGGTATTGAAAAGTTTATGGGAGAGGTATGAGCTGTTACAGCAATACATTAAAGAACAACTTGTGAAATATTAGTAAGGTTGAAATGGGCGTAGGACTTACCTCACAGCCAAAGCATCAGCCATGAAAAGGACTTTATTGAAAACAATGCTTTCCTTGGGACAAGCTTGCTTCATCAGGTGTTAAAGTCTACAAAAAAAGCATATAAAAAGCTTTCCAATAAACTCAAATACTCACAGATTACGTGTACAATATATGAAAATAGCATAGAAACCAGTGTGCAAGCACTATAAAAGAAATAGCATGTTTTACTCTAACTCATTTGCATAAAACTGCTTGACTATTCAAATATATATATCTTTTAATTCTCTGTTAAATGTGAATTGATAAAATATAAGTGTATGAAATAAAAAAAAAAAAAGTAAGATGGAATTCAAGAAAGGTAAAGAGGGCACAAGGAAGAGGGAGAGAGGGTGATCATGTTTATTTTAACATCTGTGAGGTGTTCACAGAATTTGGCTAATGTTAATTTTTGTGACATGAGGGATTAGTAATTAGTAAGTATAAATTTGATTACTTAATGCTTAAGCACCAAGTTTGAATGGGACTTTTTGCATGTGTGTAATTAGAAGAGAGAGATACGAGTACGAGTACGAGTACGAGAGTACGAGATATTATTAGTGTTGTATGGTCTTTTAGAGCAGGTACCATAGGTATGAATTCAAAGAACACAATAAGTAAAAATTAACAATTAGATATGTACTGAAAAGCTTTATAATCGAATGAACTTTATATTTAATGCCTCTTTCACACCAAGACGTTGCGTTTTAGGGGATGTTAAGGTCGCATAACGTGCCCCTAACACAATGCATGGTGGTGTTGAAGTTGGATGTCAGATTGAGCCGCGTTATGAGGCTCTTGGTGCTATCCTGGGAAGTCCGGATCTTTTCAATGATTCGGATGATTCGAATCAGATCATTGAAAAGACTTGGATCTTTAAACCGAATCTTTGAATCATTTTACTAGGGAAGCAGGAAGCAGGGGTGCAGCAGAGTGAGAGGTGCAGGAGAATGAAGGCACATTGAGGGTGCTAATGGGGAAGGGAGAGATGCAGCAGGAAGATTGTGCTTGTGCACAGAAGCTGCAGTTCCTGTTTCTTCCGGACATCCACTGTGAACCGAATCCTTCATTGTGATGATCCGACGATTCGACTCACAAAAAAGATCCACAAAGATCCGATTGTACGCTATTATTATTATTATTATTATTAAGACTTAGCAAACAAAATATCACCAGCTATGATACATGTATTGTATATGTTGTAACATGTCCATGCAGGCTCCAATATGTTGGGATAATGAATGGCCCCCAAGATCTCCCGATATGACCCCCTTAGACTTTTATCTTTGGGGTCATCTGAAGGCAATTGTCTATGCTGTGAAGATACGAGATGTGCAGCACCTGAAACTACAGATACTGGAAGCCTGTGCTAGCATTTCTCCTGTGGCGTTGCTATCAGTGTGTAAAGAGTGGGAGAAGAGGGTTGCATTGACAATCCAACACAATAGGCAGCACATTGAACACATTGTATGAGTGGTCAGAAACTTGTAAATAACTCATGAAAGAATAAAGTTACATTAAAACCAAGCACACCATTGTTTTTCTTGTGAAATTCCCAATAAGTTTGATGTGTCACATGACCCTCTTCCTATTGAAAAAACAAAAGTTGGATTCAAAATGGCCGACTTAAAAATGGCCACCATGGTCACCATCCATCTTGAAAAGTTTTCCTCCTAACATATACTAATGTGCCACAAACAGGAAGTTAATATCACCATCCATTCCCATTTTATTAAGGTGTATCCATTAGAGATGTTGTGAACTGTTCGCTCGGCGAACATCTCTGGGGCTTTTACTACTTCCGGGTCGCTCTGACCCGGAGTAGTACGCCTGCGCTGCCCGGCGAAGCGCGTCCTAGATCGCGCTCCTGTTGCCGGGCACTCTCTGCGCATGTGCGTGACGTCGTTCATGACGTCACGCACATGCGCAGATAGTGCCCGGCAACAGGAGCGCGATCTAGGACGCGCTTCGCCGGGCAGCGCAGGCGTACTACTCCGGGTTAGAGCGACCCGGAAGTAGTAAAAGCCCCATGTATTCAGAGATGTTCGCCGGCGAACGGTTCGGGAACCGTTCGCTACATCTCTAGTATCCATATAAATGGCCCACCCTGTATATCTAATCCTTAATATTCAAAAGCCCTACTAGCATCAGCTGTTTCATAAAATCAGTCTCCTTTATTAATTATCACTCAAACATACAACGTTTATAATAGCTCAGTTCAATGCACTTACAGCATGTAAATTATAGCTTATCCTGTGCTCCAAACACACAGCAATCAGTTGTAGCCATTTTGGATGTGCCCATCTTCAGGCCAAGAAAGCAACATATTATTACTAGTTGGCAATAACAATAATAAGTTGCTTTCTTGGCCTGAAGAGATAGACACATCGAAAATGGCAGTCAGTTGCAACTGTGTGCTACAATTGATTGCTATGTGTGCTAGCTTTGTTTGGAGCAATGGATTATTTACATATTTAGGCTACTTTCCCACCAAGACATTGCGTTTTAGGGAACGTCAAGGTCGCATAACGTGCCCCTAACGCAGAGCTTGGTGGTGTTGAAGTTGGATGTCAGATTGAGCTGCGCTATGCAGCTCTCAAAGCAGCCGCTCCAGGTTAGTGATAGGAAGTCCGGATCTTTTTAAAGATTCGGAACATTTGAATCGGATCATTGAAAAGATCCGGATCTTTGAACCGAATAATTTGAATCATTTTACTAGGGAAGCAGATTGGGTGAAATGACTAGCGGGACAGGACTTTTCCTGCACTGTACATTCTGTATGTTCCTGTTTCTTCCAGACAGACATCCACTGTGAACCAAATCTTTCATTGTGATG
Source organism: Hyperolius riggenbachi (assembly GCF_040937935.1). NCBI lineage: Eukaryota > Metazoa > Chordata > Amphibia > Anura > Hyperoliidae > Hyperolius > Hyperolius riggenbachi. Next base: position 173,108,568 of record NC_090652.1, on the reverse strand, counting down.
ATCCGGATGATTCAACTCACAAAAAAGATCCAGATCAAATGAACGATTCGTTCATGATCCGGACAACACTACAGTTCCACCACAGTGCAGTGAATATTAATTAGCCATGTGGCTGGCCGCGGAGGAGGAGGGGAGTCCCCCTCCTCCAGCATTACTGAGCATGTGCAAACAGTCTAACGTGGCTTAGCCCAGTATAACGTACAGCATGCAGCACTTTGTTTAAACGTGCTGCGTTACAATGTAACGCAACGTGTGCATTGTGAACAAGCACATTGATTTTACAGTGCTGTGAGTTAGGCTGCGTTACTGGCTGCTGTAACGTGGGACTTTAACGTCCCACTGTGAAACCAGCCTTAATGCCTTTGTATGCATGAAGATTTTAAGTAATATTTAAAAAGAAACTCCCAGTGCCCAAGGAGGCTTCAAGCTGTGCACAGTCTCCCTAAGTGAAGTGCCCTCTCAGCAGAAAGAGAAATATGGTACATGTGCCCCAGGATATGAACCCTGGTCTCCTGTGTCAAAGGCAGTGCCAACTAATATAGAGATTGACACAGCTAACGAATAAATAAATAAATTTATAAATAAATAAATAAATACATGTGAACTCTTCCTCCCTTTTCCCCTTTCCTTTACCCCTCCCTTTCCTGTTAGCATTTTATCTCATTCTATTTACAATTCATATAAGAAATCTCATTATGGATTACAGATTAGGGTAAAATACATAAACAGAAAATATGTTCTTAATGCAAAAGAGTTTATTTATTTATAAACAATTCATAACATTAATAAGCAAACAAGACCTTTGGAAAGTCAAGAAATTGTATGCAAATGAGCTAAAATGAGACATAACTCCCTTGTACCTATACCATTTGCACATTGGTTTCTATGCATGCCATTTTCATATGTTGTACATATAATTTATGTGAGTTAAGCAAAATGCCTTTCATGTGTTCTTTGTAGACTTTTTACACCTGATCCAGCATACTTGTTCTGAAGTGCCCTGTGTTCAATAAGTCTTTTTTTTTTCAGTATAGGCAATAATATTGGCTTCGACATAAGTCCTACTCAGTTTTTCTTGTAGGTGCTTTTTACAAGATCTTTATACTTCCTCCAAACCCATGTCCACTGGGAGAGGTATTTTTTTATCATTCATCCCTTGTGAAACATTACAGTGGGACCAACTTTAGGCGGGCCAGCTCTAAAATCACCATGAAACTCCAATAGTGGTTTACTAGACTGGCGACCAGAACCATATGAGCATTTTCAAACTGCATTTTCCTACCCCTCTCTAAACTGTTTCATCAGGTGGGTCTCCCCCTACTTACTTTCTCTTTGTGTCTAACCATTAATGTCAATTTTTCATGTGAATAAATACAATACTATACATTTCATTTAGCTATGTTACTTATGTTATCTTAGGTCTTATATTCAAACTCAAAAGAAAGATTTTTCACTTTGTTAAATATAGATACTAGACATCCTTTGTTTACAGGAAACGCTTACTTCTGTGTGCAAAAAAGGTCATTTAAAAAGTCCATAGGTAGCCAAAATATGTAATGCCGCATATCTTTTATGTGCCAGGGCAGAATTCCTACTCTTATAAAAAAAAGTGAGGTAGACTTGAATTTAAACTCACACAACTGTTTTGTGATGTGAAAAATATGTTCATTATATATTTTTATACCATAATGAGTCTTTATGTACCACTACCCTTTACTATAGACACATTAGATAAAATATTTAAAAAAAATTGTCTGGCAAATCTGAGTAATTTATTAACGGGAGATTTTAAAGTAGTGCCATGCTCAGCACTGAACATATCTAAATGGGGTGAAACAACACCGAAAAGTTTTATTAAGTAGTGGATAAGGCGGGTTGGAATTGCAGAATTCCAAATCCGAGGTAATTCTGAATGGAATTCCAACGACTTCCAACACGATCATTAAAGTCACTACTGTTAACTTCAGCTGTTATTTGCACAATTCCCATAAATGCAATCTTCACCAAATTTGCCAGATATCTCGGGGAGAATAGTGGGGGAAAATAATAATTTGAGAAAGTTGATTTTGAATAATGAAAAAAAAATGTCTGTAAACTGACAACTTGGGGAATTGAGAGGATTGCCGCCATTCACATTAGGGTCAATACCGCCAAATTCCGTGGTGAGTTGCAAAGCGCCCATACATTCTATCATCACCAAATTTGCTAGGTATGTTAGTAAGAATAGTGGGAACTGGACAAGTTTTTTTTTAAAATATATTGTAGTTTTGTAGAAAATTGTTTTTAAAAAGTTAAAAGAAAAAAAAATGTAATTGGTAAAATTACATTTTGCTGCGGTATCATATACCCACTTCAGCCTGCAGGTCACTTCACCTTCAAGATGGAAGTAACTTTATCACTACTCATCACACGTAAATGATCTACTGTATATCTTGTTTTTTTCACCACAAGCTTTTTGTGAGCGATACTTGTTTTCAGTAATTACTTTATTTTCTATGCATTTTGAAGGCAAATACACACACAAAAAAAGAAAAAATACACCATTTCTCCAATTACATCCCCCTATTGTTTTAAAATAAGCAATGCTACTATAAATAAAACCCACCCATGTTATTTGCCCATTAATCCCAGCTATCACAACATTTAAATTATGTTTCTAGTACAATGTATGTATGTACAATGTATATAATATCTTATTTGGAAAAAAAGGTGTATTTTTTCAATGGGTTTTTTTTTGTGTCCCATCAATTGTAAGCCCTTATCTACTAAAATAATATCATTAAATGACTTCCAAAGCTCCCTATCCCAGTTACCAAGCAAACATAGTTACATAGTTACATAGTTATTTTGGTTGAAAAAAGACATACGTCCATCGAGTTCAACTAGTATAAAGTACAACACCAGCCTGCTCCCTCACATATCCCTGTTGATCCAGAGAAAGGCGAAAAAACCCTTACAAGGCATGGTCCAATTAGCCCCTAAAGGGAAAAATTCCTTCCCGACTCCAGATGGCAATCAGATAAAATCCCTGGATCAACATCATTAGGCATTACCTAGTAATTGTAGCCATGGATGTCTTTCAACGCAAGGAAAGCATCTAAGCCTCCTTTAAATGCAGGTATAGAGTTTTCTATAACAACTTCCTGTGGCAATGCATTCCACATCTTAATCACTCTAACTGTAAAGAACCCTTTCCTAAATAAATGGCTAAAACGCTTTTTCTCCATGCGCAGATCATGTCCTCTAGTCCTTTGAGAAGGCCTAGGGACAAAAAGCTCATCCGCCAAGCTATTATATTGCCCTCTGATGTATTTATACATGTTAATTAGATCCCCTCTAAGGCGTATTTTCTCTAGACTAAATAAACCCAGTTTATCTAACCTTTCTTGATAAGTGAGACCTTCCATCCCACGTATCAATTTTGTTGCTCGTCTCTTCACCTGCTCTAAAACTGCTATATCTTTTTTGTAATGTGGTGCCCAGAACTGAATTCCATATTCCAGATGTGGCCTTACTAGAGAGTTAAACAGGGGCAATATTATGCTAGCATCACGAGTTTTTATTTCCCTTTTAATGCATCTCAAAATTTTGTTGACGTCCAAGATGAGTCAGCACCGTCTTCTGTATAATTAAGCTCTTTTATTAGATTAAGAGCATAATGGCAGGCATATCCAGCGACAGCTCCGCTGTTTCGGGCAAACAGCCCTTTATCAAGCCAGGCAGCATAGTCATCATGCAATCACAATTTCATAGTTTAAATAGTCAGAGCGACCAATCAGCTTACACCCAAAGCAGCCAATCAGAACAGAACGGAGACCGGCGGACCTGATGGGAAACAAGTTCCTCAATATGTAAAGCAAGGAGCAACAACCCCTCCACCAGAGTAAAGACCAACCCACCTGATCAGATGGAGCCAAACACCGCTGTGCGGGTACACTACGCGGCCCTCCGGATACACACCCGCCCCCTCCGCGTCATGCACCACGTCATAAGTCACGTGGGACACATCACATGGACTAACAAGCCAATAGCTTTCAGCGCTGCATTGCAGAGCGGCATCCATAGCAACCGAGCGCGTCACCCAGCCACTCAGGGCATACAGCCCTTGCTGTCACGTGACTCCTCAGTATAAACAAAGTAACCAGGCAACCGCCATGCGCCAGCGCACTCTATGGACACAAAGGGAGGAGATAATGCACCCAGAGGGACGCAAGCGCACCCACACAGTATGAACCCTGGGCAATTTCAACATACCGGTCTCCTCCTGTGTCTTCATCACTGCTGAGTGTAACCTGTAAATATAGAAAAAGCACAAGATTAAAAAGCAACCAATGCCACACTTCTAACACTGCAAAGCAGACTCATATACATCCTGATAATTCATACTCCTTATTCATCCCACCGCGTCCAAAAGTACCTAACCTTCTTATCCACATTGCCTCTTTTATCAGCAATTCCTTATGTCGATCACCCCTTCTTATTCTAAATGGGACATGATCAATTACCTGGACCCTAAGCTGGGAAACTGCATGTCTATTCTCTTTAAAGTGACAGGCCACTGCATGGTCTGAACTTTCACCCCTAATAGCGGACTTATGTGATGATATACGATCACGTAAGGGTTGTGTAGTTTTGCCCACGTAGCCTAGGCCACATGGGCACTTCAATAAGTACACCACATATACTGAGTCACAGCTAAAAAATCCCCTAATGGAAAACCTTTTTCCACTAGAAGGATGGACAAAAGTGTCACCCTTTGTCACACTGCCACACATGTGGCAGTGTAAACAGGGGAACGTGCCATTCCTAGGTACCCCCTCATTCTCCACCGGATTGGTATGCACCACCTTGTCTCTAATCCTCGGCGGCCGTCGAAAGGACATCAGTGGCGGATACCTGAATTCTTGGACTGCTGGAAAAGATTCTTTGAGTATCCTCCAATGCTTATTAATGATCTTATTAATATGGTGGCTCTGACTGTTATATGTGCTAACAAAAGCAATTCTAGATTGTCCTGACCTACCCCTACATCTCTTGGTCTCTCGTCCACTTTCCAATAAACTATTAGGATAACCTCTAGTCTTAAATTTTTCTTTCATTTGCTCTAATCTATCCTCTCTTCTTTCAGGATCCGCCACTAATCTTTCCACGCGCATCAATTGTCCCGACGGAATGTTATTTTTAATATGCTGAGGATGAAAACTCTGGAATTCCAAAATGGAATTCATATCTGTTGGTTTGGTGTATAGGTCTGTAGATAATTTATCACCGACCCTATACACCCATGTATCCAAAAACGAGACCCCGGTGGCATCCACATGTGCAGTCAGAGTAATTTGGGTGCACCTATCTTTAAGTTCTGAAATAAATGCCTCCAGAGACGAACGTGGCCCCGCCCATATGCAAAAAACATCGTCAATATACCGCCACCAGCACTTAGCATGCTGGTGGAACAGGGGACTATTATACACAAAGCTTTCTTCGTATTGCCCCATAAAAAGATTTGCATAGGACGGGGCCACGTTCGAACCCATTGCAGTTCCCCTCCGTTGTGCATAAAATGCCCCATCGAAGTAAAAATAATTCTCATACAACACTATTCGTAGAAGTGAGATCACAAACCTCCTCTGTACCTCAGACAAATCAGAGTGTATCATCAAGAACCATTCGACAGCCTCCACACCCCCATCATGAGGGATGGAGGTGTAGAGGCTCTCAACATCCAAAGTGGCCAGAACACAAGTAGAATCTAATGCAGGCTAAGTATTTAATTTTTCAATGAACATTTTAGTGTCCCGTAAATATGAGTCCAAGGAGGAGACCAATGGCTGCAAGATTTTATCAATAAATTGGGCTAGAGGGACAAAGACCGAATCGACACCCGATACTATGGGTCTACCAGGTGGTGCCTCTAAACTTTTGTGAATTTTCGGCAGAGTGTATAACACTGGAGTTACTGGATGATCCTTAATGAGGAATTTAGCACAGTCCTCATCAATTGTTCCTCGTAGTCTCCCATCTTCTACTACCTGCTTAATCAGGCCCTGTATCCTAAATAGCGGGTCAATGTCCAATTTTTCATAAACCCCCATCTGAGCTAGTTGTTGTAATATCTCTCGTCGGTAATAGTCACGATGTTTTTGCATATGGGCGGGGCCACGTTCGTCTCTGGAGGCATTTATTTCAGAACTTAAAGATAGGTGCCCCCAAATTACTCTCACTGCACATGTGGATGCCACCGGGGTCTCGTTTTTGGATACATGGGTGTATAGGGTCGGTGATAAATTATCTACAGACCTATACACCAAACCAACAGATAGGAATTCCATTTTGGAATTCCAGAGTTTTCATCCTCAGCATATTAAAAATAACATTCCGTCGGGACAATTGATGCGCGTGGAAAGATTAGTGGCGGATCCTGAAAGAAGAGAGGATAGATTAGAGCAAATGAAAGAAAAATTTAAGACTAGAGGTTATCCTAATAGTTTATTGGAAAGTGGACGAGAGACCAAGAGATGTAGGGGTAGGTCAGGACAATCTAGAATTGCTTTTGTTAGCACATATAACAGTCAGAGCCACCATATTAATAAGATCATTAATAAGCATTGGAGGATACTCAAAGAATCTTTTCCAGCAGTCCAAGAATTCAGGTATCCGCCACTGATGTCCTTTCGACGGCCGCCGAGGATTAGAGACAAGGTGGTGCATACCAATCCGGTGGAGAATGAGGGGGTACCTAGGAATGGCACGTTCCCCTGTTTACACTGCCACATGTGTGGCAGTGTGACAAAGGGTGACACTTTTGTCCATCCTTCTAGTGGAAAAAGGTTTTCCATTAGGGGATTTTTTAGCTGTGACTCAGTATATGTGGTGTACTTATTGAAGTGCCCATGTGGCCTAGGCTACGTGGGCAAAACTACACAACCCTTACGTGATCGTATATCATCACATAAGTCCGCTATTAGGGGTGAAAGTTCAGACCATGCAGTGGCCTGTCACTTTAAAGACAATTGACATGCAGTTTCCCAGCTTAGGGTCCAGGTAATTGATCATGTCCCATTTAAAATAAGAAGGGGTGATCGACATAAGGAATTGCTGACAAAAGAGGCAATGTGGATAAGAAGGTTAGGTACTTTTGGACGGGGTGGGATGAATAAGGAGTATGAATTATCGGGATGTATATGAGTCTGCTTTGCAGTGTTAGAAGTGTGGCATTGGTTGCTTTTTAATCTTGTGCTTTTTCTATATTTACAGGTTACACTCAGCAGTGATGAAGACACAGGAGGAGACCGGTATGTTGAAATTGCCCAGGGTTCATACTGTGTGGGTGCGCTCTGGGTGCATTATCTCCTCCCTTTGTGTCCATAGAGTGTGCTGGCGCATGGCGGTTGCCTGGTTACTTTGTTTATACTGAGGAGTCACGTGACAGCAAGGGCTGTATGCCCTGAGTGGCTGGGTGATGCGCTCGGTTGCTATGGATGCCGCTCTGCAATGCAGCGCTGAAAGCTATTGGCTTGTTAGTCCATGTGATGTGTCCCACGTGACTTATGACGTGGTGCATGACGCGGAGGGGGCGGGTGTGTATCCGGAGGGCCGCGTAGTGTACCCGCACAGCGGTGTTTGGCTCCATCTGATCAGGTGGGTTGGTCTTTACTCTGGGGGAGGGGTTGTTGCTCCTTGCTTTACATATTGAGGAACTTGTTTCCCATCAGGTCCGCCGGTCTCCGTTCTGTTCTGATTGGCTGCTTTGAGTGTAAGCTGATTGGTCGCTCTGACTATTTAAACTATGAAATTGTGATTGCATGATGACTATGCTGCCTGGCTTGATAAAGGGCTGTTTGCCCGAAACAGCGGAGCTGTCGCTGGATATGCCTGCCATTATGCTTTTAATCTAATAAAAGAGCTTAATTATACAGAAGACGGTGCTGACTCATCTTGGACGTCTACTTATGAAGGGATCTGGTGTGCACAGATCTGTGGAGTCATAGCACGTCTGCAAACATCTTTCCTATTGGTGCTAGCCATACACTGTGGATTTTGACTGCTTGCAAAAAGCGGCTACAGCACAATGGAGGTGGATCAAGGAAACATGGGCACAAGTGCAACTTTTGCCTACACTGATGATGATGCATTGCGGATTCTAGCACCTGTGACTGGCAGGAATCAATTTTTACAAAAGCCGGATGAGAAATTATTAAAGCGAGATCTTGAAGCTCTATATAAGACAAAGATTAACCTTGAGTTACATGCTTCCACTATGGCTGAATACCATCAGCAGAAGAAGATACCAAGGTCAATGAGGGCACAAGTGGCACCTCTGATGTTTCCATGGGATAAGATCTTTTGTGGTGTGTGGGAACGTATCTGGAATAGAGCTTCCTTTGATGCTATGTTACATACAGTGGCTCGTATACAGGAAGAGATCCCCAAGATTAACACCAAGATTGGAATACTAACAAATGATTTGAATAAGCTTCTATCACCCGCTACAGGACAGGATTACTTTGACGATCTGGAGACCAAGTTACAAAAATATCGTTTGGGAGTTGAGGATACTAAGAGATCGAAGTTTCATCGGCATTTAACAGATTACACCAGTGGTTATGTTTATACGTGGCAGAGAGAAGGCTTTAACCCAAGAAGGAGAGGCCGGAATCCCCCATTTAAGAGGGGTGGTAAGTAGTGTTGGGCGAACACCTAGATGTTCGGGTTCGGGCCGAACAGGCCGAACATGGCCGCGATGTTCGGGTGTTCGAGCCGAACTCCGAACATAATGGAAGTCAATGGGGACCCGAACTTTTGTGCTTTGTAAAGCCTCCTTACATGCTACATACCCAAAATTTACAGGGTATGTGCACCTTGGGAGTGGGTACAAGAGGAAAACATTTTTCAGCAAAAAGAGCTTATAGTTTTTGAGAAAATCGATTTTAAAGTTTCAAAGGGAAAACTGTCTTTTAAATGCAGGAAATGTCTGTTTTCTTTGCACAGGTAACATGCTTTTTGTCGGCATGCAGTCATAAATGTAATACATATAAGAGGTTCCAGGAAAAGGGACCGGTAACGCTAACCCAGCAGCAGCACACGTGATGGAACAGGAGGAGGGTGGCGCAGGAGGAGAAGGCCACGTTTTGAGACACAACAACCCAGGCCTTGCATGAGGACAAGAAGCGTGCGGATAGCAATTTGCGTTTTGTCGCCATGCAGTCATAAATGTAATACAGATGAGAGGTTCAATAAACAGGGACCGGAAACGCTAACCCATCACAGATGTTCATTGTTCATGTTACTTGGTTGGGGTCCGGGAGTGTTGCGTAGTCGTTTCCAATCCAGGATTGATTCATTTTAATTTGAGTCAGACGGTCTGCATTTTCTGTGGAGAGGCGGATACGCCGATCTGTGACGATGCCTCCAGCAGCACTAAAACAGCGTTCCGACATAACGCTGGCTGCCGGGCAAGCCAGCACCTCTATTGCGTACATTGCTAGTTTGTGCCAGGTGTCTAGCTTCGATACCCAATAGTTGAAGGGTGCAGATGGATTGTTCAACACAGCTATGCCATCTGACATGTAGTCCTTGACCATCTTCTCCAGGCGATCGGTGTTGGAGGTGGATCTGCACGCTTGCTGTTCTGTGTGCTGCTGCATGGGTGTCAAAAAATTTTCCCACTCCAAGGACACTGCCGATACCATTTCCTTTTGGGCACTAGCTACGGCTTGTGTTGTTTGCTGCCCTCCTGGTCGTCCTGGGTTTGCGGAAGTCAGTCTGTCGGCGTACAACTGGCTAGAGGAGGGGGAGGATGTCAATCTCCTCTTTAAAGTCTCCACAAGGGCCTGCTGGTATTCTTCCATTTTGACCTGTCGGACTCTTTCTTCAAGCAGTTTTGGAACATTGTGTTTGTACCGTGGATCCAGAAGGGTATAAACCCAGTAATTGGTGTTGTCCAGAATGCGCACAATGCGTGGGTCGCGTTCAATGCAGTCCTAGGCCGAAGAGGTCATAGCCTAGGGTCACAAAAACCTGTTTATTTGGGCTATTTCAATGGTAGTGATGGTGACGTACATAAATCTCAGCTATGGCCGTTAGCAACGTCTGAATTTCACGAAATGTCTCATGCAGGTAGAAGACATATTGTTAGACTTGGATTCCAAAGATGGGGTCCCTACATCTCTGCAAACCAGAGTTACAGGGGTCCAAAATTGGTAAAATCCCCCATAGACTTTCATTGCCTCCCTATTTCACTTTCCAAAATCTCACATCTTTTCAAAGGGCAATGGCTCAGCAGTACCAAATTTTCTAGCATTGTAGGGACCCTTAGGGGGAACATGACTAGTGCGTTTCGGGCCCCTAGGCCAAAGAGGTCATAGCCTAGGGTCACAAAAACCTGTTTATTTGGGCTATTTCAATGGTAGTGATGGTGACGTACATAAATCTCAGCTATGGCCGTTAGCAACGTCTGAATTTCACGAAATGTCTCATGCAGGTAGAAGACATATTGTTAGACTTGGATTCCAAAGATGGGGTCCCTACATCTCTGCAAACCAGAGTTACAGGGGTCCAAAATTGGTAAAATCCCCCATAGGCTTTCATTGGGCCTACTATTTACCGTTCCAAAATCTCACACCATTTCAAAGGGCAATGGCTCAGCAGTGGCAAAACTCACCAGTTATGATCCCCCTAAGGGTCCCTACAATGCTAGAAAATTTGGTACTGCTGAGCCATTGCCCTTTGAAAAGATGTGAGATTTTGGAAAGTGAAATAGGGAGGCAATGAAAGTCTATGGGGGATTTTACCAATTTTGGACCCCTGTAACTCTGGTTTGCAGAGATGTAGGGACCCCATCTTTGGAATCCAAGTCTAACAATATGTCTTCTACCTGCATGAGACATTTCGTGAAATTCAGACGTTGCTAACGGCCATAGCTGAGATTTATGTACGTCACCATCACTACCATTGAAATAGCCCAAATAAACAGGTTTTTGTGACCCTAGGCTATGACCTCTTTGGCCTAGGGGCCCGAAACTCACCAGTCATGTTCCCCCTAAGGGTCCCTACAATGCTAGAAAATTTGGTACTGCTGAGCCATTGCCCTTTGAAAAGATGTGAGATTTTGGAAAGTGAAATAGGGAGGCAATGAAAGTCTATGGGGGATTTTACCAATTTTGGACCCCTGTAACTCTGGTTTGCAGAGATGTAGGGACCCCATCTTTGGAATCCAAGTCTAACAATATGTCTTCTACCTGCATGAGACATTTCGTGAAATTCAGACGTTGCTAACGGCCATAGCTGAGATTTATGTACGTCACCATCACTACCATTGAAATAGCCCAAATAAACAGGTTTTTGTGACCCTAGGCTATGACCTCTTTGGCCTAGGGGCCCGAAACTCACCAGTCATGTTCCCCCTAAGGGTCCCTACAATGCTAGAAAATTTGGTACTGCTGAGCCATTGCCCTTTGAAAAGATGTGAGATTTTGGAAAGTGAAATAGGGAGGCAATGAAAGTCTATGGGGGATTTTACCAATTTTGGACCCCTGTAACTCTGGTTTGCAGAGATGTAGGGACCCCATCTTTGGAATCCAAGTCTAACAATATGTCTTCTACCTGCATGAGACATTTCGTGAAATTCAGACGTTGCTAACGGCCATGGCTGAGATTTATGTACGTCACCATCACTACCATTGAAATAACCCAAATAAACAGGTTTTTGTGACCCTAGGCTATGACCTCTTTGGCCTAGGGGCCCAAAACTCACCAGTCATGTTCCCCCTTAAGGGTCCCTACAATGCTAGAAAATTTGGTACTGCTGAGCCATTGCCCTTTGAAAAGATGTGAGATTTTGGAAAGTGAAATAGGGAGGCAATGAAAGTCTATGGGGGATTTTACCAATTTTGGACCCCTGTAACTCTGGTTTGCAGAGATGTAGGGACCCCATCTTTGGAATCCAAGTCTAACAATATGTCTTCTACCTGCATGAGACATTTCGTGAAATTCAGACGTTGCTAATGGCCATAGCTGAGATTTATGTACGTCACCATCACTACCATTGAAATAGCCCAAATAAACAGGTTTTTGTGACCCTAGGCTATGACCTCTTTGGCCTAGGGGCCCGAAACTCACCAGTCATGTTCCCCCTAAGGGTCCCTACAATGCTAGAAAATTTGGTACTGCTGAGCCATTGCCCTTTGAAAAGATGTGAGATTTTGGAAAGTGAAATAGGGAGGCAATGAAAGTCTATGGGGGATTTTACCAATTTTGGACCCCTGTAACTCTGGTTTGCAGAGATGTAGGGACCCCATCTTTGGAATCCAAGTCTAACAATATGTCTTCTACCTGCATGAGACATTTCGTGAAATTCAGACGTTGCTAACGGCCATAGCTGAGATTTATGTACGTCACCATCACTACCATTGAAATAGCCCAAATAAACAGGTTTTTGTGACCCTAGGCTATGACCTCTTCGGCCTAGGACTGCATTGAACGCGACCCACGCATTGTGCGCATTCTGGACAACACCAATTACTGGGTTTATACCCTTCTGGATCCACGGTACAAACACAATGTTCCAAAACTGCTTGAAGAAAGAGTCCGACAGGTCAAAATGGAAGAATACCAGCAGGCCCTTGTGGAGACTTTAAAGAGGAGATTGACATCCTCCCCCTCCTCTAGCCAGTTGTTCGCCGACAGACTGACTTCCGCAAACCCAGGACGACCAGGAGGGCAGCAAACAACACAAGCCGCAGCTAGTGCCCAAAAGGGAATGGTATCGGCAGTGTCCTTGGAGTGGGAAAATTTTCTGACACCCATGCAGCAGCACACAGAACAGCAAGCGTGCAGATCCACCTCCAACACCGATCGCCTGGAGAAGATGGTCAAGGACTACATGTCAGATGGCATAGCTGTGTTGAACAATCCATCTGCACCCTTCAACTATTGGGTATCGAAGCTAGACACCTGGCACAAACTGGCAATGTACGCAATAGAGGTGCTGGCTTGCCCGGCAGCCAGCGTTATGTCGGAACGCTGTTTCAGTGCTGCCGGAGGCATTGTCACAGATCAGCGTATCCGCCTCTCCACAGAAAATGCAGACCGTCTGACTCAAATTAAAATGAATCAATCCTGGATTGGAAACGACTACGCAACACTCCCGGACCCCAACCAAGTAACATGAACAATGAACATCTGTGATGGGTTAGCGTTTCCGGTCCCTGTTTATTGAACCTCTCATCTGTATTACATTTATGACTGCATGGCGACAAAACGCAAATTGCTATCCGCACGCTTCTTGTCCTCATGCAAGGCCTGGGTTGTTGTGTCTCAAAGCGTGGCCTTCTCCTCCTGCGCCACCCTCCTCCTGTTCCATCACGTGTGCTGCTGCTGGGTTAGCGTTACCGGTCCCTTTTCCTGGAACCTCTTATATGTATTACATTTATGACTGCATGCCGACAAAAAGCATGTTATCTGTGCAAAGAAAACAGACATTTCCCGCATTTAAAAGACAGTTTTCCCTTTGAAACTTTAAAATCTATTTTCTCAAAAACTATAAGCTCTTTTTGCTAATTTTTTTCCCTCTTGTACCCACTCCCAAGGTGCATATACCCTGTAAATTTGGGGTATGTAGCATATAAGGAGGCTTTACAAAGCACGAAAGTTCGGGTCCCCATTGACTTCCATTATGTTTGGAGTTCGGCTCGAACACCCGAACATCGCGGCCATGTTCGGCCTGAACCCGAACATCTAGATGTTCGCCCAACACTACACGTGACCCGTTCGGCCAATCACAGCGCTAGCCGAACGTTCGGGTAACGTTCGGCCATGCGCTCTTAGTTCGGCCATATGGCCGAACAGTTTGGCCGAACACCATCAGGTGTTCGGCCGAACCCGAACATCACCCGAACAGGGTGATGTTCTGCAGAACCCGAACAGTGGCGAACACTGTTCGCCCAACACTAGTGGTAAGCTAAAGCCACAAGGAGAGGGAGAATCTGGTTCTTCTGATTTTTTAGTGACCTCCAGGGATACCTCCCCCCAGTCGTCACAAGACACAGAAGGAGAGGAGGCAGGAGGTACCAGTGGAAAAAGTATAAACAAAACCAAAGATCTGAAGAACAAATCAGGAAAGATGAACTTGCGCAAGAGGAGCCCCAAAACCAATTAGTGGTCAATTTGTCTAAATATAAGCTTACGGATGAAGAGACTAAAGTATTGAATCATGGACTAAGCTTCTGCCCTACATATGGCCCTGACTTTTTTCAGTTAGACCTAGATCTGTACCGATTTTTCAGATCAATCAAGTTAAAGCAATTTTTCACGTGTGTGCCAAGGTGGCCTGGTCTTTGCACTACGGAGGAGATCACTGAGTTGTCGTTGAAGCCTTTGGGACTACGTAACAAAAGTACATTTTCTCCCCCAAGTCATCCTACAATTGAGTTATTTATCTCCAAGGTTAAACAGGATTTACAAATTTTGGAGGAAGGCCTAAATAGACATCCTCCTAAGGTCACATCTAATCTCACTAAAGGAGAAAGGGAGGCACTTAAATCACTACAAAATAATGATCAGATAGTCATTCGCCCTGCGGATAAAGGTGTGGCTGTGGTAGTGCTGGATAGTGACTATTACCGACGAGAGATTTTACAACAACTAGCTCAGATGGGGGTTTATGAAAAATTGGACATTGACCCGCTATTTAGGATACAGGGCCTGATTAAGCAGGTAGTAGAAGATGGGAGACTACGAGGAACAATTGATGAGGACTGTGCTAAATTCCTCATTAAGGATCATCCAGTAACTCCAGTGTTATACACTCTGCCGAAAATTCACAAAAGTTTAAAGGCACCACCTGGTAGAACCATAGTATCGGGTGTCGATTCGGTCTTTGTCCCTCTAGCCCAATTTATTGATAAAATCTTGCAGCCATTGGTCTCCTCCTTGGACTCATATTTACGGGACACTAAAATGTTCATTGAAAAATTAAATACTTTGCCTGCATTAGATTCTACTTGTGTTCTGGCCACTTTGGATGTTGAGAGCCTCTACACCTCCATCTCTCATGATGGGGGTGTGGAGGCTGTCGAATGGTTCTTGATGATACACTCTGATTTGTCTGAGGTACAGAGGAGGTTTGTGATCTCACTACTACGAATAGTGTTGTATGAGAATTATTTTTACTTCGATGGGGCATTTTATGCACAACGGAGGGGAACTGCAATGGGTTCGAACGTGGCCCCGCCCTATGCAAATCTATTTATGGGGCAATACGAAGAAAGCTTTGTGTATAATAGTCCCCTGTTCCACCAGCATGCTAAGTGCTGGTGGCGGTATATTGACGATGTTTTTTGCATATGGGCGGGGCCACGTTCGTCTCTGGAGGCATTTATTTCAGAACTTAAAGATAGGTGCCCCCAAATTACTCTGACTGCACATGTGGATGCCACCGGGGTCTCGTTTTTGGATACATGGGTGTATAGGGTCGGTGATAAATTATCTACAGACCTATACACCAAACCAACAGATAGGAATTCCATTTTGGAATTCCAGAGTTTTCATCCTCAGCATATTAAAAATAACATTCCGTTGGGACAATTGATGCGCGTGGAAAGATTAGTGGCGGATCCTGAAAGAAGAGAGGATAGATTAGAGCAAATGAAAGAAAAATTTAAGACTAGAGGTTATCCTAATAGTTTATTGGAAAGTGGACGAGAGACCAAGAGATGTAGGGGTAGGTCAGGACAATCTAGAATTGCTTTTGTTAGCACATATAACAGTCAGAGCCACCATATTAATAAGATCATTAATAAGCATTGGAGGATGCTCAAAGAATCTTTTCCAGCAGTCCAAGAATTGAGGTATCCGCCACTGATGTCCTTTCGACGGCCGCTGAGGATTAGAGACAAGGTGGTGCATACCAATCCGGTGGAGAATGAGGGGGTACCTAGGAATGGCACCTTCCCCTATTTACACTGCCACATGTGTGGCAGTGTGACAAAGGGTGACACTTTTGTCCATCCTTCTAGTGGAAAAAGGTTTTCCATTAGGGGATTTTTTAGCTGTGACTCAGTATATGTGGTGTACTTATTGAAGTGCCCATGTGGCCTAGGCTACGTGGGCAAAACTACACAACCCTTACGTGATCGTATATCATCACATAAGTCCGCTATTAGGGGTGAAAGTTCAGACCATGCAGTGGCCTGTCACTTTAAAGAGAATAGACATGCAGTTTCCCAGCTTAGGGTCCAGGTAATTGATCATGTCCCATTTAGAATAAGAAGGGGTGATCGACATAAGGAATTGCTGACAAAAGAGGCAATGTGGATAAGAAGGTTAGGTACTTTTGGACGGGGTGGGATGAATAAGGAGTATGAATTATCGGGATGTATATGAGTCTGCTTTGCAGTGTTAGAAGTGTGGCATTGGTTGCTTTTTAATCTTGTGCTTTTTCTATATTTACAGGTTACACTCAGCAGTGATGAAGACACAGGAGGAGACCGGTATGTTGAAATTGCCCAGGGTTCATACTGTGTGGGTGCGCTTGCGTCCCTCTGGGTGCATTATCTCCTCCCTTTGTGTCCATAGAGTGCACTGGCGCATGGCGGTTGCCTGGTTACTTTGTTTATACTGAGGAGTCACGTGACAGCAAGGGCTGTATGCCCTGAGTGGCTGGGTGATGCGCTCGGTTGCTATGGATGCCGCTCTGCAATGCAGCGCTGAAAGCTATTGGCTTGTTAGTCCATGTGATGTGTCCCACGTGACTTATGACGTGGTGCATGACGCGGAGGGGGCGGGTGTGTATCTGGAGGGCCGCGTAGTGTACCCGCACAGCGGTGTTTGGCTCCATCTGATCAGGTGGGTTGGTCTTTACTCTGGGGGAGGGGTTGTTGCTCCTTGCTTTACATATTGAGGAACTTGTTTCCCATCAGGTCCGCCGGTCTCCGTTCTGTTCTGATTGGCTGCTTTGGGTGTAAGCTGATTGGTCGCTCTGACTATTTAAACTATGAAATTGTGATTGCATGATGACTATGCTGCCTGGCTTGATAAAGGGCTGTTTGCCCGAAACAGCGGAGCTGTCGCTGGATATGCCTGCCATTATGCTTTTAATCTAATAAAAGAGCTTAATTATATAGAAGACGGTGCTGACTCATCTTGGACGTCTACTTATGAAGGGATCTGGTGTGCACAGATCTGTGGAGTCATAGCACGTCTGCAAACATCTTTCCTATTGGTGCTAGCCATACACTGTGGATTTTTCCCAAAATTTTGTTAGCTTTAGCTGCAGCTGCTTGGCATTGAGTACGATTATTTAACTTGTTGTCAATGAGTACTCCTAAGTCCTTCTCCAAGTCTGATGTCCCCAACTGTATCCCATTTATTTTGTATGGTGCTAGACCATTAGTACGTCCAAAATGCATGACTTTACATTTGTCAACATTGACTTTCATCTGCCATGTATGTGCTCATATAGCCATCCTATCCAGATCCTGTTGCAATATGACACAATTAAAAAAAATCCATTAATAGTTGCCTTAGGGACTTATCTTTTTTTACTATACATGTCATGTGGGTATTTACTGTTCTTTTTTATTTTTAATACAAAATCTGTGCAGGGTAATTTCACTTTTTGCCACTAGATGGAGATAAACACTCCTTGGTTTACAAGGAAGTGTTATAATGTTAATCAAGTAAAAGAAAACCTGTAACATTCTTATGAATGCAAATGGCCTCTGATCGGGGTCATGTCCATTCATCACAGGCATTGCGATTGGGTCAGAGAAGTGTTCTTTCTCTTCCCCAATCGCCGTCACAGAAAATCGGCACTAGCAAGCTCTGATCCCTGTGATAGCTTTCGGCTTCCACCACTTCCTCCCCCCCACACGTAGCACCCAACCCTGCCACACAAGGGTAACCAAAGCACCCTGCCCTGTAACCATTGCCACTGCACTGCTTACTCCCACAGGCTACCATGTGCTAACTACCCTGAAGGGAAACCCCAGCAAGAGCATCTTTACATTTTCAGCTGGTGATTCCCATTAGCTGGCAGCATATTTAAAGATGCTATTGCCGGGGTTTACCTTCTGGGCAGGGCAACTGTTGGTGGTGAGTGTTGGGGTTTAGCAGGTGGCAGCTGGCAGGTGTAGGGGGGGGGGGTGTCAGAGCAGGGTGCTGTGGGTGTCCTGGTGCTATGTGTTTTTGTGGGAGGGATGTGAGCGGCAGCTGCCATCGGCTGTCATGGGGGTTGGGTCTTGCTATATTAAAGTATAGCAAGCCCTGGCAAAGGATATTTGAAAGTTCCGCTGAGGCTCTCCATAAGTCTGTTAAGAGACAAATGGGAATTCTCCCGTGGGAGCATTCCAATTGGTCTGATAAAGGACAAAGGGGGAGCCCCAGAGGCACTTTTCAAGTGCGGCAAGGGAGTGACATTCGCACAGATGTTTGTCAACGATTAACGTCCCAGATGACACTGGTATGGGAACACTTCTGAGGATATAGGTGTGGGATAATTGTTTAAAGTACTTCTGGTTAATTAGGAATTATTTTTCTTATCATTATCATTATTGATTTATTATGCACCAACATATTCCGTGGCACTGTACAAAGTAGGAAACAAACATGGGTTCCAGACAATGGTATATACCTATACAAAATATTCAGTTGGTATAAAATACAGAACTGGCACAAAATACAAAATTGGTAATTACAGAGACAAAAGTAACAGGATTATTAAAATGTATAACAAATTCCAAGATACTTAGGTGAGAGAGGCATGCCCTTGCGAGCTTACAATCTAAAGAAATGGGCAGGAATAAGAGGTGGGGTAGTATACAATATTCATACCTAGAGGGACTGTGTTTTTAGGTTATCTAATAGGAGTACAACTTGGCCAGGTGCCAAAGGGGGAATGGCGTAAGGTATGCTTATCCGTCACTCTTTAAACGCACTCTCAAAATTCACTTTTTACAATATGTTCCGGAAGGGCATTCAAGAGGAGGGGTGAAGCACGTGGGTATATTTAAAAAAATTGTGTTTCTTGTTGTTATGTTTTTATTTAACTTTTTGTGGAAATGGGTAAGGGTACTTAATTTTATCAAATCCCAGTAATACACAACATGTTTTGGGGCATATCCCCTTCCTCAGGTGTACATACAATGAATGTCACATAGTGAATAAATACATGCTCCAAATCACCACACCCTTGATTGGACCACCTCCATCTTGTCAGGTGACAAGTCAGCTGATCACTGACATCACAGAGTCCAAAGTCTTGTTAACCCCCTAAGGGCAATGATCAGAGGCACTACTAAATACGTCTACCTCGGTAAACCTGATTAACAAATCAAATCACTGCATATTAGGTAACATAATTCAAATAGTACTGTGCAAAACCTCTACAGCAATTGGTTGGACCACAGATCCATCTTACCAGCCTCCAACCGACACCCCCAACCAATCTGGATGGTGTGTGTCCCATTAATATCTAGGGGAAAGGAGAGAAAGAAAAAAACATTTCAAGCTGAACATTTCATTCATTCCTTTAGGATTAATGGACTCCAACTTCCTCATCCACTGGGCCTCCTTCTGTAAGAGGATCCGGTCCCTGTTCCCACCTCTTTGTAATGGTGGTACGTAGTCCAAAACAAGCCATCTCAACTGTGACACCCTATGTCCGCACTCAAAAAAGTGTCGGGCTACTGGGATGTCACAGTTTTTTTCTCCTGGCTTATAACCATGGATGTCCCCCCTATGCTCCTGAATCCTTGTTTTCACTGATCTAGTGGTTTTGCCCACAAAAAACATCCCACAAGAGCATTTCAAGGCATAGACAACAAATATGCTGTTGCATGTGTACATAGAGTTAATTTTTATTCTGACACCAGTATAGGGATGTTCAACATACGGGTCTTTAATGATAGCATGCTAAGCAATCAAAGACAAAGTATATGAGGTGGTGGTGTGGTAGAAGAGGCACTCCTGGATACTACAATGAACCACCACCTCATATACTTTGTGTCTCAAATCCCAAGAGTTAACCTGTTGAAAAATAGTAGACAGGGGAACAACCAGATTAAGAACAAGATCCCGTTCGTGCAGACATTCTGTAAACAATCTGGAATGATTAAGGGGGTCATTATGAAATATTGGCCCATACTTTAGCATGGCCCAAGTTTTGGAATGTTGTTCACTGGGCCACCTTTATTCTCCTATAAGAAGGGTAAAACAATACGTGATGGGGTGAGCAAGGTTGACCTATCTACCGTGAAGCAATGTACTAGTGATTTGACAGATAGAATAGGTACTTTTCCCTGCCTGGAGTGAAATTGCTGTCATGCTATCATTAAAGACCCGTATGTTGAACATCCCTATACTGGTGTCAGAATAAAAATTAACTCAATATAGATATGCAACAGCATATTTGTTGTCTATGCCTTGAAATGCCCCTGTGGAAAGTTTAATGGGGCCAAAACAACTAGATCAGTGAAAACAAGGATTCAGGAGCATATGGGGGACATCTATGGTTATAAGCCAGGAGAAAAAAACCCAGTAGCCCAACACTTTTTTGAGTGCAGACATAGGGTGTCACAGTTGAGATGGCTTGTTTTGGACTACGTACCACCGTTACAATGAGGTGGGAACAGAGACTGGATCCTCTTACAGAAGGAGGCCCGGTGGATGAGGAAGTTGGAGTCCATTAACCCTAAAGGAATGAATGAAATATGTTCAGCTTGAAATGTTTTTTTGATGTTATCATGTGATGCTGATTTATTTTCTTTCTCTCCTTTCCCCTAGATATTAATGGGACACACACCCTCGAGATTGGTTGGGGGTGTCGGTTGGAGAGTGGTAAGATGGATCTGTGGTCCAACTAATTGTTGTAGAGGTTTTGTGCAGTTCTATTTGAATTAGGTTACCTAATATGCGGGTGATTTGATTTGTTAATCAGGTTGTAACATGCACAGTAATGGCGGCTGCGGACACGCAGGGTGTCTCCGCAGCCGCCTTGCCGGCCTGTTCAGGGACTTCGCCCGTGCCTCTGGCATCTAGTACGCCGCGGACACGCAGGGTGTCTCCGCAGCCGCCTTGCCGGCCTGTTCAGGGACTTCGCCCGTGCCTCTGGCATCTAGTACGCCGAGGACGGGTTTGTCTTTTGCACATAGGGTTGCCGTATCGCGCGGGCGCGCGTGGAGACAGGACCTTTATGCGGGGAGGAGGCGCGTCAGCTGACCAGCCGGTCGGTTGACGTCAGAGGAGACTCACGGCGCTCCGGATTGGCTGATTGTTGTGGGCGCGGTCGTGGGGTCTCCTCTGCTTCATAAGCCTTCACTGTTCACTCGCAACTTGTCTGCTGTTGGGAATACTTATGTGCTAGCGCTCAGACCTTAGATAGTATCCAGTGTGCTTTGATCTGGGAGGAAACCAGGGATTTCACACAAGACTAGGGTTATTTGTATTACTGTATATTGATATTCTGTGTATGACTCTGGCTACCCTCTGACTCTGCTCTTGCTTATCGTTTCTGTACTTCTGCCCATCTGACTCTGTTGCTGAACCTTGCCTGATATCTTACTACTCTCTTGCCTGCCGATTCTGTACTGTACCTGCCCGTCTGTTACTGATCCTAGCCTTTCTGACCTTTCTACTCACCAGTGAGCCCTTGTCACTGGTGAGGTGCTCTTCTAATATACCCACCAGCTCCTCTGGTGAGGTTTTGTCAAACTATTCAGTTACTGTGTTCTAATAGTACCCACCAGCTCCTCTGGTGAGGTTAAGCCAAACTAATCAGTTACTGTGTACCGATAGTACCCACCAGCTCCTCTGGTGAGGTCTAGCTAAACTATTCTGTTACTGTTGCACCAAGCACTACATACTTGGTGCCCGCATAGGGATTGCGCACCGGCTACTTAGACTTGACCAGGTCTAATTCTACAGGAACTCGCTGCAGATTGCTTGTTGTGTACTTCATTTTATCATCTTTAAAAAACATTTTTTCTTTGAACTATTCCATTTTTTTTACTTCCCACTATTCTCCCTAAGATACTTGGAAAATGCTAGCTATACGTGTATTATTGGTGATACTGCAGATCACCACATAATCAGGTATAGCGTCTGTATTATTGGTGATTCTGCAGATCACACATAATCAGACGTCTGTGTTGCTACACCAATCGTTACACAGGTTTACCGAGGTAAACGTATTTAGTAGTGCCTCTGATCATTGCCCTTAGGGGGTTAACAAGACTTTGGACTCTGTGATGTCAGTGATCAGCTGACAAGATGGAGGTGGTCCAATCAAGGGTGTGGTGATTAGGAGTATGTATTTATTCACTGTGTGACATTCACTGTATGTACACCTGAGGAAGGGGATTTGCCCCGAAACATGTTGTGTATTACTGGGATTTGATAAAACACAAGTTTGAAAGCCAATTGAGTGCCTCCTTCGTATTTACTATATTGATATTGTGTGTGGAGTGGTGACCCGCAGAGGGATTGCGCACCGGCTACTTAGGCTTGACCAGGTCTAATTCTACAGGAACTCGCTGCAGATTGCTTGTTGGGTACTTTATTTTATCATCTTTAAAAAACATTTTTTCTTTCAACTATTCCATTTTTTTTTACTTCCCACTATTCTCCCTAACATACTTGGAAAATTTAGTGAAGATTGCATTTATGTGGGCTTTGAAATTAAAGTGAACCCGAGGTAAGTGATATGGAGGATGCCATATTTATTTCCGTTTAAGCAACACCAATTGCCTGGCTGTTCTACTGATCCTCTGCCTCTAATACTGCCAGCCATAGACCCAGAACAAACATATGTAGATCAGGTGTTTCTGAGGATATTGTCAGAATTGACTAGGTTAGCTGCATGCTTGTTTCTGGTTTAATTCAGACACTACTGCAGCTAAATAGATCAGCATGGCTGCCAGGCAACTGTTCTTTTTTAAAAAGAAATAAATATGGCAGCCTCCATATCACTCTCACCTCAGGTTCACTTTAACCACGGAAGGCGGCGATATTGACTTTCACCATTTACACTCCCGCCACCATCCCTTTCCTGGGATGAGTATCTATGTCGCTGCAAAACTGGAATTGAGCTCCCTGGAGCATAGATTCTGGTCTCTCTCTGTTTATGATTGTTATGCATACCCATGGTGTCATGCAATTGTGCAGTTATAGGTTGATTGGAACATATGTTCCCAAAGCCAATCTAAGTGTCTTATGTAGAATGATTACTGTTGTAATGAGCAACAGTGATCATTCCATTGTAAATTAATTAAACCAGTATTTCCTGCTGGCTGGAACGTAGCTGGCTCTGCGTTCTAACCAGACAAGAAAATGTGTGGGGACATCTAAAAATAGAATTACAATAAAAATATTACAATATAAATTTCCTATACTTATAACAAGCCTATTAACTGTTTCTACCCTTCCCTGCCCACATACAACACATTTGAAAAAAAAAGCCAAAATGATGGGATTTATAAAACAATACATAAATTATTACCTTAGGGGCTTTTTAAATATGTATGCCATAAGAGTGTATTACTATTTTTTTTTAAATAAGGGCTTGTAATTATTGATACAGTATACAAAAAACACAAAAAGGAAAAAATATACCTTTATTTCCAAATAAAATATTGTCCCCGTACATTGTACCAGGGACATAATTTAAATGTTATAACCAGGAAAAATTAACAAATAAAATGTGTAGCTTTTAATGGCATGTTTTATTTTAAAACTATAATGGCTGAGAACTGAGAAATCCTTTTTTCAGTTTTTTTCCTTTTAAAATGCATGTAAAATAAAATAATTCTTAAAAAAGTACCACCCAAAGAAAACCTAACTTGCGGTGTGATAAGTAGTGATAACGTTATTGCAGACTGAATGAAACCAGTGCTGAAATGTGAAAATTGTTTTGGATTTTAAAGGGAAAAAACCCTTATGCCGGGAATACATGGTTCGTTTTTTAGGTGATTAGATGGTTCGATAGATAATTTCCAATATGTCTGATTTCCCTTTCGATTCTTTTGCCGCTCGATTTCTGATAGAAGTGAATGGAAAAAGATAAGAAAAATGAGCTGAAGATAAGAGAATCGACTGCAGAATCGAGTGGCAAGAACAATCGAGAGCAGAAACGCATGGCAGAAATGAACCGTTTATTCCCAGCATTAGAGCTCAAACCCACTAAGCTCTAGTGATTTGAAAAAGATCTTGCTAATGCAATGTTATGGGGAATTTTTATAAAATCACATAGTTCAAGTGGGATCACACTCATAGCATTACATTAGCAAGAGCTTTTCAAATCAGAAAAGCACTCCTAGTGGGTTTCAGACCTTAGGCTAGGTTCACATTAGTCAGTTGCATAACACACAGGATGTAACACGTTATAATGACTGTGAGGATATGGATGATATATGTGGTGATGACGATATGTACAGTAATACGAAGGACATGGCGACTATTTATGATATTGTCATGATATTAGAGGTAACTGCCATCTTGTTTGTCTGCTATGTCTCACATGTGTATTCTGCTTTGAAGTGATTGTCATCTGGCTGTACTACATTTGCATCTAAAGCGGACTTCAGTGAATAGAGCTGGGGTGTTAGCCTCCAGCAAGGACATGGTTAATCAGACAATGGCAGAAGTGAAGGGTTTTGTTCCACCTTATCAGGAGTTGAAGCTTTGAAGTCATTGACAACTGAAACATTTACACTTCTGTTTATGAAAGCTGTTAAAGCATTGTGAAGAACTCTAGACAAGCCAGGAAGAGCCTCCTCACCAAACGTTTGACATGTGTTCTAAACACTATTTCATTGTGAGGAAATTAAATTATTGGTGGAGGTGCAAACTATATCCTGTAAATTACATCTATTGGGAGATGGGAAATTGCGTTAGCCTCTGGCCAGGAAATGGCTTATTATGCCAAGAGCAGTCAAGTCCCCACCTTTGATCTGCTGTGAAATACACTTTTAAAACGAGTTCCTCCCCTCCCCAAGGAAGTTACAGCCTCCGGGCGTATCTCACAGTCTAAAAAGCAGGGCCAGATGCCTAGAAAGGATCTTCTCCTGGAGATAGCGCACAGCTAGGGATGATCTCGACTCCTGGTCGAAAAACAGCGTGCTCCCGCCAACGACGTTCTAACCTAAGCTGGTAACGTTTCCCCCGTTTATTTTATGCAACTATCCTTGTGTGTATCTTGTAACATTTACTTTGTAACTTTTTTATTTAGTTTTTTGTACATCTTGTGTATATATTAAGTTCTGCATTGTTCCATGTTTTTTCTGGAATATTACATTGTTATTTAATAAGATTGACTTCTGCTGTACTAAACTAACACTCATAGCCTAGAGGAGACTGAAGTGTAACTAAGTTCATGCCTGATTGTATGATTGAGCGACACTACCGTATAAGATTGTAATTGCATGGTGTGTGGGGCGTTTGTCATACGTTGGCCTAAAGCGAGCAGCTGACCCAACGTACGAACACGCCAGTGCAAGTAGCTCGACAGCAGAGTGGCTAACAGTATCGTTCGGAACGACTGTTAGTGGTTTTGCTTCACTACAGTGTAAGACTGCAACTGTGTGTGTGGGTGTGTGCGTGGCGTTCCCGTATTCGGCATAAAGCGCAAAGCTGACCCTAATACGAAAATGCGGATTGCGCACTGAGCACTCGACAGCAGAGTGGACGTGTCCAGCAAACCACTAGTGGTGGCAGTAAGAAGTGTTCTGAGGGGTCACAGCCTAGTTTGTAGCTTGAATAAGGCTGCTCCCCACTTGATCTGGTCAAACCCGCAGTCGGGAACCGTATACGCAGGCGTGCCGCGGGCCAGTTCCTGACAATGACTGTGAACTGCAATGGAGACTAGGCATAGACTTTAATACAAAGCCTACATGCAGCAAATTAGAATAACGCGATCAGTTACAACACAGTACTATGAACAGGCCCATAGAATTGTATGGACAGCGACTTGGCATGCAAAATTATTCTGCAATGCAACTGAGCACTGTGAACAGGGCCTTAGAGGTAAAATGGTTAATGCAATAATTTGTCATAATTCCAAGTTGGAATGTCGAATACCAATGCGAAAATCGAAATCCAGAATTTTGCAAAATTCGATTGCTCATTTCTGGTGGAGTGGGCAGAATATATGTGAAATATAGAGTTAAAAACATACAGGAGAAATATGTAATTCTTGTCACTCTGATAAGGTCGATCTCTGACCATGTTCAGTGCTGTGATTCATCTTTTTATCACTTCACATAAAGACTAATCCAGTGTGTCTGACCAACCTGTTTGTATATCCAGAATTATTTAGTCTAATATGGCTATTTTACTAGAGCTATAATTCAATAAAAGTTTTTACTCACTACATTGTGCCAACATTTACAACGTATGCTGCACTGTAACCCCTGATGGTGTAGATATCACAAAAATGTTTTAGCACTCTCAAAAGTAAATGTCCAGGGCCGGCCTTTGCTATGAGCGAACTGTGCGGTCGCTCAGGGCGCCATGCTCTCAAGGGCGCATGTGCCCTGTCGCCCCTTGCCACCTCTCTGTCTTCCTGTGTCCTCTCCGTCTATATTTAGAGCAGGACTACAAGAAAATGGTCGCCGATGTCCACAAATGCAGACAAACGGCGGCCATTTTCTTGTAGCCTGCTCTAACTACAGATGGAGCGGAGGCGGGGAGAGAAGAGTGACGTCAGGTGAGTCAGTCTCTGCCCGGCCTGCTGCCACATAAAGGGGTGGGGGTTGCCTGGGGCAAACTACCTACACTGGTGGCAAACTACCTACACTGGGGGCAAACTACCTACACTGGGGGCAAACTACCTACACTGGGGGCAAACTACCTACACTGGTGGCAAACTACCTACACTGGGGGCAAACTACCTACACTGGAGGCAAACTACCTACACTGGAGGCATACTACCTACACTGGGGGAAAACTACCTACACTGGGGGCATACTGGGGGCAAACTACCTACACTGGGAGCAAACTACCTACACTGGTGGCAAACTTCCTACACTGGGGGCATACTACCTAGACTGGGGGCAAACTACCTACACTGGGGGCAAACTACCTACACTGGTGGCAAACTACCTACACTGGTGGCAAACTACCTACACTGGGGGCATACTACCTACACTAGGAGCAAACCACCTACACTGGGGGCAAACTACCTACACTGGGGGCAAACTACCTACACTGGTGGCAAACTTCCTACACTGGGGGCATACTACCTAGACTGGGGGCAAACTACCTACACTGGGGGCAAACTACCTACACTGGTGGCAAACTACCTACACTGGTGGCAAACTACCTACACTGGGGGCATACTACCTACACTAGGAGCAAACCACCTACACTGGGGGCAAACTACCTACACTGGGGGCATACTACCAACACTGGGGGCATACTACCTACACTGGGGGCATACTACCTACACTGGGGGCATACTAGGGCATACTACCTACACTGGGGGCATACTACCTACACTGGGGGCACACTGGGGCAAACTACCTACACTGGGGGCATGCTACCTACACTGGGGGCATACTACCTACACTGGGGGAATACTGGGGCATACTACCTACACTGGGGGCATACTGGGGCATACTACCTACACTGGGAGCATACTGGGGGCATACTACCTACACTGGGGGCATACTACCTACACTAGGGGCATACTGGGGCAAACTACCTACACTGGGGGCATACTACCTACACTGGGGGCATACTACCTACACTGGGGGCAACCATGCTACTACACTGGGGGAAACTGTACTAGCTACACTGAGGGAAGCTATGCTACCTATATGGGGCAACTATACTACCTACACTGGGGGCAACTATGCTACCTATATGGGGACAACTATGCTACTTATGAGGGGGGCAACAAAATCCGGTTTCGCTCAGGGCGCTGTGAAACCTAAGGCCGGCCCTGTAAATGTCTCACGAATGAGCCAGGCTGCAAATATCTATAAAGCTACCTCAACAAAAAGTTACTAATGTCTTTGGTTAAATAAATAAACTGATCACAAATTATTTCTCCTGAAGCTACCTAAAACGTAACAGTTGTACCAGAGTGATGCGCTCACGTGACCCAGCTCAGCCAATCAAGAGCGCCCAATACTAGTATATGGGCACAACGTACGAAAGGTGGATCATACGGTTTGCAGAATCAATGTAATGCAGGGAATACACGGAGCGATCCGGCAGCTCGATTAGCCGCCGGATCGACTCCCGCCGTGTCCCCCGCGGCCGCCTGGATTGATTCTCGCTCTACCCCGCGGGCGATTCCTTATCTTCCGTTCGATTCCCCGCTATTGTCCGCCCACGGGTATCGAGCAGGGAATCGATCTGCGCGGTCATCGAACCTGTTGGATATTATCAACTGAGCCATTAGCGGCTCGATTGATAAGGAACTATCGCTTTGTGTATTCCCATCTTAAGTTAATTTCTATATATATTGTCCACTCGTAGCCTGTTCTCCTTATCCCCTGATGACAGTGGAAGGCCCAAACTAGTTGTGAAGGAGAAAGGCAATTGATCTGATTCTTCAGATCTGATATGCAGCAAGGAGTGAAGGCAAGACTAAATAAAATCAAGACTGATAGGGCACCTGGCCCGGATGGCATACATGCGGAGGGAATTAAGTTCAGTTATAGATTAACCCCTTTATCTTATCTTGTGACTCTCTTTCAAGTGGGATAGTTCCAATACATTGGCATACAACCTACTTTTTGCCATTATTTAGGAAGGGTAATCAATGCCAAGCAGCTGCAGCTAAAGCAAATAAAATTTTGGGCTACATTAAAAAAGTACAGCAAATTATATATCTGCATTTAAGGGGGACTTATGCTAGGAACACAAGATGCGTTTTTTCGGTCAATTTTCCGTTCAATTGATTTTCGATTTGTTTTTCCGTTTTTTCTCGCTCAATTCTCTTATCTTTTCTTATCAATTTCCATCCACTGCTATGAGTAATCGACCAGAAAAAGGATTGAAAATAAGATCGGACATGATGGAAATTATCTATAGAACCATCTATCTAACAAAAAATTGTATGGTGTGTTCATAGCATTAGACGCTCTCCTTGTGTTTAAAGACATTCATGGCTATAATTACTAGGTAATTCCTGGTGGTATTGATCCTGGGATTTTATCTGATTGCCATACTGGAGTCTGGAAGGAATTTTTTTCTTTTTTGGGTCTAATTGGACCATGCCTTGTAGGTTTTCTTTGCCTTCATCTGGATCAACAGGGATATGTGAGGGTGCAGGCTAGTGTTGTACCTTATTTTTTGATTGAACTTAAAGGGATACTGTAGGGGGGTCAGGGGAAAATGAGTTGAACTTACCCAGGGCTTCTAATGGTCCCCCGCAGACATCCTGTTTTGGGGCAGCCACTCACCGATGCTCCGGCCCCGCCTCCGGTTCACTTCTGGAATTTCAGACTTTAAAGTCAGAAAACCACTGCGCCTGCGTTGCCGTGCCCTCGATCCCGCTGATGGCACCAGGAGTGTACTGCGCAGGCCCAGTATGGTCTGTGCCTGCACTGTGTGCTCCTGGTGACATCAGGGGAAGCGAGGACACGGCAACGCAGGCGCAGTGGTTTTCAGACTTTAAAGTCAGAAATTCCAGAAGTGAACTGGAGGCGGGGCCGGAGCATCGGTGAGTGGCTGTGCGGGCACAGGATGTCTGCGGGGGACCGTTAGAAGCCCCGGGTAAGTTCAGCTCATTTTCCCCCGACCCCCTTACAGTATCCCTTTAAGCAGCACTGGAGATTACTTCAACTTTAATCAATACTGCAGGAAATTCTCAGATCACCAGGACCCTCTTGCATCAGTACACATTACACAATAAACACAGCAGCCATCAATAAAGTGCTCTGTGCTATAAACAAAGTTACAGAATTATTTGGGTTAAAAAAACGTATGTCCATTAATCTGATCTGTAGTATCTAGCGATTGTAGTAGATGCTTGCTTTTGCTTGTGAAACAATGAATGTCAGTAGGAAGAAAATTAATAGAAGAAGAGAGCACTTATGTGGAGAGCATGAAGCCACCATAAGGGCCCGTTTCCACTAGAGCGAATCCGCATGCGTTGTCTGCATGCGGATTCGCATAACCAATACAAGTGGATGAGACTGTTTCCACTTGTCAGTTTTTTGGTGCGTTTTTCTGTGCAGGATTTTTCTGCACGGTAGGGCCTGCAGAATTCGCCTGTGTGAGGAATGCAGGCGATTCGCAGGCTATGTATTTAATAGGGAAAACGCACATGCGTTTTTTGCCGCGATTTCGCGTGCGAATTCGCACGAAAACTAATGCAAATTGAACCAGGCAGTGAAATGGTTAAATTCGCATATACCCTGCCTATGCGAAATCGCATGCGAAATCGCGGCAAAAAACGCACGCGGAATCGCATCCGCATGCGATTTCGTCAGCGGTGGAATCCCGGTGATTCGCACCGCACTAGTGGAAACGGGCCCTTATACTTGGTCTGTGTTGCAGATGATGGTCCGTGCTGCAGATGATTCTCTTAGTGTCGCTTATAGCAGTAGAAGGGCCTCATACACCAAAGTATTATAACACAGGGGAAGGTTACAGTCACCAAGGCTATTTACACAGTTTTTCCTCTTTTACAATATACAGTATGTATACTGCTCATCAACCACCTACATACAGAATTAACCAATAAAATACCTAGTGGAAATTCCAATACTAAAATTCCGGCTACAAGTAAACCTATTGGAAGTAAAACAAGCTATAGCACAACTTCTTAAATAAAAGATATCGGGCATTGATGGTTATCCAGCTGAATGGTATCAGACTGTCAAACTGGTTTGACAACAAAGCCATTAAAACTATACAGTAAAGTATTTAGAAAAGCTTTGGAGTTTAAGCCTCTGGACTGACCAATATTAACCTAATGGTATTTGACTAACCTAGAAAAAGTGCAGTAGGATGATTAAAAAAAAAGTTTCAAACATGTTGAGTTGAGTAACTTTATTTTAAGGCCTTAGGATTTTTTTACTCCTTTGTGAGCCAAGCCTGGATCATTTTTATGACCCAAGATGGTTGCTCGGCCTACTTGATTCAAAGTATGTGAGAGGCTCAGCCTTGATTTCACCAGACTGCAGGATGATGGGGAATTAGCATCCAAAGAGGTGTCCCCAGAAACAAGTGAAAGAGCTTCCTGGGAGTTGATGGTATCCCAGGGAGTATCACTTAGGAGCAATAGGGGGTGCAGAGGTAGCGACCGCATCAGGGCCCTTGGGCCAGAGGGGCCCCAATTGGCCCTCACTCAACTACAGTATTAGTTCTCTATTGGTCCTGTGCTCATAATAATCACTTCTATAGAGATTTTGAATAGTGGTAATCATTAACAAACTGCTCCCTATCCCCTTCTTGCTCCTCTGACACTGTAGTTGCCATTGGCAGGTTTTGGTGTGCCGTATCAATTGTTATCTATAGTGTTCTTGGGGGGCTCCACTGTGAAGCTTGCATCGGGCCCACTGCTCCTTAGCTACGCTACTGTTTAGGAGAGCTGTGTCTGCTTTGGTGTGAGTACCGACTCCATCTTTTCATGTGTGGTTTACCCAGGCAGCCTCGCATATTAGCAAATCATTCTTGCAACTTCTGCTGTTTAGCCAGACCTTTTGTTATCTTCTTCGTGCTGTCTACCTCCATTAATGTTTCCTCCAAGTTGAGGGCCGCAAATAATAAAGCTTACTTGCTTTTGGGCAGCTTTAGAGCTGTCACTGTACATCCCTGAGTAATCAGACTCTGTCTTGCTTGGGCAGCTGAAACAACACTGCCCCCCTCCCAATCATCTTACATAGTTACATAGTTATTTTGGTTGAAAAAAGACATACGTCCATCGAGTTCAAACAGTACAAAGTACAACTCCAGCCTGCTCCCTCACATATCCCTGTTGATCCAGAGAAAGGCGAAAAAACCCTTACAAGGCATGGTCCAATTAGCCCTAAAAGGGGAAAATTCCTTCCTGACTCCAGATGGCAATCCGATAAAATCCCTGGATCAACATCATTAGGCATTACCTAGTAATTGTAGCCATGGATGTCTTTCAACGCAAGGAAAGCATCTAAGCCCCCTTTAAATGCAGGTATAGAGTTTGCCATAACGACTTCCTGTGGCAATGCATTCCACATCTTAATCACTCTTTGTGATGATCCGCTCGGCTGCCTGCGCAGGCAGGCAGCTTTTTGACCACTGTTCAGGTCTGCATTCTGCAGGTCTCTGGAAAAGAGACCTTTTGTCAGTTTTGCAGCTTGCTGCTGCTGAGGAATTTGCATACGTTTGTCTTGCAAATTGCCTAGCCACATCCTTTGTAGGCTTGCTCTATAAATGCCATGTGATTCCACAGTACTTCGCTGGTCATTCCTTCAGGGTTTGTAGTAAACACTCCTAGAGTGTCAGCCATGCTACTTCTTGTTAAAGTTATGTTAGAGTAATTCTTTGGACTGCACTAGGCAGTTTCCCTAGTGCAGTTAGGATTGCATATCTGTTTGTTTGTCTGTTGCGATTGTCCTGTCCCAGCGGTGGTCGACAGGAAATCGTTCTGTTTGTCTGGGGTGCTAACCAGCACTGCGGTAGTTACTGGTAGCCCCTTCTGATCTGTCTTGTCTGGATCGCAGTAGCCTCTAGCGGTAGTGGCTGTGGATCCTTCTGATCTAGTTTCTGGAGTGTAAGCTGAAGCTGCGGTCGCTCCTAGCTACCTCGTCTAATCTGTCTTGCCTGGATCGCAATAACCTCTAGCGTTAGTGGCTATGGATCCTTCTGATCTAGTTTCTGGAGTGTAAGCTGGAGCTGCGGTTGCTTCCGGCTACCTCATCTGATCTGTCTTGGTTAGATCGCACTAGCCGCTAGCGTTAGCGGCTGTGGATCTTTCTGATCTATGTTCCTGCTTGGATCACATTCAGGGGAGGACTGGCCAGGGGGGAAGGAGGGAGATTTCCCCCCAGGCTGCCTCTCATTTAATGATTTAGGGCTGGTGCAGGGCCTGCTGCATTTAGGTTTTTGTATAAGGTGAACCACTAGGCTGGCTGAGGGAAATAAAAGCCCAATTAGCAATTAGAGCGTGGGAAAGCTAGTAAATATACATGGCATGATGCAGAGCAAAGGCTTGCCTGGAGGGTCAGTATGAATAAAAAAAACTCTGCCTGCTCTCTCACCATCATTGCTCCCAACTGTCCCTCTTTTGAAGGGATAGTCCCTCTTTTCTTTGGATATAAGTGTGTGTGTGTGTGGGGGGGGGGAGCCTTGGGGAATTAAGGTGGCCATACATCTGTCGACTCGGTAATCAACCGACTGTTTTGATAATTACTATTGAATTGGATGAAAATCAGTGCTGCCACAAGCTTGCCTAACTAATCAACAACTTGACTATTTTGGAGTGGAAATTGGTAGAATCTGAGATGCTGGGAAATCTCAGGCTGATGTGGTTAATCCGGTGCACATCGGTAACAGAGTGCGAAAATCACGAACAACGGAAGCGACGGAAACCCCTGGCTGTCGTCTCTCCAAATGTATTATGTGACCCCCGATGCTTGTACAGTTATACTTTACCTGTCATGCTGTCCTGCAAGTGTCCTTGCTGTATTTCCGCATGGGCGCCCCATGTGACTAGCGGCATACAGCAAGTGGGGCGCATGTGTGACACCATTTGGGCTGAGGCTACCATGAACACGGGCCTCTAGTATGTGTTTTCCCCCTAGGCCAAAAGGTCCCAGTCCTCCCCTGATGCGGGGCCTGGAGACATATGCTGTAAATACACGCACACACACACAGATATGCTGTGGAAACACACGCACACACTTTGGAAACACACACTCTGTGTAGGTTAGATAGGTAGGTGCCCCGCAGTATAGTTTAGATAGGTAGGTGCCCCGCAGTATAGTTTAGATAGGTAGGTGCCTGCAGTATAGGTTAGATAGGTAGGTGCCTGCAGTATAGGTTAGATAGGTAGGTGCCCTGCAGTATACAGTAGTTTAGATAGGTAGGTGCCTGCAGTGTAGATTAGATAGGTAGGTGCCCCGCAGTATAGATTAGTAAGGTAGGTGCCCGGCAGTATAGATTATAGGTGCCTGCAGTACAGATTAGATAGGTAGGTGCTCTGCAGTTTAGATTGGATAGGTGACTGCAGTATAGATTATAGGTGCCTACAGTACAGATTAGATAGGTAGGTGCCCCACCGTATAGATTAGATAGGTAGGGCGTGGTAAAGCATAGTGTGGGCATGGTCATGGGTGGGGCCAAATATACATGGCCTTAGCAGTGGTATAAAAGGTCTGCCAGGGGAAGTTTGAGCTCTGTCGTAGTGTATCCCCAAAAAGTAGATGTAATCTGACAGCATTTCACCAAAAATACACATAATCTGGCAGAGGTTCCTCCAAAATACAGATAATATGGAAGTGGTTCCCCCAAAATAGACAATCTAGCAGCAGCAGTTCCCCCAACATACACATAATCTGGAAGCAGTTCCCCAAAATACACGAAACCTGGCAGTGGATCACCCAAAATACACGTAACACCCAAAATACATGTAATCTGGCAGCAGTGGACCCCCAACATACACAATCTGGCAGCCGTTCCCCAAAATACAGATCTGACAGCAGTTTCCCCAAAATAGGTACCCCCAGTATAGCTAGCCAGGTCTATAGGTGTCCCCAGTATAAGTAGCCATGTATATAGTTGTCCCCAGAATAGATGGCCAGGTGTATAGATGTCCCCAGAATAGGTAGCCAGGTCTATAGGTGTCCCTAGTATAGCCAGGTGTCCCCAGTACATGTAACCAGGTGTTCAGGTGTCCCCAGTATAGCCAGGTGTATAGGTGTCCGCAGTATATGTAGCGAGGTGTATAAGTGTCCCCAGTATATGTAGCCAGGTGTATAGGTGTCCCCAGTATATGTAGCCAGGTGTATAGGTGTCCCTCGTATATGTAGCCAGGTGTATAGGTGTCCCCAGTATAGCCAGTCTATCTGGTGAGCGTTTTGGCATATATCACTGTGGGAGTGGCACCCACTGAGCACAGAGTGTTATCACTGAACACGGAAGGGAGAGTTTTTTCTCACTTGGTGATTTTTGAATGTGAGAGTGGAGAGACTCAATTCTAGAGCGTTACTGCCCTATGTGAAGCTTTTTTATTACAGATACTTTTTATGGATTAAAAGAAGATTGAAAGTGATATGGTGTGTGAGGCATTGACTGGCAGTTGGCCAAAGCGAACTTTCCACCTGCAATCCGAGGTGGGCAACATCTGGTGAGCGTTTTGGCATATATCACTGTGGGAGTGGCACCCACTGAGCACAGAAAAAACTCTCCCTTCCGTGTTCAGTGATAACACTCTGTGCTCAGTGGGTGCCACTCCCACAGTGATATATGCCAAAACGCTCACCAGAACATCACTGAACACGGAAGGGAGAGTTTTTTCTCACTTGGGGATTTTTGAATGTGAGAGTGGAGAGACTCAATTCTAGAGCGTTACTGCCCTATGTGAAGCTTTTTTATTACAGGTGGGACGATAAAAGTTAATTTATTCATTGAGAGACGGCACAGGTCTGGAGAGCGCAGCAGTAATTTTTTTTTTGTACTAAATTATCCTGAACTGGACTCTCTGTAGCGAACCCGGACACTGGTGAAACTGTTTTTGATAATCTTGAACTGTGGCGCAGTGTATCTATATTGATATAGGCGTCCCCAGAATAGGTAGCCAGGTGTCCCCCCAGCAGGAGGGGAGCAGGGCAGTGGAGTGGAGCGTTGTGCAGAGCAGTGGGGAAGAGCGGACGTCACCCCCCCTTCCCTCACCTTGGGGATCCCCTTCTTGGCTCTCCCCTCCAGAACATTTGCGGCGGTGGCTGGCAGCGGGCATCAGCAGGCGGGACTTACATCCTCCTCGTTCCGGCGAGTTGAAGCTGTGCATGCCACTGGTCTGGTCTAGTGAAGACCAGAGCAGTGGCACGCACAGCTTCAACTCGCCGGCACAGGAGGAAGAAAGTCCCGCCCACTGATGCACGTTGCCAGTCACCGCCGCAAATGTTCTGAAGGGGAGAGCCAGTAAGGGGAGCCCCAAGGTGAGGGATGGGGGGTGGGGAGAAGTCCGCCCTTCCCCACTGCTCTGCACAATGCTCCTCTCCACTGCGCTGCTCCCCTCCATATATGCTAGGGTGGACGACGTCCACTCCCCCCAAAAAATAGGTGGACGTTGTCCACCCGCGTTCACGCAGGACTCGACCCCTGGCCTTATCTGAGTTAACATGTCTTATCTGAGTTAGCATGCCTTATCGGAGTTAACGTGCCTTATCACAGTTAACATGCCTTATCAGGGTTAGCGTGCCTTATGAGAGTAGCATAGCGAGTGCTACGAACGTATGCGTGCTAATTGGCAATGACGAGAGCTCCACTTGTCCTGCCCTGAGCCCCTGCGGGTCCAATCACTTTAAAATACATTATCCCTGCACTTTGATTGGCCCAATAAGCTACCTGTCACTTGACAGGAAATGTAACTCTGATAAGGCAGGTTAAGTCTGATAAGGCATGTTAACGCTATGTATTATAGTGAATCAAGTTCTGCTTTTAAATTAGTGGGTCGGCTAATAGGAAAGCCCCACTATTAGTCATTCCAACCCTGATGACCTTTGTTTATAGGTCATGCTGGACATTACGGAAGAAAAGATAATTGTGTTGAATCTGCACAAAAGTTTGCAAACGTGGGTTCTCAAACCTGCATATCTTCATGCGAACAGGGGTTCATGATAGGTGAACTCCATCCTAAGTGAACAAGAATAATTCTATTGTGCAGGGTTATTAGGGTCTACATAAAGGTGAGAGTTGTATTCTACAGGGTGGGCCATTTATATGGATACACCTTAATAAAATGGGAATGGTTGATGATATTAACTTCCTGTTTGTGGCACATTAATATATGTGAGGAAGGAAACTTTTCAAAATGGGTGGTGACCATGGTGGCCATTTTGAGGTCGGCCATTTTGAATTCAACTTTTGTTTTTTCAATAGGAAGAGGGTCATGTGACACATCAAACTTATTGGGAATTTCACAAGAAAAACAAGGGTGTGCTTGGTTTTAACCACTTGAGGACCTAGGGCTTTCTACCCCTTAAGGACCGGCCACTTTTTTTCCATTCAGACCACTGCAGCTTTCACGGTTTATTGCTCGCTCATACAACCTACCACCTAAATGAATTTTGGCTCCTTTTCTTGTCACTAATAAAGCTTTCTTTTGGTGCTATTTGATTGCTCCTGCGATTTTTACTTTTTATTATATTCATCAAAAAAGACATGAATTTTGGCAAAAAAATGATTTTTTTAACTTTCTGTGCTGACATTTTTCAAATAAAGTAAAATTTCTGTATACATGCAGCGCGAAAAATGTGGACAAACATGTTTTTGATTAAAAAAAAAACCCATTCAGTGTATATTTATTGGTTTGGGTAAAAGTTATAGCGTTTACAAACTATGGTGCAAAAAGTGAATTTTCCCATTTTCAAGCATCTCTGACTTTTCTGACCCCCTGTCATGTTTCATGAGGGGCTAGAATTCCAGGATAGTATAAATACCCCCCAAATGACCCCATTTTGGAAAGAAGACATCCCAAAGTATTCACTGAGAGGCATAGTGAGTTCATAGAAGATATTATTTTTTGTCACAAGTAAGCGGAAAATGACACTTTGTGAGAAAAAAAAAAAAAAAAAAAAGTTTCCATTTCTTCTAACTTGCGACAAAAAAAAAATGAAATCTGCCACGGACTCACCATGCCCCTCTCTGAATACCTTGAAGGGTCTACTTTCCAAAATGGGGTCATTTGTGGGGGGTGTTTACTGTCCTGACATTTTGGTGGGTGCTAAATTGTAAGCACCCCTGTAAAGCCTAAAGGTGCTCATTGGACTTTGGACCCCTTAGCGCAGTTAGGCTGCAAAAAAGTGCCACACATGTGGTATTGCCGTACTCAGGAGAAGTAGTATAATGTGTTTTGGGGTGTATTTTTACACCGACCCATGCTGGGTGGGAGAAATATCTCTGTAAATGACAATTTGTTAATTTTTATAACACACAATTGTCCATTTACAGAGATCTTTCTCCCACCCAGCATGGGTATGTGTAAAAATACACCACAAAACACATTATACTACTTCTCCTGAGTACGGCGATACCACATGTGTGGCACTTTTTTGCACCCTAACTGCGCTAAAGGGCCCAAAGTCCAATGAGTACCTTTAGGATTTCACAGGTCATTTTGAGAAATTTCGTTTCAAGACTACTCCTCACGGTTCAGGGCCCCTAAAATGCCAGGGCAGTATAGGAACCCCACAAATGACCCCATTTTAGAAAGAAGACACCCCAAGGTTATCCGTTAGGAGTATGGTGAGTTCATAGAAGATTTTATTTTTTGTCAAAAGTTAGCGGAAAATGACACTTTGTGAAAAAACACAATTAAAATCAATTTCCGCTAACTTGTGACAAAAAATAAAATCTTCTATGAACTCGCAATACTACTAACGGAATACCTTGGGGTGTCTTCTTTCTAAAATGGGGTCATTTGTGGGGTTCCTATACTGCCCTGGCATTTTAGGGGCCCTAAACCGTGAGGAGTAGTCTTGAAACGAAATTTCTCAAAATGACCTGTGAAATCCTAAAGGTACTCATTGGACTTTGGGCCCTTTAGCGCAGTTAGGGTGCAAAAAAGTGCCACACATAAGGTATCGCCATACTCGGGAGAAGTAGTACAATGTGTTTTGGGGTGTATTTTTACACATACCCATGCTGGGTGGGAGAAATACCTCTGTAAATGGACAATTGTGTGTAAAAAAATCAAAAGATTGTCATTTACAGAGGTATTTCTCCCACCCAGCATGGGTATGTGTAAAAATACACCCCAAAACACATTATACTACTTCTCCCGAGTACGGCGATACCACATGTGTGGCACTTTTTTGCACCCTAACTGCACTAAGGGGCCCAAAGTCCAATGAGTAACTTTAGGATTTCACAGGTCATTTTTGTTTCAAGACTACTCCTCGCGGTTTAGGGCCCCTAAAATGCCAGGGCAGTATAGGAACCCCACTAATGACCCCATTTTAGAAAGAAGACACCCCAAGGTATTCCGTTAGGAGTATGGTGAGTTCATAGAAGTTTTTATTTTTTTGTCACAAGTTAGCGGACATTGATTTTAATAGTTTTTTTTCACAAAGTGTCATTTTCCGCTAACTTGTGACAAAAATAAAATCTTCTATGAACTCACCATACTCCGTACGGAATACCTTTGGGTGTCTTCTTTCTAGAATGGGGTCATTTGTGGGGTTCCTATACTGCCCTGGCATTTTAGGGGCCCTAAACCGTGAGGAGTAGTCTTGAAACCAAATGTCGCAAAATGACCTGTGAAATCCTAAAGGTACTCATTGGACTTTGGGCCCCTTAGCGTACTTAGGGTGTAAAAAAGTGCCACACATGTGGTACCGCCGTACTCAGGAGAAGTAGTATAATGCGTTTTGGGGTGTATTTTTACACATACCCATGCTAAGTGGGAGAAATATCTCTGTAAATGACAATTGTTTGATTTTTTTACACACAATTGTCCATTTACATAGAAATTTCTCCCACCCAGCATGGGTATGTGTAAAAATACACCCCAAAACACATTATACTACTTTTCCTGAGTACGGCGGTACCACATGTGTGACACTTTTTTGCAGCCTAGGTGCGCTAAGGGGCCCAACGTCCTATTCACAGATCATTTTGAAGCATTTGTTTTCTAGACTACTCCTCGCGGTTTAGGGGCCCTAAAATGCCAGGGCAGTATAGGAACCCCACAAGTGACCCCATTTTAGAAAGAAGACACCCCAAGGTATTCTGTTAGGTGTATGGCGAGTTCATAGAAGATTTTTTTTGTCACAAGTTAGTGAAAAATGACACTTTGTGAAAAAAAACCAATAAAAATTAATTTCCGCTAACTTTTGACAAAAAATAAAATCTTCTATGAACTCGTCATACACCTAACAAAATACCTTGGGGTGTGTTTTTTTCTAAAATGGGGTCACTTGTGGGGTTCCTATACCGCCCTGGCATTTTACAGGACCAAAACCGTGAGTAGTCTGGAAACCAAATGTCTCAAAATGACTGTTCAGGGGTATAAGCATCTGCAAATTTTGATGACAGGTGGTCTATGAGGGGGCGAATTTTGTGGAACCGGTCATAAGCAGGGTGGCCTTTTAGATGACAGGTTGTATTGGGCCTGATCTGATGGATAGGAGTGCTAGGGGGGTGACAGGAGGTGATTGATGGGTGTCTCAGGGGGTGGTTAGAGGGGAAAATAGATGCAATCAATGCACTGGGGAGGTGATCGGAAGGGGGTCTGAGGGGGATCTGAGGGTTTGGCCGAGTGATCAGGAGCCCACACGGGGCAAATTGGGGCCTGATCTGATGGGTAGGTGTGCTAGGGGGTGACAGGAGGTGATTGATGGGTGTCTCAAGGTGTGATTAGAGGGGGGAATAGATGCAAGCAATGCACTGGCGAGGTGATCAGGGCTGGGGTCTGAGGGCATTCTGAGGGTGTGGGCGGGTGATTGAGTGCCCTAGGGGCAGATCGGGGTCTAATCTGATAGGTAGCAGTGACAGGGGGTGATTGATGGGTAATTAGTGGGTGTTTAGGGTAGAGAATAGATGGAAACACTGCGCTTGGGTGGTGATCTGATGTCGGATCTGCGGGCGATCTATTGGTGTGGGTGGGTGATCAGTTTGCCCGCAAGGGGCAGGTTAGGGGCTGATTGATGGGTGGCAGTGACAGCGGGTGATTGATGGGTGGCAGTGACAGGGGGTGATTGATGGGTGGCAGTGACAGGGGGTGATTGATGGGTGATAGGTGATTGGCAGGTGATTGACAGGTGATCAGTGGGTTATTACAGGGAAGGACAGATGTAAATATTGCACTGGCGAATTGATAAGGGGGGGTCTGAGGGCAATATGAGCGTGTAGGCGGGTGATTGGGTGCCCGCAAGGGGCAGATTAGGGTCTGATCTGATGGGTAACAGTGACAGGTGGTGATAGATGGGTAATTAGTGGGTGTTTAGAGGAGAGAATAGATGTAAACGCTGCGCTTGGGTGGTGATCTGATGTCGGATCTGCGGGCGATCTATTTGTGTGGGTGGGTGATCAGATTGCCCGCAAGGGGCAGGTTAGGGGCTGATTGTTGGGTGGCAGTGACAGGGGGTGATTGATGGGTGATAGGTGATTGGCAGGTGATTGACAGGTGATCAGTGGGTTATTACAGGGAAGGACAGATGTAATTAATGCACTGGCGAATTGATAAGGGGGGGGGGGTCTGAGGGCAATCTGAGCGTGTGGGCGGGAGATTGGGTGCCCGCAAGGGGCAGATTAGGGTCTGATCTGATAGGTAACAGTGACAGGTGGTGATAGGGGGTGATTGATGGGTGATTGATGGGTAATTAGTGGGTGTTTAGAGAAGATAACAGATGTAAACGATACATTTGGGAGGTAATCTGACGGCGGGTTTGCGGGCGATCTAATGGTGTGGGTGGGTGATCAGATTGCCCGCAAGGGGCAGGTTAGGGGCTGATTGATGGGTGGCAGTGACAGGGGGTGACAAGGGGTGATTGATGGGTGATAGGTGATTGGCAGGTGATTGACAGGTGATCAGTGGGTTATTACAGGGAAGAACAGATGTAATTAATGCACTGGTGCATTGATAAGGGGGGGTCAGAGGGCAATCTGAGCGTGTGGGCGGGTGATTGGGTGCCCGCAAGGGGCAGATTAGGGTCTGATCTGATAGGTAAAAGTGACAGGTGGTGATAGGGGGTGATTGATGGATGATTGATGGGTAATTAGTGGGTGTTTAGAGGAGAGAATAGATGTAAACAATGGATTTG
Source organism: Hyperolius riggenbachi (assembly GCF_040937935.1). Classification (NCBI taxonomy): domain Eukaryota; kingdom Metazoa; phylum Chordata; class Amphibia; order Anura; family Hyperoliidae; genus Hyperolius; species Hyperolius riggenbachi. The sequence goes on along the minus strand of NC_090652.1, from coordinate 173,066,659 downwards.
GGAGGTGATCTGATGTCGGATCTGCGGGCGATCTATTGGTGTGGAGGGGTGATCAGATTGCCCGCAAGGGGCAGGTTAGGGGCTGATTGATGGGTGGCAGTGACAGGGGGTGATTGATGGGTGATTGACAGGCGATTGACAGGTGATTGACAGGTGATCAGGGGGGATAGATGCATACAGTACATGGGGGGGGTGGTCTGGGGGGGGGGTCTGGGGAGAATCTGAGGGGTGGGGGGGGTGATCAGGAGGGAGCAGTGGGCAGGGGGGGGATAAAAAAAAAATAGCGTTGACAGATAGTGACAGGGAGTGATTGATGGGTGATTAGGGGGGTGATTGGGTGCAAACAGGGGTCTGGGGGGTGGGCAGGGGGGGGGGGTCTGATGGGTGCTGTGGGCGATCTGGGGCAGGGGGGGTAAAAAATCAGTGTGCTTGGTGCAGACTAGGGTGGCTGCAGCCTGCCCTGGTGGTCCCTCGGACACTGGGACCACCAGGGCAGGAGGCAGCCTGTATAATACACTTTGTAAACATTACAAAGTGTATTATACACTTTGTATGCGGCGATCGTCGGGTTAACATCCCGCCGGCGCTTCCGTATGGCCGGCGGGATGTTGCGGCGGGTGAGCGGCGCCAGGCGGAGGATCGCGTCACGGATGACGCGATCGCTCCGCCCATGCCCCTACAAGGACCGCCGCCATTTGTCAATACGGCGGTCCTTGCGGGGTGCACTTCCCGGCCGCCAATTGTACATACGGCGGTCGGGAAGTGGTTAAAGTAACTTTATTCTTTCATTAGTTATTTACAAGTTTCTGACCACCTATAAAATGTGTTCAATGTGCCCATTGTGTTATATTGTCAATGCAACCCTCTTCTCCCACTCTTCACTAGAGATGACAATCCAAGCTCGGAGGCTGCGCACAAATGTTCACAGTAATCAAGTCTCTATTAGATGCAATCCTGTAAGGAAAAACAATCAAAACGCTATTGATCCAATAGATAAACAATCCAGTGCTTTTTCCTAAGTTGCAGGCTGTTCTCGCCACTGATCACCTTCAGCGAGTAGTCACCACCACCACACCCCTCACAGTGGGCACTCACCGCTATTGTATGACCCTCTATTAGGTGGGTCTTCAGCGCTTATGGGGTCATCAGGCCGCCCCCTGCCACTCAGGAACTTTATCCGCTCAATGAGACTTGTACAGGAACATATACACTTTCTAAAACATGAACAGAGCTCTCATAGCGTAATACTGTAAAAACAAGTTTATTCTAAAAGAAATGCGCACTTACAAACATGAGGCTTGGTGTTGGGCACAGAGTTTTAATGGGCTCTACCCCAATCGTAGGCCGCCGGATCGGCTTGTTGCGCTGACTGGGTCCGCTTCCAGTGGCTCTCCACCTCGCCCCTCTGATGTCTGTAAGCTTGCTAAAAAAGTGGTCGCATTAGCTTGACCGGTTTCGTCGCCTAGGCGACTCCTCAGAAGCATATGCGGCCTGAATGCCATGTTGATTTATATATACCTATCCACCTAGTCCAATTTCCTCCCTCCCCTCCCTCTCTCACCCCCGGAAGTGCTAAGCGCCGAAAAAATGTCAGCCAATGGTTTCCCCGTATATCCCGAATCTGCTTCCGGGTTCGGGTTCCCATAGTAACGCGGCTGCTTCTCTTCTTCCCCTTACGTAACGTCGGCGTTTGGATTACCATACCGCCGCGCATACGTATTGCGTATGATGCCTGCGACCAGTGGCCGTTTGAATTGCGCATGTGCAAGCATAGCTTGCATACCAGACGTCTATCTCTATTCCAGGCCCTCTTGTGGTCAGCCATCAAAACGCATGTTCCAATTCATTGCACGCTCACATATTCCTTCCCTTGCGGCCCTCTTGTGGCCACATACCTAGCTGCAGCTAAAAATCTATTTTAAACCCTCTCCGATGTCTACCATTGGGGTATAGCCTTAACAATGATGTTACACTTTGTCAAAAATATATATCCACAGAGACAACATATACCATTACAAAACATCATCCATAACTAGAACTAAGAGGTAAAGTCAAGGGGTTATGCCGTTAATCTCATGTTATGTACATATTTCAAAATCTCTCCCTTGTGCCCCCTACATCATTCTCCAGTATGTTTTTTGTTGGTCTCACTTATATTACTTAACACAGGTGAGTATTTCACCCTTCCACTCGAATGCCCACTCTTTTTTGTGCAATATCATTCCCATGAACATATAACCTTTGTACTGTAAACTATCAAGAAGTGCCCTAATTGAACAATATGTGCCCGCTTTTAAGTCATAACCTTTCAAGTATAAAAACTTTTCAAGTGTAAAAACATTTAAAGGGCATTCGGTTGGGGGATCCACTCACCTATATATGTTTTAATCATTACTCAAAAAGCAAACTAAATCTATGTCACTATTCAGTCCTCTAGGTTTCAATGTGTTTAACATGTAGATCCATTTGGTCTCTTTTTGGGACACACTCCTCACCATGTCTCCCCCCCTCCATGGCCTGGTGATTTTTTCCACCCCACAAAAATTTAAAAGTGACGGGTTGCAATTATGCGCTTGTTTAAAGTGGGCCGACAGCGTATGGCTCGTAAGCCCCTTTGCAATGTTGCGCAGGTGTTCCCCTATCCTTTCTTTTAAAGGCCTCGTTGTCCTCCCCACATATTGGAGTCCACATGGACACCAAGCCAGATATACTACAAATTTATCATTACAAGTGATGAAATCTTTTATCTTAATCTTCCTACCATTTGAATGTCCTGTTATTAAATTCGTTCTCTGAGGCCTGGCCTCTCTGCATCCTTTGCAGTCCCTACATGGATGGTAGCCTGCTCGCTGCCACCCTCTAAATCTAGGCGGCAACTTTTTTGGCTCCACACAGCTGGGGGCCAGTATGTTTTTGAGATTGGGGGCCTTTCTATAAATAAATTTCGGCCTGGTGGGCAGGATTTTACTCAGGTCTGTATCTGAGAGGAGTATCTCCCAGTGTTTTTCTACAATTTTTTCAAAGGTTTTATATTGGCTGTTGAAATCCGTCACAAGTGCATAATTATGTTCACTAGGGCCGTTGTTACTTTCCCTGGCCCTATGTATAAGTTCTTCCCTATTTGTCATTCTCACCCTCTGTATCTCACCGTCAAGGAACTTTTCTTCATATCCCTTTTCTATAAACCGATTCTTCAGAATGCTAGATTGTTCCTCAAAATCTTCCAATTTGCTACAGTTTCTTCTCAATCTCATAAATTGCCCCCTTGGTACATTTTTTATCCATTTGGGGTGGTGCTCACTCCTAGTGGATATGTATCCATTGCGGTCTGTGTTTTAAAAAAACGTTTTGGTTTTTATTTCCCTATCTACAACCATTAAGTGAAGGTCCAAAAAGTTAATTTCTCTTATGTTGTGTTCATACGACAATTTTATATTCATATTGTTATTATTTAAAATATCAAATAGTGATTCTAATTCTTCTTTAGTGCCCCCCCATATCATTAACAGGTCATCAATATATCTTTTCCAAACTTTAATCCCCCGTGATGAAAAACGTGCCAAAACCCACTCTTCCCATTTTCCCATATAGAGATTTGCGAGGCTGGGTGCGAATCCAGCCCCCATTGCGCATCCCCTGTGCTGTCTATAGAAACTCCCACCGTGCCAAAAATAGTTTTTTTGCATAGCAAATCTTAATAATTTCAATAAAAATTCAATCTGGTCCACTGGTAGTTCACCATCTTTGTGCATGTAGTATTCAACTGCCTCAATCCCCTTCTCCTGCGGGATACTTGTGTACAGTGAAGCTACATCTGCTGTGACTAAACTTTCACCCTCTTCTACTATGTACCCTTCTATTTCTTGTATTGTGTGTTTAGTGTCTTTCAGAACGCATGGAAGTTTACTCACTAGTGGTTGGAGGAACATATCTAAATATTGACCCAACCGGTGTGTAATGGAACCAATGCCACTTAAAATTGGCCTCCCAGGGGGATTGCAAGGGTCCTTGTGTATCTTGGGGACCTGATAAATCACCAGAATTCGTGGTGCATTGGGTATCAGGAACCTAAATTCAGCGTCATTGACAAATCCCTTATTGAGACCTTCTCTTAGTATGGTTCTCAGTTCTCCCATATATGTCTGTGTCGGGTCTCCTCTGAGTTTTTCATATGTGTCTTGGTCGCTGACCAGTCTATTAAGTTCAGTCCTATATTGGTCCCTGTTGAGGACCACTACTCCCCCCCCCCTTTATCTGCTGGTCGTATTACCAGTCCTTTGTTGTCCAGTAGTTCCTTAGCCAAATTCTCAACTCCCGCATATTTCCTATCAGGAATCTCTCTGATTTCATTACTCACCAGTTTCTTAAAGGCTCCAATGGCATGGAAGCCTGTCTCTTGCGGGTTAAAAGTAGAGTTATTCTTTAGGGGGGTGTGTTTATAATTAATGGGCATATTCAGGTTATTCGTCCTGTTATTGATTCCTTCTCTCTTACTGAAGTACTTCTTGAGGTTTAGCTTCCTAGTGAATCTTTCCAAATCTATGTATGTTGTGAATTTGTCCATCCCTTTTTTGGGGGCAAACTTAAGGCCTTCATCTAGTATTTTTAATTCTTTATTGGTTAGACTGACTCCACTGAGATTAAAGATTCCTTCCCCTTTTACTTCCTTCTTTTTTTGGCACTCCCTTCTTCCTCCTCTTGTCCCCCTTCTGCGCCTCTTTTTCCTATTGGGTAGTTGGACTCTTCCTCCCAGTCGGTCTGGTTGTAGATTCTGTCCCCCCCTAAAAAATGTTCGAAGCTACTTTCCTGATTTAATGGGTCGTATCGGTTACTCAAAGGTATATTATAGTTCAATCCTTGTTCCTGGTGCAGGTTTCTATTAGGAGGTGGATATTGCCCTGGTCTCCCCATTGGGTGTCCCCCTCTCCCCCTAAATGGTGGTCTCCAATTGGGTCTTCCCCTTGGTTGTCCCATGGGTGGGGGGCATCCGACATAAGGTCTATATGGTTCTCTTGGGGCCAGGTATCCTCTCCCTCCTCTTCCTCCCCCCTGTGCGCCCGTCCCCCTCGGAGTCTGGTTGCAGGGGCCCACTGGGGTTACGTTAGTCCCCTGTACCTGAGTTCCTCCTCCTTGTGCAGGATTTCGGGTTTCAGTATTTTCTAATGCTTGTTGTTGACTAGCTTTCTTCTTTATTTGCCATCTATAAGCCTCTTTGTTTTTGTGTGCTTGATAATCCCTTAGGAATTTCTGCCTTTTTGTTACTATAATTTCTTTTTCTGCTTTTTGTAGAATTTCACTTATTTTTTGTGTTTTCTTAGTGTATTCCTCTGTTCCTTTGTAGATCTCTAATCGTTGTCTGATCTCCTCTATTTCTCTCCCTATTCTCCCTAATCTTCTCTTCTTCCTTTTAAGGAGCAAATTGACCAACCCCACCCCACATTTGTCAAAATATTCCCCCCATTCGGTATCATTTTCTTCACTTTCCTCACCATCATTAGCTGCTAGGTCCCATCTTAAACATTTGGGGACAATACCCTCCTTTTCATATTTACCCAAGGTGACTATATCCCACCAAGTATTTTGTTCTTTCAACATTAACCCCTGTAATCCCTTAAAATCATTATCCGTGTTAGGTATAGTGGCTTGTTCAATATTAAAAATTTCATCTAAATCAGTACGCTTCTTGAGTCTCTGCTCAAATAGATCCATATCTGCTGCAGTGTTAAAACAAGTCATCACAAATATACAAAAAAAACGCGCTGATAGATAGTAAGCGGGGTGACAACAGTGGTGCGCTGCCCTAAATATATAAGTAAATAACAATCCAAGCTCGGAGGCTGCGCACAAATGTTCACAGTAATCAAGTCTCTATTAGATGCAATCCTGTAAGGAAAAACAGTCAAAACGCTATTGATCCAATAGATAAACAAGCCAGTGCTTTTTCCTAAGTTGCAGGCTGTTCTCGCCACTGATCACCTTCAGCGAGTAGTCACCACCACCACACCCCTCACAGTGGGCACTCACCGCTATTGTATGACCCTCTATTAGGTGGGTCTTCAGCGCTTATGGGGTCATCAGGCCGCCCCCTGCCACTCAGGAACTTTATCCGCTCAATGAGACTTGTACAGGAACATATACACTTTCTAAAACATGAACAGAGCTCTCATAGCGTAATACTGTAAAAACAAGTTTATTCTAAAAGAAATGCGCACTTACAAACATGAGGCTTGGTGTTGGGCACAGAGTTTTAATGGGCTCTACCCCAATCGTAGGCCGCCGGATCGGCTTGTTGCGCTGACTGGGTCCGCTTCCAGTGGCTCTCCACCTCGCCCCTCTGATGTCTGTAAGCTTGCTAAAAAAGTGGTCGCATTAGCTTGACCGGTTTCGTCGCCTAGGCGACTCCTCAGAAGCATATGCGGCCTGAATGCCATGTTGATTTATATATACCTATCCACCTAGTCCAATTTCCTCCCTCCCCTCCCTCTCTCACCCCCGGAAGTGCTAAGCGCCGAAAAAATGTCAGCCAATGGTTTCCCCGTATATCCCGAATCTGCTTCCGGGTTCGGGTTCCCATAGTAACGCAGCTGCTTCTCTTCTTCCCCTTACGTAACGTCGGCGTTTGGATTACCATACCGCCGCGCATACGTATTGCGTATGATGCCTGCGACCAGTGGCCGTTTGAATTGCGCATGTGCAAGCATAGCTTGCATACCAGACGTCTATCTCTATTCCAGGCCCTCTTGTGGTCAGCCATCAAAACGCATGTTCCAATTCATTGCACGCTCACATATTCCTTCCCTTGCGGCCCTCTTGTGGCCACATACCTAGCTGCAGCTAAAAATCTATTTTAAACCCTCTCCGATGTCTACCATTGGGGTATAGCCTTAACAATGATGTTACACTTTGTCAAAAATATATATCCACAGAGACAACATATACCATTACAAAACATCATCCATAACTAGAACTAAGAGGTAAAGTCAAGGGGTTATGCCGTTAATCTCATGTTATGTACATATTTCAAAATCTCTCCCTTGTGCCCCCTACATCATTCTCCAGTATGTTTTTTGTTGGTCTCACTTATATTACTTAACACAGGTGAGTATTTCACCCTTCCACTCGAATGCCCACTCTTTTTTGTGCAATATCATTCCCATGAACATATAACCTTTGTACTGTAAACTATCAAGAAGTGCCCTAATTGAACAATATGTGCCCGCTTTTAAGTCATAACCTTTCAAGTATAAAAACTTTTCAAGTGTAAAAACATTTAAAGGGCATTCGGTTGGGGGATCCACTCACCTATATATGTTTTAATCATTACTCAAAAAGCAAACTAAATCTATGTCACTATTCAGTCCTCTAGGTTTCAATGTGTTTAACATGTAGATCCATTTGGTCTCTTTTTGGGACACACTTCTCACCATGTCTCCCCCCCCTCCATGGCCTGGTGATTTTTTCCACCCCACAAAAATTTAAAAGTGACGGGTTGCAATTATGCGCTTGTTTAAAGTGGGCCGACAGCGTATGGCTCGTAAGCCCCTTTGCAATGTTGCGCAGGTGTTCCCCTATCCTTTCTTTTAAAGGCCTCGTTGTCCTCCCCACATATTGGAGTCCACATGGACACCAAGCCAGATATACTACAAATTTATCATTACAAGTGATGAAATCTTTTATCTTAATCTTCCTACCATTTGAATGTCCTGTTATTAAATTCGTTCTCTGAGGCCTGGCCTCTCTGCATCCTTTGCAGTCCCTACATGGATGGTAGCCTGCTCGCTGCCACCCTCTAAATCTAGGCGGCAACTTTTTTGGCTCCACACAGCTGGGGGCCAGTATGTTTTTGAGATTGGGGGCCTTTCTATAAATAAATTTCGGCCTGGTGGGCAGGATTTTACTCAGGTCTGTATCTGAGAGGAGTATCTCCCAGTGTTTTTCTACAATTTTTTCAAAGGTTTTATATTGGCTGTTGAAATCCGTCACAAGTGCATAATTATGTTCACTAGGGCCGTTGTTACTTTCCCTGGCCCTATGTATAAGTTCTTCCCTATTTGTCATTCTCACCCTCTGTATCTCACCGTCAAGGAACTTTTCTTCATATCCCTTTTCTATAAACCGATTCTTCAGAATGCTAGATTGTTCCTCAAAATCTTCCAATTTGCTACAGTTTCTTCTCAATCTCATAAATTGCCCCCTTGGTACATTTTTTATCCATTTGGGGTGGTGCTCACTCCTAGTGGATATGTATCCATTGCGGTCTGTGGTTTAAAAAAACGTTTTGGTTTTTATTTCCCTATCTACAACCATTAAGTGAAGGTCCAAAAAGTTAATTTCTCTTATGTTGTGTTCATACGACAATTTTATATTCATATTGTTATTATTTAAAATCTCAAATAGTGATTCTAATTCTTCTTTAGTGCCCCCCCATATCATTAACAGGTCATCAATATATCTTTTCCAAACTTTAATCCCCGTGATGAAAAACGTGCCAAAACCCACTCTTCCCATTTTCCCATATAGAGATTTGCGAGGCTGGGTGCGAATCCAGCCCCCATTGCGCATCCCCTGTGCTGTCTATAGAAACTCCCACCGTGCCAAAAATAGTTTTTTTGCATAGCAAATCTTAATAATTTCAATAAAAATTCAATCTGGTCCACTGGTAGTTCACCATCTTTGTGCATGTAGTATTCAACTGCCTCAATCCCCTTCTCCTGCGGGATACTTGTGTACAGTGAAGCTACATCTGCTGTGACTAAACTTTCACCCTCTTCTACTATGTACCCTTCTATTTCTTGTATTGTGTGTTTAGTGTCTTTCAGAATGCATGAAAGTTTACTCACTAGTGGTTGGAGGAACATATCTAAATATTGACCCAACCGGTGTGTAATGGAACCAATGCCACTTAAAATTGGCCTCCCAGGGGGATTGCAAGGGTCCTTGTGTATCTTGGGGACCTGATAAATCACCGGAATTCGTGGTGCATTGGGTATCAGGAACCTAAATTCAGCGTCATTGACAAATCCCTTATTGAGACCTTCTCTTAGTATGGTTCTCAGTTCTCCCATATATGTCTGTGTCGGGTCTCCTCTGAGTTTTTCATATGTGTCTTGGTCGCTGACCAGTCTATTAAGTTCAGTCCTATATTGGTCCCTGTTGAGGACCACTACTCCCCCCCCTTTATCTGCTGGTCGTATTACCAGTCCTTTGTTGTCCAGTAGTTCCTTAGCCAAATTCTCAACTCCCGCATATTTCCTATCAGGAATCTCTCTGATTTCATTACTCACCAGTTTCTTAAAGGCTCCAATGGCATGGAAGCCTGTCTCTTGCGGGTTAAAAGTAGAGTTATTCTTTAGGGGGGTGTGTTTATAATTAATGGGCATATTCAGGTTATTCGTCCTGTTATTGATTCCTTCTCTCTTACTGAAGTACTTCTTGAGGTTTAGCTTCCTAGTGAATCTTTCCAAATCTATGTATGTTGTGAATTTGTCCATCCCTTTTTTGGGGGCAAACTTAAGGCCTTCATCTAGTATTTTTAATTCTTTATTGGTTAGACTGACTCCACTGAGATTAAAGATTCCTTCCCCTTTTACTTCCTTCTTTTTTTGGCACTCCCTTCTTCCTCCTCTTGTCCCCCTTCTGCGCCTCTTTTTCCTATTGGGTAGTTGGACTCTTCCTCCCAGTCGGTCTGGTTGTAGATTCTGTCCCCCCCTAAAAAATGTTCGAAGCTACTTTCCTGATTTAATGGGTCGTATCGGTTACTCAAAGGTATATTATAGTTCAATCCTTGTTCCTGGTGCAGGTTTCTATTAGGAGGTGGATATTGCCCTGGTCTCCCCATTGGGTGTCCCCCTCTCCCCCTAAATGGTGGTCTCCAATTGGGTCTTCCCCTTGGTTGTCCCATGGGTGGGGGGCATCCGACATAAGGTCTATATGGTTCTCTTGGGGCCAGGTATCCTCTCCCTCCTCTTCCTCCCCCCTGTGCGCCCGTCCCCCTCGGAGTCTGGTTGGGGGGGCCCACTGGGGTTACGTTAGTCCCCTGTACCTGAGTTCCTCCTCCTTGTGCAGGATTTCGGGTTTCAGTATTTTCTAATGCTTGTTGTTGACTAGCTTTCTTCTTTATTTGCCATCTATAAGCCTCTTTGTTTTTGTGTGCTTGATAATCCCTTAGGAATTTCTGCCTTTTTGTTACTATAATTTCTTTTTCTGCTTTTTGTAGAATTTCACTTATTTTTTGTGTTTTCTTAGTGTATTCCTCTGTTCCTTTGTAGATCTCTAATCGTTGTCTGATCTCCTCTATTTCTCTCCCTATTCTCCCTAATCTTCTCTTCTTCCTTTTAAGGAGCAAATTGACCAACCCCACCCCACATTTGTCAAAATATTCCCCCCATTCGGTATCATTTTCTTCACTTTCCTCACCATCATTAGCTGCTAGGTCCCATCTTAAACATTTGGGGACAATACCCTCCTTTTCATATTTACCCAAGGTGACTATATCCCACCAAGTATTTTGTTCTTTCAACATTAACCCCTGTAATCCCTTAAAATCATTATCCGTGTTAGGTATAGTGGCTTGTTCAATATTAAAAATTTCATCTAAATCAGTACGCTTCTTGAGTCTCTGCTCAAATAGATCCATATCTGCTGCAGTGTTAAAACAAGTCATCACAAATATACAAAAAAAACGCGCTGATAGATAGTAAGCGGGGTGACAACAGTGGTGCGCTGCCCTAAATATATAAGTAAATAACAATCCAAGCTCGGAGGCTGCGCACAAATGTTCACAGTAATCAAGTCTCTATTAGATGCAATCCTGTAAGGAAAAACAGTCAAAACGCTATTGATCCAATAGATAAACAATCCAGTGCTTTTTCCTAAGTTGCAGGCTGTTCTCGCCACTGATCACCTTCAGCGAGTAGTCACCACCACCACACCCCTCACAGTGGGCACTCACCGCTATTGTATGACCCTCTATTAGGTGGGTCTTCAGCGCTTATGGGGTCATCAGGCCGCCCCCTGCCACTCAGGAACTTTATCCGCTCAATGAGACTTGTACAGGAACATATACACTTTCTAAAACATGAACAGAGCTCTCATAGCGTAATACTGTAAAAACAAGTTTATTCTAAAAGAAATGCGCACTTACAAACATGAGGCTTGGTGTTGGGCACAGAGTTTTAATGGGCTCTACCCCAATCGTAGGCCGCCGGATCAGCTTGTTGCGCTGACTGGGTCCGCTTCCAGTGGCTCTCCACCTCGCCCCTCTGATGTCTGTAAGCTTGCTAAAAAAGTGGTCGCATTAGCTTGACCGGTTTCGTCGCCTAGGCGACTCCTCAGAAGCATATGCGGCCTGAATGCCATGTTGATTTATATATACCTATCCACCTAGTCCAATTTCCTCCCTCTCTCACCCCCGGAAGTGCTAAGCGCCGAAAAAATGTCAGCCAATGGTTTCCCCGCATATCCCGAATCTGCTTCCGGGTTCGGGTTCCCATAGTAACGCGGCTGCTTCTCTTCTTCCCCTTACGTAACGTCGGCGTTTGGATTACCATACCGCCACGCATACGTATTGCGTATGATGCCTGCGACCAGTGGCCGTTTGAATTGCGCATGTGCAAGCATAGCTTGCATACCAGACGTCTATCTCTATTCCAGGCCCTCTTGTGGTCAGCCATCAAAACGCATGTTCCAATTCATTGCACGCTCACATATTCCTTCCCTTGCGGCCCTCTTGTGGCCACATACCTAGCTGCAGCTAAAAATCTATTTTAAACCCTCTCCGATGTCTACCATTGGGGTATAGCCTTAACAATGATGTTACACTTTGTCAAAAATATATATCCACAGAGACAACATATACCATTACAAAACATCATCCATAACTAGAACTAAGAGGTAAAGTCAAGGGGTTATGCCGTTAATCTCATGTTATGTACATATTTCAAAATCTCTCCCTTGTGCCCCCTACATCATTCTCCAGTATGTTTTTTGTTGGTCTCACTTATATTACTTAACACAGGTGAGTATTTCACCCTTCCACTCGAATGCCCACTCTTTTTTGTGCAATATCATTCCCATGAACATATAACCTTTGTACTGTAAACTATCAAGAAGTGCCCTAATTGAACAATATGTGCCCGCTTTTAAGTCATAACCTTTCAAGTATAAAAACTTTTCAAGTGTAAAAACATTTAAAGGGCATTCGGTTGGGGGATCCACTCACCTATATATGTTTTAATCATTACTCAAAAAGCAAACTAAATCTATGTCACTATTCAGTCCTCTAGGTTTCAATGTGTTTAACATGTAGATCCATTTGGTCTCTTTTTGGGACACACTCCTCACCATGTCTCCCCCCCTCCATGGCCTGGTGATTTTTTCCACCCCACAAAAATTTAAAAGTGACGGGTTGCAATTATGCGCTTGTTTAAAGTGGGCCGACAGCGTATGGCTCGTAAGCCCCTTTGCAATGTTGCGCAGGTGTTCCCCTATCCTTTCTTTTAAAGGCCTCGTTGTCCTCCCCACATATTGGAGTCCACATGGACACCAAGCCAGATATACTACAAATTTATCATTACAAGTGATGAAATCTTTTATCTTAATCTTCCTACCATTTGAATGTCCTGTTATTAAATTCGTTCTCTGAGGCCTGGCCTCTCTGCATCCTTTGCAGTCCCTACATGGATGGTAGCCTGCTCGCTGCCACCCTCTAAATCTAGGCGGCAACTTTTTTGGCTCCACACAGCTGGGGGCCAGTATGTTTTTGAGATTGGGGGCCTTTCTATAAATAAATTTCGGCCTGGTGGGCAGGATTTTACTCAGGTCTGTATCTGAGAGGAGTATCTCCCAGTGTTTTTCTACAATTTTTTCAAAGGTTTTATATTGGCTGTTGAAATCCGTCACAAGTGCATAATTATGTTCACTAGGGCCGTTGTTACTTTCCCTGGCCCTATGTATAAGTTCTTCCCTATCTGTCATTCTCACCCTCTGTATCTCACCGTCAAGGAACATTTCTTCATATCCCTTTTCTATAAACCGATTCTTCAGAATGCTAGATTGTTCCTCAAAATCTTCCAATTTGCTACAGTTTCTTCTCAATCTCATAAATTGCCCCCTTGGTACATTTTTTATCCATTTGGGGTGGTGCTCACTCCTAGTGGATATGTATCCATTGCGGTCTGTGGTTTTAAAAAACGTTTTGGTTTTTATTTCCCTATCTACAACCATTAAGTGAAGGTCCAAAAAGTTAATTTCTCTTATGTTGTGTTCATACGACAATTTTATATTCATATTGTTATTATTTAAAATATCAAATAGTGATTCTAATTCTTCTTTAGTGCCCCCCCATATCATTAACAGGTCATCAATATATCTTTTCCAAACTTTAATCCCCCGTGATGAAAAACGTGCCAAAACCCACTCTTCCCATTTTCCCATATAGAGATTTGCGAGGCTGGGTGCGAATCCAGCCCCCATTGCGCATCCCCTGTGCTGTCCATAGAAACTCCCACCGTGCCAAAAATAGTTTTTTTGCATAGCAAATCTTAATAATTTCAATAAAAATTCAATCTGGTCCACTGGTAGTTCACCATCTTTGTGCATGTAGTATTCAACTGCCTCAATCCCCTTCTCCTGCGGATCTACATGTTAAACACATTGAAACCTAGAGGACTGAATAGTGACATAGATTTAGTTTGCTTTTTGAGTAATGATTAAAACATATATAGGTGAGTGGATCCCCCAACCGAATGCCCTTTAAATGTTTTTACACTTGAAAAGTTTTTATACTTGAAAGGTTATGACTTAAAAGCGGGCACATATTGTTCAATTAGGGCACTTCTTGATAGTTTACAGTACAAAGGTTATATGTTCATGGGAATGATATTGCACAAAAAAGAGTGGGCATTCGAGTGGAAGGGTGAAATACTCACCTGTGTTAAGTAATATAAGTGAGACCAACAAAAAACATACTGGAGAATGATGTAGGGGGCACAAGGGAGAGATTTTGAAATATGTACATAACATGAGATTAACGGCATAACCCCTTGACTTTACCTCTTAGTTCTAGTTATGGATGATGTTTTGTAATGGTATATGTTGTCTCTGTGGATATATATTTTTGACAAAGTGTAACATCATTGTTAAGGCTATACCCCAATGGTAGACATCGGAGAGGGTTTAAAATAGATTTTTAGCTGCAGCTAGGTATGTGGCCACAAGAGGGCCACAAGGGAAGGAATATGTGAGCGTGCAATGAATTGGAACATGCGTTTTGATGGCTGACCACAAGAGGGCCTGGAATAGAGATAGACGTCTGGTATGCAAGCTATGCTTGCACATGCGCAATTCAAACGGCCACTGGTCGCAGGCATCATACGCAATACGTATGCGCGGCGGTATGGTAATCCAAACGCCGACGTTACGTAAGGGGAAGAAGAGAAGCAGCCGCGTTACTATGGGAACCCGAACCCGGAAGCAGATTCGGGATATACGGGGAAACCATTGGCTGACATTTTTTCGGCGCTTAGCACTTCCGGGGTGAGAGAGGTAGGGGAGGGAGGAAATTGGACTAGGTGGATAGGTATATATAAATCAACATGGCATTCAGGCCGCATATGCTTCTGAGGAGTCGCCTAGGCGACGAAACCGGTCAAGCTAATGCGACCACTTTTTTAGCAAGCTTACAGACATCAGAGGGGCGAGGTGGAGAGCCACTGGAAGCGGACCCAGTCAGCGCAACAAGCCGATCCGGCGGCCTACGATTGGGGTAGAGCCCATTAAAACTCTGTGCCCAACACCAAGCCTCATGTTTGTAAGTGCGCATTTCTTTTAGAATAAACTTGTTTTTACAGTATTACGCTATGAGAGCTCTGTTCATGTTTTAGAAAGTGTATATGTTCCTGTACAAGTCTCATTGAGCGGATAAAGTTCCTGAGTGGCAGGGGGCGGCCTGATGACCCCATAAGCGCTGAAGACCCACCTAATAGAGGGTCATACAATAGCGGTGAGTGCCCACTGTGAGGGGTGTGGTGGTGGTGACTACTCGCTGAAGGTGATCAGTGGCGAGAACAGCCTGCAACTTAGGAAAAAGCACTGGATTGTTTATCTATTGGATCAATAGCGTTTTGACTGTTTTTCCTTACAGGATTGCATCTAATAGAGACTTGATTACTGTGAACATTTGTGCGCAGCCTCCGAGCTTGGATTGTTATTTACTTATATATTTAGGGCAGCGCACCACTGTTGTCACCCCGCTTACTATCTATCAGCGCGTTTTTTTTGTATATTTGTGATGACTTGTTTTAACACTGCAGCAGATATGGATCTATTTGAGCAGAGACTCAAGAAGCGTACTGATTTAGATGACATTTTTAATATTGAACAAGTCACTATACCTAACACGGATAATGATTTTAAGGGATTACAGGGGTTAATGTTGAAAGAACAAAATACTTGGTGGGATATAGTCACCTTGGGTAAATATGAAAAGGAGGGTATTGTCCCCAAATGTTTAAGATGGGACCTAGCAGCTAATGATGGTGAGGAAAGTGAAGAAAATGATACCGAATGGGGGGAATATTTTGACAAATGTGGGGTGGGGTTGGTCAATTTGCTCCTTAAAAGGAAGAAGAGAAGATTAGGGAGAATAGGGAGAGAAATAGAGGAGATCAGACAACGATTAGAGATCTACAAAGGAACAGAGGAATACACTAAGAAAACACAAAAAATAAGTGAAATTCTACAAAAAGCAGAAAAAGAAATTATAGTAACAAAAAGGCAGAAATTCCTAAGGGATTATCAAGCACACAAAAACAAAGAGGCTTATAGATGGCAAATAAAGAAGAAAGCTAGTCAACAACAAGCATTAGAAAATACTGAAACCCGAAATCCTGCACAAGGAGGAGGAACTCAGGTACAGGGGACTAACGTAACCCCAGTGGGCCCCCCCAACCAGACTCCGAGGGGGACGGGCGCACAGGGGGGAGGAAGAGGAGGGAGAGGATACCTGGCCCCAAGAGAACCATATAGACCTTATGTCGGATGCCCCCCACCCATGGGACAACCAAGGGGAAGACCCAATTGGAGACCACCATTTAGGGGGAGAGGGGGACACCCAATGGGGAGACCAGGGCAATATCCACCTACTAATAGAAACCTGCACCAGGAACAAGGATTGAACTATAATATACCTTTGAGTAACCGATACGACCCATTAAATCAGGAAAGTAGCTTCGAACATTTTTTAGGGGGGGACAGAATCTACAACCAGACCGACTGGGAGGAAGAGTCCAACTACCCAATAGGAAAAAGAGGCGCAGAAGGGGGACAAGAGGAGGAAGAAGGGAGTGCCAAAAAAAGAAGGAAGTAAAAGGGGAAGGAATCTTTAATCTCAGTGGAGTCAGTCTAACCAATAAAGAATTAAAAATACTAGATGAAGGCCTTAAGTTTGCCCCCAAAAAAGGGATGGACAAATTCACAACATACATAGATTTGGAAAGATTCACTAGGAAGCTAAACCTCAAGAAGTACTTCAGTAAGAGAGAAGGAATCAATAACAGGACGAATAACCTGAATATGCCCATTAATTATAAACACACCCCCCTAAAGAATAACTCTACTTTTAACCCGCAAGAGACAGGCTTCCATGCCATTGGAGCCTTTAAGAAACTGGTGAGTAATGAAATCAGAGAGATTCCTGATAGGAAATATGCAGGAGTTGAGAATTTGGCTAAGGAACTACTGGACAACAAAGGACTGGTAATACGACCAGCAGATAAAGGGGGGGGAGTAGTGGTCCTCAACAGGGACCAATATAGGACTGAACTTAATAGACTGGTCAGCGACCAAGACACATATGAAAAACTCAGAGGAGACCCGACACAGACATATATGGGAGAACTGAGAACCATACTAAGAGAAGGTCTCAATAAGGGATTTGTCAATGACGCTGAATTTAGGTTCCTGATACCCAATGCACCACGAATTCCGGTGATTTATCAGGTCCCCAAGATACACAAGGACCCTTGCAATCCCCCTGGGAGGCCAATTTTAAGTGGCATTGGTTCCATTACACACCGGTTGGGTCAATATTTAGATATGTTCCTCCAACCACTAGTGAGTAAACTTCCATGCGTTCTGAAAGACACTAAACACACAATACAAGAAATAGAAGGGTACATAGTAGAAGAGGGTGAAAGTTTAGTCACAGCAGATGTAGCTTCACTGTACACAAGTATCCCGCAGGAGAAGGGGATTGAGGCAGTTGAATACTACATGCACAAAGATGGTGAACTACCAGTGGACCAGATTGAATTTTTATTGAAATTATTAAGATTTGCTATGCAAAAAAAACTATTTTTGGCACGGTGGGAGTTTCTATAGACAGCACAGGGGATGCGCAATGGGGGCTGGATTCGCACCCAGCCTCGCAAATCTCTATATGGGAAAATGGGAAGAGTGGGTTTTGGCACGTTTTTCATCACGGGGGATTAAAGTTTGGAAAAGATATATTGATGACCTGTTAATGATATGGGGGGGGGCACTAAAGAAGAATTAGAATCACTATTTGATATTTTAAATAATAACAATATGAATATAAAATTGTCGTATGAACACAACATAAGAGAAATTAACTTTTTGGACCTTCACTTAATGGTTGTAGATAGGGAAATAAAAACCAAAACGTTTTTTAAAACCACAGACCGCAATGGATACATATCCACTAGGAGTGAGCACCACCCCAAATGGATAAAAAATGTACCAAGGGAGCAATTTATGAGATTGAGAAGAAACTGTAGCAAATTGGAAGATTTTGAGGAACAATCTAGCATTCTGAAGAATCGGTTTATAGAAAAGGGATATGAAGAAAAGTTCCTTGACGGTGAGATACAGAGGGTGAGAATGACAAATAGGGAAGAACTTATACATAGGGCCAGGGAAAGTAACAACGGCCCTAGTGAACATAATTATGCACTTGTGACGGATTTCAACAGCCAATATAAAACCTTTGAAAAAATTGTAGAAAAACACTGGGAGATACTCCTCTCAGATACAGACCTGAGTAAAATCCTGCCCACCAGGCCGAAATTTATTTATAGAAAGGCCCCCAATCTCAAAAACATACTGGCCCCCAGCTGTGTGGAGCCAAAAAAGTTGCCGCCTAGATTTAGAGGGTGGCAGCGAGCAGGCTACCATCCATGTAGGGACTGCAAAGGATGCAGAGAGGCCAGGCCTCAGAGAACAAATTTAATAACAGGACATTCAAATGGTAGGAAGATTAAGATAAAAGATTTCATCACTTGTAATGATAAATTTGTAGTATATCTGGCTTGGTGTCCATGTGGACTCCAATATGTGGGGAGGACAACGAGGCCTTTAAAAGAAAGGATAGGGGAACACCTGCGCAACATTGCAAAGGGGCTTACGAGCCATACGCTGTCGGCCCACTTTAAACAAGCGCATAATTGCAACCCGTCACTTTTAAATTTTTGTGGGGTGGAAAAAATCACCAGGCCATGGAGGGGGGGAGACATGGTGAGGAGTGTGTCCCAAAAAGAGACCAAATGGATCTACATGTTAAACACATTGAAACCTAGAGGACTGAATAGTGACATAGATTTAGTTTGCTTTTTGAGTAATGATTAAAACATATATAGGTGAGTGGATCCCCCAACCGAATGCCCTATAAATGTTTTTACACTTGAAAAGTTTTTATACTTGAAAGGTTATGACTTAAAAGCGGGCACATATTGTTCAATTAGGGCACTTCTTGATAGTTTACAGTACAAAGGTTATATGTTCATGGGAATGATATTGCACAAAAAAGAGTGGGCATTCGAGTGGAAGGGTGAAATACTCACCTGTGTTAAGTAATATAAGTGAGACCAACAAAAAACATACTGGAGAATGATGTAGGGGGCACAAGGGAGAGATTTTGAAATATGTACATAACATGAGATTAACGGCATAACCCCTTGACTTTACCTCTTAGTTCTAGTTATGGATGATGTTTTGTAATGGTATATGTTGTCTCTGTGGATATATATTTTTGACAAAGTGTAACATCATTGTTAAGGCTATACCCCAATGGTAGACATCGGAGAGGGTTTAAAATAGATTTTTAGCTGCAGCTAGGTATGTGGCCACAAGAGGGCAACAAGGGAAGGAATATGTGAGCGTGCAATGAATTGGAACATGCGTTTTGATGGCTGACCACAAGAGGGCCTGGAATAGAGATAGACGTCTGGTATGCAAGCCATGCTTGCACATGCGCAATTCAAACGGCCACTGGTCGCAGGCATCATACGCAATACGTATGCGCGGCGGTATGGTAATCCAAACGCCGACGTTACGTAAGGGGAAGAAGAGAAGCAGCCGCGTTACTATGGGAACCCGAACCCGGAAGCAGATTCGGGATATACGGGGAAACCATTGGCTGACATTTTTTCGGCGCTTAGCACTTCCGGGGGTGAGAGAGGGAGGGGAGGGAGGAAATTGGACTAGGTGGATAGGTATATATAAATCAACATGGCATTCAGGCCGCATATGCTTCTGAGGAGTCGCCTAGGCGACGAAACCGGTCAAGCTAATGCGACCACTTTTTTAGCAAGCTTACAGACATCAGAGGGGCGAGGTGGAGAGCCACTGGAAGCGGACCCAGTCAGCGCAACAAGCCGATCCGGCGGCCTACGATTGGGGTAGAGCCCATTAAAACTCTGTGCCCAACACCAAGCCTCATGTTTGTAAGTGCGCATTTCTTTTAGAATAAACTTGTTTTTACAGTATTACGCTATGAGAGCTCTGTTCATGTTTTAGAAAGTGTATATGTTCCTGTACAAGTCTCATTGAGCGGATAAAGTTCCTGAGTGGCAGGGGGCGGCCTGATGACCCCATAAGCGCTGAAGACCCACCTAATAGAGGGTCATACAATAGCGGTGAGTGCCCACTGTGAGGGGTGTGGTGGTGGTGACTACTCGCTGAAGGTGATCAGTGGCGAGAACAGCCTGCAACTTAGGAAAAAGCACTGGATTGTTTATCTATTGGATCAATAGCGTTTTGACTGTTTTTCCTTACAGGATTGCATCTAATAGAGACTTGATTACTGTGAACATTTGTGCGCAGCCTCCGAGCTTGGATTGTTATTTACTTATATATTTAGGGCAGCGCACCACTGTTGTCACCCCGCTTACTATCTATCAGCGCGGTTTTTTTGTATACTTCACTAGAGATGGTCCGAGCGGTTTGCCGGTGAATTTGTTCACGCGGACCTCAGCGGTCCGCGTTCGAGGTAAACTGCAAATTTTTTCCTAAAAACTTCGGGTTCGCATTTTTCCCATACACTTTCATGCCTGCCGACTTTAGCGGTTAATAGCAAAGTCCCCTTACATAGTAGAAACACCAAATTTGCAGGGTATGTAGAGGGGGACAGTGACAGGGTATGTAGAGGGGGGACAGTAACTTTCAAAAAACCTTACAGTTTTTGAGAAAATCGATTTTAAAGTTTCAAAGGAAAAGTTACAGAGCCGATTCATTTGATTCATTAAAAAGAGCCAATTTATTATAGAGAACCGGATCATTCATGAACCGGTTAGTATAGCTTAGAATGCGTCCTGTGCAGGACCCATAGCTGCCGGCTCGGCTGTCTCTCCCCACCAGCCTTTACCTGTCACCTTCACCTAGCATAGCACCTGGTGCACACATGGGTGCACCAGGTGCCATGCTAGGTGAGGGTGAGAGGTGAGGAGACGGAGAGGACAGCGAGAGCCGGCAGCTGTGTTTCCTATGCGACGCATTCTCTGTGAGGGGAAGCGGAGCTCTTCAGTCAACTTAATTGAAGATCACAAGATTAGAGGATACTGTCGCCGTGGGACATTTGTGAGGATATTGGCGTGGGAACTTTTTTTTAAAGGTACAGGTAAGTATTTCTGGTTAATTGAGAACATTAAAGGACTTTTTTCATCGTTGTGTTTTTATTTCATGTAACCCTTTGTGGAAATGGGTAAGGGGTACTTTATACCCCTATACTCATTTCTCCTGGAAGGGGGGTGGGCATCTGGGGTTCCCTTCTTAAAGGGGGCTCCCAGATGCCACCATGAACCCCCCAGGGAGTCGTCACCCCCCACCTCCTCCTGGGGCACTGGAGGTAGGGAAGAGCCCCTTAGCAATGGATTAGAAAAGGGCTCGGGGGGAGAGGGGAAGGCTTGGCCGCCCCTCTCCCCCTGAGCCCCGCCATACCATGGACCATGCGGGCTGGTATAGCTCAGGGTGCGAAGCCCCACGCGGCCGGGGCTCCGCTTTCTGGATATCCCAGCCTGCATGGGGGACAAGGGGTTACAGAGAGCTCAGGAGGGGGGAGCCCACGTCATTTTTTTTCAGTTTTCCAATACTCAGCACATAAAAAAATAATAAAAATGTTTTTTTTTTTTAAATATTGTTTCCTGCTAACTTTTTAACATATCCTGCAAAATTGGTGTTGCTAGGATGTAAGGGGCATTTGCTATTAACTGCTAAAGTCAGCAGGTGATAACCAACCAGAGTTATGGGGGTGCAAAAGTGCTGAATTTTGCCATTGGCTTTCATTGGGCTTCCTATTTCACTTTCAAAAATCTAAATTTTTTTCAAAGAACGCATTTTACATTTTTTAGCATTGTAGGGACTTTTAGAGGGCTCAGGACTGGTGAGTTTGGGGCCCCTAGGCCAAAGAGGTCATAGCCTAGGGTCACAAAAGCTTGGTTTTTTGGCAATGGTGCTGGTGATGAACGTAAGTCGCCGCCATGGCCAAAATGTCGTGAGCTTCAGACTTTGCTAACGGCCATGGCGGCGTTTTACCAGCCCTGGGTGCAGGGCTTTGTGATTGGACCATGGACCATGCGATAGAGTGAGGTGCAAAAATGAAATCATGCCTAGCAGAGGATGGTTTCACAATGCTAAATGCTAGGCTGGCTGTGGTGCAATTGGTTAGTGCGTCTGGCTGGTAACAGCAAGGTTACAGGTTCGATTCCATCCAGGCATGTCTTTTCCTTTTGCGTTCAACAGTTGTCCAAACAGAGCCAACAGAGCCCCAGATAGCCATGTAGAGTTAGGTCACAGCTAGCCTGGCTGTGGTGCAATTGGTTAGTGTGTCTGGCTGGTAACAGCAAGGTTACAGGTTCGATTCCATCCAGGCATGTCTTTTCCTTTTGAGTTCAACAGTTGTCCAAACACCGAGCACAAAGTTTTGCATGCGTAAAGTTTTACGCACGCAAAATACCCCATGGGGTTCAATGGCGCAGCGCGCGCACGCAAAAGGAAAAGACATGCCTGGATGGAATCAAACCTGTAACCTTGCTGTTACCAGCCAGACACACTAACCAATTGCACCACAGCCAGGCTAGCTGTGACCTAACTCTACATGGCTATCTGGGGCTCTGTTGGCTCTGTTTGGACAACTGTTGAACGCAAAAGGAAAAGACATGCCTGGATGGAATCGAACCTGTAACCTTGCTGTTACCAGCCAGACACACTAACCAATTGCACCACAGCCAGGCTAGCTGTGACCTAACTCTACATGGCTATCTGGGGCTCTGTTGGCTCTGTTTGGACAACTGTTGAACGCAAAAGGAAAAGACATGCCTGGATGGAATCGAACCTGTAACCTTGCTGTTACCAGCCAGACACACTAACCAATTGCACCACAGCCAGGCTAGCTGTGACCTAACTCTACATGGCTATCTGGGGCTCTGTTGGCTCTGTTTGGACAACTGTTGAACGCAAAAGGAAAAGACATGCCTGGATGGAATTGAACCTGTAACCTTGCTGTTACCAGCCAGACACACTAACCAATTGCACCACAGCCAGCCTAGCATTTAGCACTGTGAAACCATCCTCTGCTAGGCATGATTTCATTTTTGCACCTCACTCTATCGCATGGTCCAATCACAAAGCCCTGCACCCAGCATGTGTCTCATATGACTGTCTACAAGTAAGATTTAGGTTAGCAGTCTATTTAGTGTGTGTTTGGTGGTATGGTGGTGAGCATAGCTGTCTTCCATGTGGTTGGCCTGGGTTTGATCCCTGGACATGTCATGAATGTGAGTATGGTTTTGAAATACTACAAATCTCTGGAGAGAGGGAGAGAGGGAGGTTATTCATTTTAGGCATCTAGAGGGATAGAAACCTTTGCAAACTTTAAAATACTAAATTTCGTAATCGTAATTACGAAAATTTGCGTAATTTGTGAAAATTACGAAATTTCGATTACTGCTAAAATCGTAATTGTAGTAATTTCGCGAAATTTCGGAAATTCGTAATTAGGTCATTACGCTCATCCCTAGAGCCATCGTCCTTTGAAAAAAATTTAAAATGCGTTCTTTGAAAACAAATTAGATTTTTGAAAGTGAAATAGGAAGCCCAATGAAAGCCAATGGCAAAATTCAGCACTTTTGCACCCCCATAACTCTGGTTTGCAGAGATGTAGGGAACCCAAAATTGGAGTGCACGTACAATCTACTTTAATGTGTAGTGTATTAAAACGCGAGTTAACACTGTCCAGTAATCCCATGGAACTCCACATGTTAATTAAAATTAACCCCAATCTAAAAAACATATACGGTATATAGGAGCTAAAGCTTATTTGAATTACACTGTGTCAGCATGCAGCCAGATGCAATCACAGGATCCTCAAGATCACCACATGTACAAACATACTATGGTATCTAACAAATTTCCCTATTGCTTTGGGGTTAAATTGCTCGAAGTGACAAATATCCTTTCAGAAGCAGTTAAGCAATCCTGTAGTAAAGGGAAGTTAGGTTAGGCTTGAAAAATGACAGCAGCAGCAGACAACAAGTCTGGCTAAGCTCCTCTGGCCAAGGCCTCCCAAATAATATGCAGAGAGCCTTCAAAAAGCAAATTTGCACCCCCACCACCAATAGAAATATTTTATTTAAAATAACAAACATGCAGAAATTATATTTTACCACCTGTGTAGAAAGGGCTTATGTGCGCGTCTGCGCACTCCCAGCCGCGGATCGTTAGCCCACGAATCAGTGAATCGGGCTATGGTGTCCGATCACTGATTCCTCTCTCCCGCAGAAAAAGCGACAGCTTCTCTCAGAAGCTCCGCTTTTTCTGGCTGTTGCGCTTAGAGTGACGTCATGTAAACCAACTCATGGCCGCCATCTTGTGGCCAAAAAGTAAAACTACAACTAAAAGTGTTTTTTCTAACATTGCATCATTCTATAATATGTGCACATTACACAACACTCAGCATTCAAAATGAGTCTTTCAGAGCAGTCTGTGAAGTAATGACCTCTCCTCTAGCAGAGGAAAAGTAAATAGTCTAGGAACAGTTGAGATAATAAAAGTCAGATAACAGCCCTCTCCAGGACTAACTTAGTCGGAGAGCTTAATGGCTTGTTTGCATAGAGATAACAACTGGAGTTTCTCAACTCTTCCTGTACTGGAAACAATTAGACTGATGTATCTGATCTTAATGTTTTATTTCTTAGCTGTGCTACACATACAAATCATAATATCATCATTTTTTTTCCGCTTCAGTGTCTCTTTAAGTTTTATTTTTTTTACTATATACCTGAAAATAAAAGTATGAGAATATTTTCTTTGCTGCTAATCTTCTAGTAATTATTCATAGTACACAACCAATTCACTATATCATATTTTTTTTTCGCTTCAGTGTCTCTTTAACACACATTTACATTATAAAAGTAATTTTTACATCCCACCCTCCCAAAAAATACCCAAATAAAATGTTTAATATAAAAAAAAAAAAGCATTACAATAATAAAAAAACAACATGTAAATATTTACCTAAGGGTCTAAACTTTTTAAATATCAATGTAAAGATGAAATATTTCTATATTTTTTTTATTCTAAACTTGTAAATAGTGATAGATGCAAAATGCACCTTTATTTCCAAAAAAATATTGTCGCCATACATTGTGATAGGGACATAATTTTAACTGTGTAATAACCGGGACATATGGGCAAATACAATACATGAGTTTTAATTATGGAGGCATGCATTATTTTAAAACTATAATGGCTGAAAACTGAGAAATAATGATTTTTTTCCGTTTTTTTCTTATTCTTCCTGTTAAAATGCATTTACAGTAAAGTGACTCTTAGCAAAATGTACCCCCCAAAGAAAGCCTAATTGGTGGCGGAAAAAACAAGATATAGATCAGTTAATTGTGATAAGTAGTGATAAAGTTATAGGCTAAAGAATGGGAGGTGAACATTGCTCGGATGCATAAAGTGAAAACGACTGAAGGCTGAAGTGGTTGAAAAGGTCAATAGTTAATGAGTATAGAGCTTTGGAACAGCAAAATATTGTCATTCAGCCGTGACAATACAAGTATTACTTATAGGGCCCAAATGCAATTCACCTTTTCTCCTTAGTTTTCTCCAAGTTGATATTTTAATACCTTGTCAATAAAATGCCTTTTAAACCCCCAGCAAGAGAAAAAACAACAAAACAAAATAAATAAAACTCTTTTTCCCCCTACTTTAGGTACTTTTAATTGTGAAATGCTGAAAGGTTATAAAAAAAAGATGGAAACTTATCACTTAGGAGAAAACTTAGGAGATAAAGTAAAGTGCATATGGGCCATAATGTTAGTTATTATTTTTTTCTTGCTTTCAGTGAATACAACTGTGGGATTCTAGAAAAGTCCTATTTAGGTTTTGGAAGATAGATACAACTGTCTATCTCATCAGTTTACTTTCAGTGCAGGTTTACTTTAAAAAAGAGTTTGTATGCTTTTTTTTTTTTTTTTACTTCAACAGCAATTACTGCTAGATGTAGGAAGATCCTTGATCCAAACAGGGAGATGATTTGTGAAGTTGAACTTGTACACATTTTTTTTTCAACTCAGACATCTATGTAGCTATATAAAATAAACAATTTGTACTAAAAAGCATTGGCACAAACATAACTTTATAGTCATCCACGCCTGAGATAGGGTCCATGCACTCTGTATATGTGTATTCTCATGTTAATAATGATAATGGTTAATTTGCATATATTCAGCAGTGTTGCTCTGGGAGACATCTTAAGCTCACTCCAACCTGAATTATCGCAAATTCTTCTGTTTTAGGAAAGCAAACTTTTGTTTTTCTCATGTTAATAAGTAATCTACATAAATAAAATTAGATGTTTCTATGTATGTGTGTGTATGTGCCACAACACTCGAGAACACCTTGACTGATTTCAACAAAACTTAGTTACAGACCCCTAACTACCTGGGAAGTCTCACAACCCCCCTGAACACCTGAGCTGAACCACCAACATCCAATCAGATTTCACCCATTCACGCCAATGGAAAAAATGTAAAAGGCTGCCATTCTCATGGCAATAAAGCCAGAGTCTCCAAACTTGGCACAGTTGGTCACTTGGTAACTGAGGTGAAAAGTTTAGCAAAGCGGGCGGAGCATAAAACAGCCAATCAAATTTCAGCAATTCATTTTCAATGGGAAAATGTAAACTGCAGTCATTCTTACACTGTTAATGACAGGTTTCTCAAACTTAGTCACTGGGTGACTATTTAGGAACATGGGTGGAGCGTACAACAGCCATTGAAAATTAATCTATTTATTTTCAAGAGGAATATTTAAACTGCTGCCATTCTTACACCATTAATGGCAGAAGCCTCAAACCTGCTACAGCCGTTATTGGTTGACTGGGGTTCAAATTCATCCTAAAGGAGGCAGAGCCACAAACAGAAAATCAGATTTCTTTGCTTGATAAACTGCATTATTGATGCCAGGAATCCCAAAGCTCCAAAACTTGGTCATTGAGTGACTGTGTGTCAAGGTTAGAAAAAGTGGGTAGAGTCAAAGAACACAAATTTTTCACTGGGAAAATTTAAACTGCAGCCATTCTTACACTGTTAAAGGGACACTGAAGCGAAAAAAATATATGATATAATGAATTGGTTGTGTACTATGAATAATTACTAGAAGATTAGCAGCAAAGAAAATATTCTCATATTTTTATTTTCAGGTATATAGTGTTTTTTCTAACATCACATCATTCTCTAATATGTGCAGATTACACAACACTCAGCATTCAAAATGATTCTTTCAGAGCAGTCTGTGAACTAATGACCTCTCCTCTGGCAGAGGAAAAGTAAAAAATTAACTAACAGTTGAGATAATAAAAGTCAGAAAACAGCCCTCTCCATGACTTTGAAAGTCGTAGAGCTTAATGGCTTTTTTGTATAGAGATAACAACTGGAGTTTCTTAAATCTTCCTGTACTGGAAACAATTAGACTGATGGATCTAATCTTAATGTTTTATTTCTTAGCTGTACTACACATACAAATCATAATATCATAATTTTGTTTCCGCTTCAGTGTCTCTTTAATGGCAGGGCTCTCAAACTTTGCACAGTTGGTCACTGGGTGACTGGGACTAATATTCAGGAAAGTGGGTGGTGGCTACAACAGCCACTCAAAATTCCCCTATTGATTTTCAAGAAGAATATTTAAATTGCTTCCATTCTTACACTATTAAGAGGCCTCTAACCTGGTACTGTTGGTCAATGGGTGAATGGGGTTCAAATTCAGAAAAAGGGGCAGAACCACAAACACCCAATCAGATTTGTTTCATTTCAGTGGGAATATATAAATTATTCATGCTAAGGACCCAAAGTTTACAAACTTAGTCATTGAGTGACTCTGTGTCAAGGTCAGAAAAGTGGGTGGAGCCAACAACAACCTAACACATACCCGGGCAATGCTGAGTCATCAGTGAATGAAGTAATAAAGATATCCAGCACTCTTAATTATGACAATATTATTTGCTGTGGAGCACTCGAAGCTTAATCAGGCGGATGCCACTGACTTCTTATATAACAATTAGTGATGAAGCCAAAACTTCCTTTGTGAACTTTATTGATTTAAAATAACATAAACCATGTTTCAAGATCACAAAGGGGCCTATATGCAACCTTTTCTCTGAGATTTCTCCTATGTGATATTTTCAAACTTTTCAATAAAATGTCTTTTAAACCACTAGCAAGCAAACAAATGCTCATAATAGTTTTGATAGTACTTTTTCACCTACATGTTGGTACTTTTTTCACTACAAAGTGCTAAAAGCAATTTTAAATTGAAAATAAAAAATTATTTCCTTGGAGAAAACGCAGGAGAAAATGTGAATTGCATATGGCCCAGGGGCTCTTTTTCAAGGCAACATGCTCAAGGCAACATGAATACAGTATATAAAAAAATATAAACATATAAACATTCTAAGTGTCATACAAAAGATCCAGAAGCCTGTGTGAAAGAATATAAGTAAAGGTTTTCTCTTATATCTAGCAGTTTATGTCAATAGTAGGAAACAAACCTAATATGGAAAGTGTTGCACACAAGATTACAAAAAACACAAAATCAACCCCTAGCAAATGTTAAATCTATAAAGTTCACAAAGGAAGTGCCTGTTCCATGCTAATAAGTCAGCCTTATGCAAAAAAATGATTGTAACATTCAAATTTCCCTGACTAAGAAAGTGAAATAAACTGTGCAAATCAAACTATGCGACTGCCAACCAGTCAACTTTTAGCTGGTTAATTAACTAAGAGATAAAGGTTTTAACTGGGTCAAATGAACTCCCTCAGTGAGCCAGTGGATATTCGCATATTAGATGGCTTTGAAAAGGTGCGTACACACACAATTCTATAAGGAACGATAAGGAGCGGATCTCTCAGAAACAGCCTTATCAGTCTGCAGACAGACTGTACACACGCTCTACTATCGCTGGAACGCCCGCCTAGTGGGAGGGTCCGACGGACCCGTCGTTCCTGCGAATAGAGCGTGTGTACGCACCTTAAGAATCTAAAGAGATAATGACTGCTTCTGCTAAGAATCTAGCATGTGTATAGTGGCCCCCAATGCCTCGTTCAGAGGTCAGCCTGGCAGATCGACTCAGCCAAGTACAGGACCAGAACATTGTTTTCCATACTTTCCCATACTCCCCTTGCCCACCATGAGATGCAATTTGCATGCTGCTCCTTCTCTCCCTCCCCCCCCCCCCCCCCACACAGAGCAACAGAGCAAGTTGTTAGCCTGCAGGCTAGGGACGTGTCTGTACAGCCTCAGTCCTGCAATGTCACCCAAGGGATTGAGCCCCGATCCCTGCCGACTGACATGTCTCATACATTTACACAAAGCTTAAGAATCAATGACATTAAGTTAGAACCCTGGTGCCAATACGGGGAGTACAGAAATGTTAGTGGCTTCCCCCTTAGCTATTCATTGACTTGGATGCTGTTTATTTAATTGCTATTGTAGTTCCTGTTGAGAGTTGCACCCAGACATCTCCTGCTTGTCTTGATTGTCCAAGCTCCATTAGATAAATACATTGCTAGGCAGAGAGCCAAGCAGTGTAACTGTAAACTAACTGCAGGTAAACTGTCACCTGCAGTCATCAAACACTTCAGGCAACATTTGTCTTACATGTGTTAACAATGTAAGAATAAGTGACAATTTGTGCAAAATGTGATAATGTGCATGCGCACACGGCGGGTGGGTGTGTGCATGTGCGTTGACAGGTGGCGGCGGTGACAGACCTAGAGCCCGTTATTAAACGGGCTAAGGTCACTAGTGTATGAAATAACAGCATTCAAACTTTTACAGCAAAATACAAACAGCTAAGGCAAAGAACCTATATGGCTCAGGTAAAAAAAAAAACTCCTATAAAAATGATCTAAATAGATTTTAAGTCAAGGTTCCCCTCTGAAAAAAAAAACCTCACATAAGTATATCAAAAGAAAACCAGAGATGAATGGGACCAAGGCTGACTTAAGACA